>NW_006408658.1:1715272-1716174 GCF_000296735.1 Chrysochloris asiatica
ATACCATATGATCCAGCAATTCCACTACTAGATATAAATACAAGAGAAATAAGAAAAACAAGAGCCATAACACAAAAAATATATTCACACCATATCATAACACCATTCACAATAACAAAAGATTGAACTAACTTAAATGCCAATCAGCAAATGAATGGATAAACAAACTAGAGAATATACACACAATGGAATACTATGCAACTTTAAAGAATAATGATGGAGCAACAGGTGGGGTGGTCTTGAAGGTAAGGTGAGATGAGCCAGGTGAACATCAGGTGCAGGGAGCAGCAGTGGGTATGTTTGACTGACTTCTTGGTGGGCAGGGCTGGAGGCCACAACTTGGGTCATGTAAAGTCACACAGAAAAAAAATGGGCAATCATAGCTCTCTGATCACTGGTCACTGGTGTGGATGCCATTGTAGTCCTGGGCAAGCAGAGTCAGTTATTTGGAATGCTTCTGCTCCTGTAAATATGTAAAGCCTCAGAAACCCTATACAGGGTAACTATGAGTCAAAACCAAGTTGACAGCAGACAACTACCACCACCACCACTTGCAATAATTCAAAATGCCCATGCTGTGTTGGGCCCATTGGCAATTCATCACTCTGTATGTCACTGTGCTTGTTCTTTTAATCTGTACATGATCTACTTTTTCCTTTCATTTGAATCTCAGTGTTCCAGATTTTCCATCTGCATCTGATTAACTTGGTTTCTAGGGTCTGGGTAGTATACCTGCTCAGTCTGGCATCTTGGATTCTTTTCCTAGATTTTGATATTTTTTGAAATGTCAAGTTTGGCTAGTATTTTCCTTTATGATTTCTCATTTTGGTGATGGGGCTAGGGGCTTATTTAGGAAAATTTTACCAATCAAATATTGAACTATATATATCATTTTGTTGCTA
>NW_006408658.1:1716274-1725428 GCF_000296735.1 Chrysochloris asiatica
CGTGGAGTTAGTTCAGACTCAGAGTGACCAATGAAACATGTTGTTGTAAATTGCTGTTGAGTGGGTTCTGACTCTATGTACAACAGAATGAAACACAGCTGTACTTCTTAGACAGATTGTTCATTCTCCTGGCAATCCATGGCACGGGCAATATTCAGCCTCAGGTCCACACCATCATTCAAATAACCAGTTCTTCTCCAAGCTTTCTCATTCATTGTCCAGCTTTCTCTCACATGAGGTGATTAAAAATACCATGGCGCATCTAAATCCTCAAAGTGACATCTTTACTCCTTAACATTTTAAAGAGGTGTTTCAGAGTAGATTTGCCCAATCCAATGTCAGTTGTCTCAAAAAGATGGTCCCCACCAGTGTTTCTTAAAAATTGCAATCATTCTATTTTAGGCTTATATACAATCTTTTATGGAGAGCTTTTAACAAAGAGACATGAAATGATTTAGGCACCATAAGCTTCTAATTAGGACTTAATCATAATGTACTTACGGGATCCTGAATACATTTTCCAGTTTCTTCATTTTTAGCTAATTGTGGGCTTTTATTAATCTTTCTAAAATTAGTGTTTTAAGATTATAATGGTCTCTTATAAAATCAAAGTGAACTTTTCTCTGTTTGCATTAGGACTAGAAAAGCTTGAAAGGCAGTCGAGCTGACTTCTTTATTGTTGTTGTTGTTAAGTACCGTGGAGTTGGTTCCAAACTCATAGCGACACTGTACAGGGTTTCTGAGGCTGTAAATCTTTACGGGAGTAGAATGCCTCATCTTTCTCCTGTGGAACCACTGTGAGTTTCAAACTGCTGACCTTGAGGTTAGCAGCCCGATTCGTAACCACTACACTACCAGAGCTCTTTATTAGCAGGGATTTTCTCACTGATCTCTGCAATCTAAGAGATTCCTTTAGATTGATGAGCCTGTATTTTTATTACAGAAACCTCAAAAGGGGGTAGTACAGCATATAACAAGTTAACTATCAAAGGCTTTTTGTTTAATAGCAGTTCCAGAAGAGGTTAAAAATCTCCTCTATTTTCATAGCATGTCAAAATCATAAGTTACTCGTAAGCGTATTTAGAATCTGTGCAAATATTCATAGATCTCACTTTAGCAAGTCTGCAGCCTCTGGTAAAAGCAATTAATTCAGTTTGTTGAGCTGACGTAGCTTTGGGAAGGGCTTGACTTTCAAGAACTTCAGTAGAGGTTGGGATGGCTAGCAGAATAAGGTTTCAAATAAGAACCATTAAAAATAGAATTAAATCAAGATTAAACAAAAGAATTTATCTTAAATCTTTTCAGAGAGTCCAAGTTGTTCAGTCAAATTTATACGATCACATGTTGGACAATCTTTATCATCAGTTTCTGAAACGGGTGTGATGGGATTTAAACAAGTCATAGAATGCAGTCTAATATTAGATGCACAAGCAGAAGTACTTATCAGATATGAGTCAACTGGTGGAGAGATGGAACAAAGCAGAGTAAAGAATAACAGATACTGCATGGGAAACATAAACATTTAAATTTTTTCAGCACTGTTTTCAGTATCTGCTGTGTTTTCAATTGGTTTTGCTATAGACGCAAAAACCCTGAGGCATCACTGGAGGAAACTCCTTAGCCACAAGACAAGCTGCAGGTTATAGTAAACTAATGGTCTCTGATGTTCTTCGTGCTTCTGGGTTAAAACACCTTAAGTGTTTCCAGTGTCTTCATGTACACATAGGGAAAAATCTAGGTGATGCGAAAGCCCAATGCAGGCATGTTGCAAGGCTTCTTTTAGTTTAATTATGACTTCCTGATCCTCCAGTAAAATTTGGAAAGAATCTGATTTGGACGCTTTCAAATCTTTGTATGGGAGTTGGGATAACAAGGAAAACTTACGAGTCCAAATTCTGTAGTAATTGCAAAACCCCAGAAATCCATTTAATTGTTTCTGAGTTTGGGGGACAGGAAAAGCAAAAATAGCTTCTTTCAGCATAGGATTAATATAAATGACTTTTTCAGAAATAAATTGCCTAAATATTTACGAGAAGGCTGTGCTAATTATAGTTTTTCTGTAGAATTAGTATGTCCTCTGAGAGCTAAATGTCTTAGTAAGATTATTCTGTCACCAACACAGGCTTGCTAGGAATTTGAGCATATGAGTAAGTCATTGACATATTGCAGTAATTTAGATTCATTTTTAAATGGCAAGTGCTACAAATAAGCATAGAAAATTTGAGAGAAATAGCTGAGAGATATAGTAAAAGAAAAATAGAAGTTCAAACAAAATATTAGTAGAGGAATCTTTAGTACCATCAGAGAGAAGAATATAAAAGAAGGCAGAGAAGAATAAAAAAGAGAGGCAGTCAGAAATGGAGCAGATGGTCCTAGGACAGCTTGGTTCGTTGGAACTGAAATTTGGCATTGCAATTCCTTATTTTGTTTAATTTGGAACTTAGCCTGTGAGGAAGCAATTTTACTCTCATCACCTCTAGAAACTTCAAAAACCCATTTTAAAGAAGTATCCATGGTTTTTGTTTAATTTGGGAGCCTTTCTTTCTAATTGAATGTGTAGAAAATTCAATTTAGATAATTCAAAAGAAACAAAAAGTAGCCACGTATTTTCCAGACCATCCTTAGTGAGAAAATGGCAAGCTGATAGGAACAGTAGGCAGCAGAGCCAAAGTATGTATCCATATATTGAACAGGGGTCCTGGAAGGGAATCCACATTGCCCCTAGATACGGTATTTCCCATCTTTAAAGAAGATTTGAGTTTGTTTGAAGTTTAGGGCTCTCAGACTCATCAAAAATTCTAATGGAGATCACCACAGGATTTGGACAATGTATTTTGCTTATTCAAATACGTGTCTTGCTGCAAGGGTATTGTCTTGTGGCTGGCAGGCAGCCTACTGCTTCTGGTCTGTACATGGAATTGGTGTATCCTGACACAAGAGTCTTTAACCATCTTTCACAACTCATGACTACCCTACTGGCATTGTTCTGCATCCGTTGTTTCTTTGCAGCTTATAAAGCTTCTGATTCAACAAACTCAAAAACATCTAGGACACTAAATTGCCTAGAACTTCTCACTCCTCCCACTCTGTTATCATTGTTAGGAGACCTCAAGTCAGCTCTGACTTATAATGACTGTTCGCAGAACAGTACAAAACACTGTCCAGTTCTGCATCATCCTCACAATTGTTATGTTTGAACTCATTTTTGCTGTCAGTCTGGCAATACATTTCATTTGGAGTCTCCCTCTTTTTTGATGACCCTCCACTTTATCAAGCATGGTGTTCTTCTCTAGGGAATATTTCCTCCTGGAAACATGTCCAGAGTATGAGACAAAATATATGCCATCCTCACTTCTAAGGAACATTCCCACTGTACTTCTTCCAACAAAGATTTGTTTGTTCTTCTGGCAGTTCCTGGTACCTTCGATAATCTTCTTCGACATTGTAATTCTAATCCAGAGGCAAAAGTTTGCAATAATTCTCCCAACATGAGAGTGAAAAGATGAGGCAAACTGAAATAGACAGACAAAATACAACTAGACTCTTTCACTAATTATTGAAGATCTCAACACAAGAAGGCAGAGCTTGAGATTTGAAAGGAGCTTATCTCAGGAAGTCCACAGAACCTGTGGAAGTGGAAGAGCCTCAGTGGGCTCATGTTGGCACCAGAACTAGGTGTCCTCATCCTCTGAAGGTCACTGAAGTTAAGTATACTTTGAACTCTGCACTTGAACATCAGGAAATGTCAAAAAACAAACTGGAACTTCCATTACAATTAACCAAAGCATTTATGGAAGAAGCAAAGCTATCTGGAATTGGGCAGCACTTCATGAGGAATCACCAAAGTATTGCAGTGAAAGAAATTCTTCCATAGAATTTAAATACAGAAGATTCATGAACTTAGCAGAAAAAAGTTCTGATTGGTTTACATTTACAAAATTATACTTTAATAGACACAAGACAATGGTAAGACCCCTCAAATATTCTTTTATTAATCATAAAGTCTGAGTCATTTAATAGTTTAACCTGTGATGGCCTGCCTGAATGAATGCTTTTTGTGGGGAGCATGCTGTGAGATGAAGGGGGAAGAGGGGAGCCTCCCAGCTTCCTGAGTTATGCTGGCTAACTGACTTTTGAAAATTCAGAAGAAGCAATAAACAGCAAAAACAAAGTCTGTCCTGCATCTCTGGAAGAAACCTATCCTGCCAAGCACCTGGTTCTTTTGAGCTCTGTCAAAGAATTTAGGATTGTAGCAATGGAGAAACAGACGATATGGTAAGACATGTGGGTGAATAGGTGGTGTAAAGTGGGAAAAAAAAGAAATGAAATATCTATTCTACATCTTTGATCCCAGCAATGCTGCGATTGGTTGTTCCATTTACTGAACTGGAGAAGACTGAAAAAAGGAAGGGGCAGTTTGGAAAGGAAATGAGAAATTTTCTTTAAGACTTGTTTAAACAGGTGTGTGCTATGTGCTGAAATAATTCTTATACCCTGAGTCAGCATGTGTAATAGGTGCAATAAAGTCTTCATTTAAACTCTCATGCCATCTTGGGCTGCATCAAGTACCTCTAGCTGTTTTTCTCATTGGCAGAAGCAAATGAAGGCATTTTGAGTACAATTGAAGACAGGAGTCAGAAAGTCCCTGATAGTTCTTAACTTAGGGTGCATTTTCCAGATGATATAGAACATATTTATGTCAACTTTTACATTATATCATTATTGAATCTCTCTTTTAAAACATTCTGATAAAGAACTTAGAGGTTCATAGACTTTGATTTGAACAGCATTCATTGTAGTCTGACATTAAAGGAGATGTAGGAATTCCAATGTGTGATTGTAATAAAAATGCCCCAAGGTATCTCTGGGAGTAGAAATCCTAGAAAGTTAACAACACTGATTACTCCAGGGAACCCTCTGTTTACATCAGCTATTAGGACCACAGGTCTAAAGACTTCCTTCCAAGGAAATCCTCATAACTGGGTCCTTAGTGAATTTAGGATTGTGCCTTTTAACATAAGAGTACTCAGGAGGTTGAGATGAAGTAAAGCTCAGAGCTTACATGATGTCTCAATCTTCAGAAATATTTACTGAACCACAGTGTTGATTGTTAGGGTATGAATTAGATAGAAGTCTACAGAAACTACCTCCCTCACTGCCCTCACTGCTGTACTTGCCTCATGTCAGTCCTTCAGGTGAGTGAATAATGTGCTGAAGGAGGATTAATCAGTTAAGAAACCTGAAATCTTGATTTTGGTAACTGGGGCAGACTTTATCTTCATTTTCCTGCCTCATCTTCTTTCTGTATGACTTCTAGAGAGAAAGCATGCGTTTCTCTTTGTAGTGCTTCTCCTGAGCCATAGCCTTAGACGTCCTATCCACATCTCCTATATGGAGTATTACACTATCAAAAGGATCCCAGAATAATCACAAGTACTGTGGAAACTTACAGCATCTTGTTTTGCACCAAAAGCAAATGTGACAGACTCTGTTCTGCCATTGCTGCTTCAGTGGTCCCCCTTGAGATATCACTAATTTTTGTTCCCTAACACACTGGACTCATACTTCTTTACTGGGATGTGGTTGACTGCCTTATCAATACTGGGAGTTGCTAAGGTCTCAATAGCCAATCTGCCTCCCTTTTTTTATTTATACTTCTAATTTGAGAAAGTGATTGCATATGAGTGCTAATTCAATTTCAAGAGTGTTAGCATGATATTTATTTATTCACTCACTCACTCAACTAACTTTTGTTAAATTCCTACTCTAATTCAGGTGATACTGAATTAGAAATAACAGAGATAAACAATATGTATTTCCCTACCTTGCAGAAAGGGACAGTTGATCTAGGGAGAAAAACATGTCAATAAATAATTAAAAGACAATGTAATAATTGCACAAAAAAGTACATGCAAATATTTTTATGGTCATTATGAACATAATAAATCCTGTGGATTCAAATAAGGATTTAAATAAATTGATTGCGTTAAAACTAATTCTAAGCAATTAATGGGTGACTTAGGTCAGAGGTACCAGAATGTTCCAAGATACACATGTTGCAAGACACACCCCATCCTGAGATTTGACTACACCTTTCAATTTTCTCAATGAATGAAGGGATGGAAGAAGGAAGGAAATACACTAATATCAAACAAATTTTATCAAAAGTATTCTGTGTGTTAGGCACTAAAGAAATAGAAGAGTAAAGGGATAAAATCATATTATCTAGGAAAAAAGATAATGATTTTTCTGATTTCAAAAGTAATTTGCTTTTGTTGTAGTATTTGGAGACTATGAAATGAAACAGATAAAAAGAAATGTCACATAACTCAGAAAAAAGCACATGCAGAACATGGAAAAAACTCTTTAGAAACTATCATCATAATTTATAGTTTATAAACTAAAATTGTAGTGCAAATCATTTTTATAATCTGCTTTTCTAGCTTAGCTATTTTCTCCCCCCAAGATTAATAATCATAATTCTGTAACAAACATCCTCATAGATTCATTTCACTGATATTACTTTTATTTTGAAAACAGATTGAAATGACTTTCCTAATGTATATTGCTCATTTCAAGGCATTTTCTACATATGAACAAAAAACTTTAATAAATTATGTTTCTGAAACAGTGTCTAACTTCTCACAACCTCATTGCCACTAAGTATTGAAAAAATATTTAAATTGCTCTAATATGATGAACAAAAAAGTCATATAATTTCAATTTGCTTTTGATTATAGAAAGATTCACATTTATTATGAATTACCAATTTATGTTGCTTAAATGATTTCTTTCAACATTTTCTATGTATCATTATATTTTTAATGTTAAGGATACTAAACCTTGATCTCCTACATATGCTGGACTTATTTTTCCATATTGTTATTTTTAATCATATTTAAGATGTGAATAAATAGAACTTTGTGTATTTCTGAAGTCAATACATCAGTATTTTCTTTGATGATTTGTACCTTTGTTGCCAGGCTCAGAATTGTCTTCTACCACATGATAACAACAAATGTTCGCTTTATTTATAAATATTTAGGTTAGGTGTATGGGTCTGACTGTGTATATTGCAGACACATCCTTAATCCCTCTACAATGTTTTCTCAATGATGAATTATATAAACAAATTTCATTTGTTTCTCAACTACTTCATCAATTGCTCTAGCCTGATATATATTGAATAATGAGCTTCTCTGGCTTGTTGGATACACTAACTTTATCATTTACCTAATTCTTATGTACCCTTGACTGATTCTTGTTTACATTCTAATCCAGTGATTTCTCTTTCTGTTTTTGTAATACACTAGATAAGCCCTGGATTGCTAACCTCAAGGTAGACAGTTCAAACCCACCAGCTATTCCTCTGAAACCCTATAGAGGATTGTTTTGAGTTGGAAATGATTCCATGGCACTTTAACAATAACAACACTACTTTCATTTGTATAGTTTGTATTATTTTGTTTCATATTACTTCTTAAAATTAGGTAGTCAGCTATTTTCTCATTAAAATCCTTACTTCATTCATATTAATAATGTTTAAAATTTCCATTTTACTCAGAAAATGCAGATTAAATTATAAAATTTATCTCTGGGGTTCCATCAGTTTGTATCTGACCAGAAAGGTTGGTCTTTTCTTATGATTTTGAGTTTTGTTCCACATTTATTCCACTCTGTTTTAGACCTTCTATTGTAATGGGCACCATCTAGTTCTGGTCTCAGGGTCTTGGAGGCTGGAATTTGCATGGTCTATTTGTCCTTTGGATTAATTGTTTCCATGTGTCTTGAATATTCTTAATTCTGTTTTGGATAGAGAAAAACCAATAGTTGCACTTTAGATGGCCTCAAGTTTTTAAGCCTCCAACTGCTATTCACCAAAGTAGAATGCAGAAACTTATATGAACTATGTTTACCAGTTGACCTTGATGGTATACATATGGTCCTGAGCACTCAAGCCCAGTGACTCATTCCCTCTTTGGTTATGGATAAAAAGTTTTCATAATTTTGCCCCCTGCATACTCTACTACTGGTGTGGTGCTGTGGGTTAATGTGTCAGACTGCAAAGCCATTTGAACTGCAAGGTCAGCAGTTGAAGTTCACCAGCTGCCCCTCGGAAACTCTTTACAGGGTGGCTATGGGTTGGAACTGACTCAACGGCAATTAACAGCAACAACAATACTCTACTACATTTGTCCAATATGTCATTGCCAAAAAATTTCCCCAGGATATAAGTTCTTTTTTACACATTTAGTGAAGTCTTTTGAGGTGCATACTGTGTTATTTTTAGGAGTTCATAATCATCTACTTTATCTTCTGCTGTTTGTGCATTTTAAACTATGTTTGACAATATATTTATGCCATATATTAGGGCGCCATGGCACTGTAGTAAAGCACTGGACCAAAAGATTGGTTGAACTGAAAGGTGGGTGGCTCAAATTCACTAGCTGCTCCTTGGAAACCCTGTACAGGGTCACTGTGAGCTGGAACCAACTCCATGGCACTTAACAGCAAGTATGCCTCTATATTTTCTTTTTTGAAAAATTCCATATCTTTTTTAACACTCAGGCATATATAATAATTTAAACCACCAAAGATCATATTCTGCAAGCCTGCCTCTTGGCCAACAGCTCTAAGTCCCTCTCTTTCCATGAATCTAGAGTCCTCAGCTGCTCCTTCTCTCCACGTCCCTATCTCTGCCTCCATCTCTGGTGTCTCTGCTTCTCTGGATAAGGTTCTGCATTCCACTTGTGCTCTTCTCCCTTGATGTTCCTAGGGTACTCTGTTTCTCAAATGTAAGATTAACTACTCACCAGTTTTTGTTACAAAATTTCTGCCTTTACAATTGTGACAGTCGCAATTAGTCATGGTAACAATTACTCACTATTGAATCATAAGAATCTTATCCTTATCTCTTTTCACCATACCCATCTAGAAAAGATGAAAATTATTCAGTGGGGATTCTACCTTCCTCTGCACACTTTTAAACTAAACTCCCTCTTGAGAACTTGTAAGCCAGTCACTACATGCCTTTTTCATCCCCTCATTTTAGGTAGCCAATGTCTAAGTTGCCCATCCCTATCTGCCCTTTATACAGAGGGGATAGCATTGATACTTGATGTGAAGACTCCTTCCCTCTCTGTTGGTATTTTGA
>NW_006408658.1:1730023-1736624 GCF_000296735.1 Chrysochloris asiatica
GGTCAACAACACTTGGGCCCACAGGGTATTGACCTCCTGACCGGGTTAGAATTACAGTGGATTTATGGACTAATTTGAGAGATACTATGTTCATAAGACTGAGTTGTCCTGTTGATAAAATTACTGTGCTTCATAATTTATTAAGCATAATGTTTCATACATTTTTTAAAAAATAAGTGTGAATATTTCTTACGTGTATATCTTGTTAAATTTAAGTATTATTCCTTTTTGAAGAATTTTTAAACTAAAATTTCTATTAAGTCATTTTTGGTATACAATAGCACAAGAATATTCAGTTATTAATCTTGTATCAGAGTACATTTATTTCAAGTTTTAGATATGTAATCAAATTATTTACTAATAATGTTTTTTCTTTTCTTAAAATGAGGGTAAGTCAAAAGTATTGTTATTAGGTTTCTAGTTCATACATGCACAAGCTTATTCCAAAAAAACCATGTTTAAGCATGTCTCTGGGATCAGTGAATAGCTACCAACAAGTTCTATCAGTAATTAAATGCCTAAGGAAAGGATACTTTTGTGCCATTGGGGGGAAAAATTTGAGGTCAGAAATAATATGAAACTTTTAACAAAAGTCAAACAGACATCTTCCTCAATAACTGAAGCTTTGCAACAAGTTTATGGGAATGCTGCTCCACATAAAACAACAATTTTTAGACAAATCAGTCCTTTTAATGAAGGTCAGAAGGTGTGGTACTGTGGGTTAATGTGCTGGACTGCAAAGTTGATTTGAACTGCAAAGTCAGCAGTTCAAGTTCACCAGCCACTCCTTGGAAACCTTATACAGTGTCACTATCAGTTAGAACCAACTTGACGGCACTCAATAACAACAAAAAATGAAGGTCAGGAAGTCCTCAAACATGAGCCAAGAGAGGAACAACCATCAATGCTGACAAATGAAGTAACTCTGACAGAAGTCAAGAAACTGGTGGAAGAAGATGGTAAAACTACCATTAAAAACCATAAGTACTGAAGTTGGGATCTCACGTCACTTAGCGTTTAAATTTTAAAGTGAACATCTTGTTCTCAGCAACCATTTGGCTAGATGGTGACCTAAAGCATTTCATGAAGATCAGCTGCTCAAAGAGCTGATTTTTTCATCAATCTTTTAATCAAGATCAAAGTGATTTTATGGAATGAATCATAACTGGGAATGAGTTTAGATTTACTGATGTAATCCAGAAACTACAGTCAAATCAAAACAGTGGTGAATCAGAAATTAGTATATGACATTGTATTGAAGGCAGAATAGTATTGAAGGAAGAAATTCAAGCTATACTGAAGGTATTAGCAGAAAACAAGGTTCCAGGAAATGACAGAATACCAATTAAAATTTTTAAATAAAATGACACAGCAAGGGAGGTGTTCATTCATTTCTACCAAATAATTTGGAAGTCAGCTACTTGGCCAACCAATTGGAAGAAATCCACATTTGTGTCCATTACAAAGAAAGCTGACCCTATAGAAAGTGGAAATTATTGAACAATATCATTACTATCACAAGCAAGTAAAATTTTGTTGAAGATAATTGAAAAATTATTGCAGTAATACAAAAATAGCAGTTTACAAAACTTCAAGCTGGATTCAGAAGATATTGTGGAATTAGGAATATCATTGCTGGCATCGATCGATAAATCTTTGCTGAAAGCACAGAATACCAGAAAGTTGTTCACTTATGTTTTACCAACTATACAAAGACATTCATTCAGCTGTATGGACCATAATAAACTAAGAATGAGTATTCTATAACATTAATTGTGCTCTTGCAAAATCTATACATAGACCAAGAAGCAGTCATTTGAACAGAACAAGGGGACACTGTGTAGCCTAAAATCAAGAAAAGGTGTACATCAGGTTTGTATCCTTTTGCCATGTGTGTTCAATCGGTATTCTGAGTGAGTAATTCCAAAAGCTGGGCTATATGTAGGAGAAATTGACATGAGGACTGGGGGGTGGGGGGTGGGATGGGGGGTGGCACATTAACAACCTGAGATATGCAAGTAGCATAACCTTGATTGCTGAAAACAAAGAGGACTAGAAGCACTATAAAGATGTAAGACTGCATCCTTCCGTGTGGATTACAACTCAATGTAAAGAAAACAAACATCTTCACAAACTGGACCAATGAGCATCATGATAAACAGAGAAAAGATTAAAATTGTCAAATATTTAATTTTACTTGGATTCACAATCAATGCCTATGAAAGTAGCAGTTAATCTACTGCAAAAAAAAAAAAAAAATCTTTAAAGTGCTAAAGAAAAAAGATGTCACTTTGAGGACAGGACTAAGGTCCACCTGACCCAAATCATGGCATTTTCCATTGCCTTATATTCTTGTGAAAGTTAGACAAAGAATAAGTAAGACTGAAGAAGAATTGATGCATTTGTATTACGATATTGGCAAATATGTATATATATGCCATGGACTTCTTCTTCTAAGATAGAACAAAGAAATCTGTCTTGGAAGAAGTAGAGCTGAATGCTACTTAGACATTAAGGTGGCCATACTTCATCTCATGTACTATGGACATGTTATCAGGATGGACCAGTAACTAAAGAAGGACAGTAAAGTAGAGATTGAGTGTAAAAGAGGAAGCCCCTCAGTGAGATGAATTAACACAGTGGCTATATAACCATGGACTCAAAATAGCAATAATTACGATGTTGGAGCAGTACTTGGCATTGTTTTGTTCTGTTGTAAATAGGGCTACTGTGAGTCAGAACTGACTGGACAACATCTAAAAACAATAACCATGTCACTGGCATCCGGAGGATGTTTAGGAGATGATAATTAGCATTTTTTTGCCATAAGATCTTGTGCAAGGAGAGATACAAGAAGTGTAAAGGATGTTAATATCAGGGAATATTACTACTGCGTTCAATAACAATGAGGCAGCTATTTTATTGATACTACCCAGCATCCTCTTGAAGTTTAAAATAAATGACAGAAAATTATGGACACAGTCTACTACATCACAGACTACTATATCATGTTTTATCTTAACTTCCTATCACTTGCTTAGTATAATTCTTTAGAATTATTTTGCAAATTTATCAAAGGAAATCAACCTTTATAAATAGGATAAAAATATAACTGTTGTATAGCAACACCAATTCATCCGCTACTCAAACGTGCATAATAGGGCAGATGCATTGTAAGCAGCTCTTTAGACTTCTCAGGAATATAAATAATTAATTCTTCAACTGAGACTTGGTCTTAAGGCTTATTAAGCATGATTTCCAGGCTGATACTACTTAAAGATTCAAGGACAGGTCAGAACCACTAAACTACTGAACATGCAGCACATTTAGTCTTTTACATGGATGTTGTTTAGAGGTGGAAATCATTTATTTAGTTTTGGAGAGAGGTTGGTAAAACATCTAAGCTACTCATAGTTTTTTATAACTTATCACTATGTGTTTCTTTTCTTGGTGCTCACCTCTAAGCAGAAATAAACATTCATGGGAGAAGAGAATCAAACATCTGTGACTGAATTTATTTTCTTGGGCCTTTCCCAGGATCCACAGACCCAAGTCTTGCTCTTCTTCCTGTTTCTGATCATCTACCTGCTGACTGTGCTGGGAAACCTGCTCATCATTGTGCTTATTCACATAGACTCCAGACTCCACACACCCATGTACTTTTTCCTTAGAAACTTGTCATTTGCTGATCTCTGCTTTTCTACTACCACAGTTCCCCAGGTGCTAGTCCATTTCCTGGTAAAGAGGAAAACCATTTCTTTTGCTGGATGCTCAATGCAGATAGTTGTTTTACTTTTAGTTGGTTGTACAGAGTGTGCGCTGCTGGCGGTGATGTCTTATGACCGCTATGTGGCTGTCTGTAAGCCCCTGCACTACTCCACCATCATGACTCACTGGGTCTGTGTCCAGTTGGCTATAGGATCCTGGGCTAGCGGGGCATTCGTGTCTCTGGTGGACACCACATTCACATTGCGTCTGCCCTACAGGGGAAACAATATCATTAACCATTTTTTTTGTGAACCTCCTGCCCTTCTGAAGTTGGCATCAGCAGACACTTACAGCACAGAAATGGCCATCTTTGCCATGGGCGTGGTGATTCTCCTAGCTCCTGTCTCCCTCATTCTTGTCTCCTACTGGAATATTATCTCCACTGTGATCCAGATGCAGGCTGGAGAAGGGAGGCTCAAGGTCTTCTCAACATGCGGCTCCCATCTTATTGTAGTTGTTCTCTTCTATGGCTCAGCCATCTTTGCCTACATGAGGCCAAACTCCAAGATAATGAATGAAAGAGACAAGATGATTTCTGTGTTCTACTCTGCAGTGACTCCAATGTTGAACCCCATTATTTATAGTCTGAGGAACAAAGATGTCAAAGGGGCTCTCAGGAGAATAACTGCAAGATAATCTTTTGAGAGGTTACAATTTTTCAGGAGACTTAGTTGGCTATTCGTCCATTCATTTTTGCTTCCTTCTCTTGTTTTTGCATCTTTCTTCTTGCATGCATCCAATGCATCTCCTACTCAAAACAAGGTACCTTGATTAAAAATAAAGAAATAAAATGGAAACATAGCTGAGAAAAGCATAGTCCCTACTTCCCAAGTCTGACATACTAATAAATTAATTAAACAAGAATGCATACTTGTACAATTATTCTTTGAGAGACAAAAAGAAAGAAAGAGCCAAAACAAGATATAAAAAGTCCTGTGGGTTAATGAGCTGGGCTGCAAAGTCAGTTTAAACCACGGTTCAAGTTCACCAGCTGCTCCTCAGAAACCCTACACAGGATCACTTTGAGTCAGAATTGATTCAAAGGCACTTAACAACAACAATGTGGGATATATTGCTTGGAAATGAAGATAAAGGTAAGTGAAGGAGGTCTGGGACACTCACTGTTTGATGATGCCTTGGTAACCATTTAGACTTTTAATGTAGATTGATTTTTGCATATTATGATCTGAATAGGTTCCTGGGTTGCTTGTTAAATTTCTATTTCTCAATACAGGAGTGATGAGATAGTCAATCTCAGGAATCCCATTTGTAACAAGCCAAGTGATTCCTAGGCACGCTAAAAAGTGTACATTGCTCTTTAAGCAGTGGGATATTTCTCCTATAAGGAAGTTGTGTAATTATCTCCTTAAAGTCCGGATCCCCCATTAGATCATTAACTCTATGGCAGTAATGGTTGTGGTTGCTTTGTTGATCTCTATATTATCACTGATAATATAGAATAGAGTGTCTAGGTATTGCTATTTGCTTAATAAATGTCCTTTCAGATGAGTCATTAAAGTTTAAGAGAAAGATGTGGATTTGATAACTAGATTCACAAGTTATTTACAAGTAAATGACAGTATAAGTTTGACACATTCAAGGACATGTGCCTACTTCTCAAATCAGAAAACTAAGTGTATGCACTGGAATCTTAAAAGATCTATATTAAAAGCCAGGTTGCTGTCCCTACTACAGGTCACGTAGGTGACAAAGATGGAGGCAATTCACATATTTTGTAAAATGGTAATTCTAAAGTGCAGTACCAAATGAGACTTGATATCACAGAAACATAGCAGGAAGGATTTCATGATAGAACCAGTGTTACTAAGGGTCAAGCCTTGAGCAACAAGTACCTGAGACACAGAAGATGTTGAATAAAAGTGGTGTCCTACGTAGCAAGAGAAGAGACTTCCCAAGAAGGAATTCTTAAATGACTCAGCGTTTTATGTGTCGATAAAAAGCTACTGAATTTGTCAATGAGAAAATTATTGCTCTTGGCAAAAACTGTTGCAGCAAATAATGGAATCAAATGGCTGTTGAAACTCAATGAGACACCACACCTAAAAGTATAATGGGGCTGGAAAACAAGAGGAGTATGAATCTGGAATGGACAGCTTGACATAAGACTACTATTTTCTTTTCTTTGTTACCATTAGACCTTCAAAACATCTAGAATTTATTTTAGAAGAATTTATATTTGTGAGTTAGTATGAAACTTTTTTCCCCTAAATATTTATCTATTTGTTCTAATTTCAAGGTTAAACATTCTTATCCCATTCATTTCAAATGCCATCATAATATATACTAAACTTCAGCATTCACATTAGTATATTTGTCAATTGTGGCACTTATTTCACTGATTCTGTTATTGTTTTTCTATATTTTAATTATTGTAGCTTTAGCTTTTTGGCATAAATTCTATTATTTTTCTTCTATTTCATAATTTTCTTGATTATTTATATGCTCATTACTTTGCTTGTTAAACCCATTTTAAAAATTGCCTTTGGAATTAGAATTTTGATTACAATTTTGAATTGTTGATTACTTAGCAAAAAAGAACATCTTGAAATAAAATATTAACTATCTCGCCAGAAATACACCATATATGCTAACTTTGAATAAAGATATTGTTTGTATAGACTCACATATACACATTTTACATTGTTATTGTGAGATTGTGCTATTTGTGTTTTTATGTTTTTCTTTTTCTAATTTAAATTGGATCTTGTTACTTCTGGGGCAAGATGACGGAGTAGACAGATGCACTGAGCAGAGCCTCTGCAAAAAAGATGTTGTTGTTGTCAGGTGCCATCGAGTCGGAACCGACTCATAG
>NW_006408658.1:1736887-1738011 GCF_000296735.1 Chrysochloris asiatica
TTAATGTACTCTGGACTACAAAGTTGTTTGAACTGTAAGATTGGCAGTTCAAGCTCATCAGCCACTCCTCAAAACCCTATACAAGGTCGTTATGGGTCAGAACTGACTCAATGGTACTTAACAACAACAACAACAACAACATATATTATATATATATATATATGGGTTTACTTCTAGTTTCTGGTTTCTCAATTCTATTCTTCTATTCTCTTGGCCTATGTGTCTGTCCTTATAAAAGTGCCAGTCTATTATGACTACTGAGACTTCCTACTTAGGTCTTCTTTAGTAGCACTTTGCTTATGCGGGGTCTCTTTCCTTTCCATAATAAGATTTGTGATTAGTTTTTTCCATATTCCATCCATTAGAATGATGATGGAATTTGGATCCGTATTGCACTATATCTGCAGATTACTTTGGCTAGTACTGGCATTGTATATTTTTCCATTTATGCATCTTTTGGTTTCTTGCAGTATTTTGTAGCTTTCTTTGTATAGGTATTTTATCTCTTTAGTTAGATAAAAAGTATTTGATCTTTTCGGTGGCTATTGTAAATTGTATTGTTTTCTAATTTTATTTTCCAGGTTATTGTTGTTGATGCACAGAAGTCCAACTAATGTTTGTGTGTTGATTTTGTCTCCTGAAATGTTGACTTCTTCTATTATTTCCAGTAGCTTTCTTATTGAGTCTCTGAAATGTTTGATGTATAATATATCATCTACAGTGATACTTTTACTTCTCTTTAATAATTTGGATGCATTTTACTTCCCTTTCTTGTCTTATTATCCTGGCTAAGAGTTGCAATATAATTTTGAATGTTGTTGTTGTTGTTAAGTGCCATTGAGTTGGTTCCAACCCATAGCAACCCTGAAAAGGGTTTCCAAGGAGCTTGAGCTTGCTGTTCAAACTGACTTTGTAGTCCAGCTCATTAACCCACAGTACCACTCCAAGACTTCCTTGTTGTTGTTGTCAGGTGCCATCGAGTCAGAACCGACTCATAGCGACCCCATGCACAGCAGAACGAAACAATGTCCGATCCTGGGCCAATCTCACTACCGCTGCCATACTTGAGTCCATCAATGATGCCACCTGGCTGATCCATCTCATTGGGGGTCTTCCTCTTTTTC
>NW_006408658.1:1746161-1749565 GCF_000296735.1 Chrysochloris asiatica
GTCATCCCACAACTCTTCTGGTCTTTGGTCTTTAGTGTTTAATTCATCAAATCTGTTCTTCAGATGATCTCTAAATTCAGGAGGGATAAATTCAAAAAAGATACGGGAGGTCAAGTGAAATTGATCCAGATTGGGACCCTGAACATGTGAGATTCAGATAGGATAGAATGGTGGATTGAGTGCATACTTGGAGAAGACGCTGAACAACAGCAGCAAGAGGGAAGGAGAATATGTGGACTATCATTTGGTGAGGAGCAGCACGACCATCTTGAGCTTTTATGAGAGGCTGTCCGTCTAGTGGCCTGCAGGCATAGGACTTGACTGGAGTTTGGTGGCAAGATGGTGCAGTTCTCCCCTGTTCTATGCCGTCTTGGTATCCTAGGTCTAGTCCTTGCCTTCGCCAACTTAGTGGCCAGTAGTACCCCTGTCTGCACAGTCTCTATTCTGCCTGTAAAGGGGAACTGGGAAAGTCTCCCCTGCTTCTAGAGACACATGAACCAGCCCTGAACTAAGCTACACAGGAAGTGAACTGAGAACTGTGTTCACACTTTCAGTCTCTATCATATTCACCAATAGACAGGTGTAAGAGAACCTGAGAAAACACCAACATACAATTATCAGTAAATGTGATAACACCACAATGTCTTGGGAAACATAGACAATTTCAGTTTATATAAAGAAACGTGACAGAATACTCAAACAAGTGATCAAAATGCAGAGTCAAAAAACATAGTACCAGAATTGGATCAGAACTACTTGATTAGAAATTTAAAAGAATGATATTTAAGGGATTTCGAGAAAGATTGAGGAAAGCAAAAACAGAGAAAAAATTTTAGAAGAATTCAAGAAAACACTACAAGAAAAAAAAACAGACAAAAGAAATGAAAAATTGAAAGCCATACAAAAGCAGCAATTAGAAACCATAAGATTAATACTAAGGATTGAGAAGTAGATAGTATATTGAAAGGCAAGAGAAGTAGAATTGAATCAATGGAAGGCTGAATTACTGAGTTTGAAGACAATTCTATCAATATTCATCTGCTTGAGAGAACAATCAGAAAAAAAGAATTAAAAAATCCAAAGAAAGCATAAGATTTGTATGGAACACAACCAAGAGGAAAACATCTGTGTGAACAGAATTCCAGAACAGGAAAAGACACACACACACAAAAATTGTAGGGATAATTGTCAAAAGCTGTTAGAACTAAGAAAACTGTCCTAACATTTTGAAAAACAGGAAGATTCAAGAAGTTAAATGAACTCCAATCAAGATATACTCCAAAAAATCACCAAGACATATTATAAATAAATTTTTCAAAACCAAAGACAAGGAAATAATCCTGAGAGTAGCTCAGGAAAAATGAAAAGTTAGGAATACATGAGAATTACTAAGCTCTGATTTCTCAGTAGAAAGCATGTAGGCAAGAAGACAATGGGATAATATATACAAAGCTCTGAAAGAAAGAAATAATGACAGCCCAGAAAACTGTCCTTCAAATTATGAAATTAGGACACTTCCAAATACACAGAAATTGAAAGAATTTACAAAAACAAGACCAACCTTATAAAAAACACAAAAGGGATATTTTGGGGACAGAGAACCAGTAAAAATAGACAATAACCTGAGACTAACATATATGACAATATTACCCAGATATCAACCCAGATATACAAGTATTTAAAATAAAGCAAACCTAAAAGATTAAAAGTAGGGAACCAGAGATGCCAGTTTGCAATAAAAACAACTACAATAAAAACCCATAAAATAAAAAGAGGAAATAGTGAAGTTACAGAACTTCCAAGTAAGGAGAAAATCAAGTAGATTTCAATAAATAAATAAATCAACCTAACCTAACTATAACCCTAAAACTAGAATAAGCCTTGTTCCTGAGCCTACCCAACCCGTAAACCCTAATACTCACATTAGTCCTAACCATAACCCTAATACTGAATGAAGTCCTTGGCCTGGCCTACACCTAGCCAGTGTCCTAACCCTAACTCCTTATTCCTACCACCACCCTCAAAATGAATAAATCAGTAAGAATACTTGTTTTAAAATCAGATTTTGAAAATTAATTATTGCTGGTAAAATAAATAATATTGCTGGTTAAAAAAACTACTACTTTTTCATTTATTCATTTGTGCATTCAAAATAGTTATTGAGCATCTACTGTTAGAAGAATTCAGGAAAACACTATAAAAAAAAAACTTAGCACAGTCACTACATAAACGTGCATTTTACTGAACTCTCTTGTTGACTCTAATGATGTTTTGGGCAAGATGTTAAATGTTCTACAGAAAATAATAGTTTTTTTTTTTTAATGGAAACCTTGAATTTTCTCTTTAAAAAGTTAAATCAATTTAAATATAATTCCTTATTTGGTCTTTGGAATTGTCTTAGATCTCTAGGTTGATATTAAATAATTCACTTCTAATTTTGATGAAAATATCTTTAGTTTTACTCTATTTAATATATTTATTTTTAACTCATGGTATTAAGGAAGAAAAATTGTCTTCTATTCCTAATACACTGAGTTCTATATTTCTTCTCAGAGGAAGAATTAGTAAGGTCTAAACAATGTCCTTTCCACATTTTTTTGTTCTTCAATCTCTTAAACTTTATTATGATGTTAACATCTCCATCTTTTTGGGATTTATCCTAATCATTTTTCAGCTACATTACTTCTTCCAAAAGGCCCTTAAAATTCAGATATAAAGATGGTTCCTTTTTGGGTTTCCACTACTATTATGTGTTTAAGTTACTTTCCTCATAAAACTAGAATTTCACAAATGAATGTATGTACTGGTGTGGCACTGTGGGTTAATGTGCTGGACTGCAAAGTCGGTTTGAACTGCAAGGTCAGCGGTTCAAGCTCACCAGTAGCTCCTTGGAAACCTCTGGGTCAGAATCGACTCAACAGCACTCAACAACAACAAAAAATGTACATGCTTAGTCATCTTGAACAATCAACAGTGACTATGGTAGTGAGGAATATAGATTACTTTCCATGACTAGACTGGAAACCACAAGATTGATGGTTCAAATCCACCAGATCCTTCTCAGAAACCCTATAAAGATGGTCGCTATGAATCAGAACCAACTCAGTGGTACTTAACAACAAAAACGTTCCATGAAAAGATTGTTTCCTTCTTTTCTCTTTTAATACAATCATAGAAAAGTCACAAACATACTCCCAAAAAACCAATGATCAGGTTTACTCTAAACATTGCGAAAGAAAAGAGCCCACCAATTTCTATATCCAACCAATATGGACAAAATTACATTATCAACAATATTCTGAGTAAACATCTATTTCTCTAACTGCAATTATTGTTGTTGTTAGGTGCCATTGAGTCAGTACCAACTCATAGTGACCCTAGGCACAACAGAACAAAACACTGCC
>NW_006408658.1:1751362-1774062 GCF_000296735.1 Chrysochloris asiatica
TTGTTGTTGTCATTAAGTGCTGTCAAGTCAATTCCAACTCATAGCGACCCTGTATATGGTTTCTAAGGGGCAGCTGGTGAGCTTGAACCACCAACCTTGCAGTTCAAACCAACCTTTCAGTCTACTACATTAAGCCATAGTGCCACACCTTCATAGGATAGCTGGAACAATATTAAGTTTCTTGCTGGAAGCAAATATAAAGCTAGGTAAACTGTATGAAACTACTGTTTTCAGATATTGGCTAACAGGAGCTCAGGCACTACTTCCACATAAAAGATAACAATCAAGGTGAGCTTCATGATCACATTAGTTGGAGTTTGAGCAGAACACAATGACTGTGCTGATCTGAGGAAACATATATCAATGATTGACGCTGCCAAGCATATGGCAATTGTAGAAGAGAGAGAAACCAGAACTGCATGGAGAAGGAACTCCAGAAATCCATGTCTTCTCTGCACATGGAAATGTGCTCACTCAGTGAATCTGCCAAGGCTAACAAACAACAATTACTGGGGAGTCTATGTAAGGTATGAAGATTTTGGTATTCTTATCACACAGAGCAGAGAACCTTCATTAAACACTGAGGTGAAATTCCAGCGAGAACAGATCTCAGTTGTAAGGCTGTGTTGAGTTATATAAATTTTGTAATTCCCAAAGTAACCACAAAAATATAAAACAAAGAATTAAAGGTAACATTCAAGTGGAAAACACAAAATAGAATAATTTTCAAAATGTTTGACTATTCAAAAGAATGCAAAAAAGAAGATGAAAAAAACAAAAGACAATATGGGGAAATTTTTTTTTTAATATGGCAAAATGGTAGGCTTAATCTAAATCATATCCATAATTACATTACTTGCATATCATAATAGTGGTATTGTTCAATGATTTCCACATTCCACTGAGTCACTGTCTTTGGAATGGACACAAATTTGTCCTGTATGCTGCTCTTGATATCATCCCACACCTCTTCTGGGTTTCATTCATTAGTGTCTACTGCATCAAACTTGTTATTGAGATGGTTTCTAAACTCAGATGGGATACTTTTAAGATCATATTTTGGCTCTCATGAACTTGTTTTAATTTCTTTAGCTTCAGCCTCAATTTGTGTATGAGCACTTGATGATCTGTCCCACAGTTGAGTCCTGGTCTTGTTTTGGCTGATGAGATTGAGCTTCTCTATCCTCTCTTCCTACAGACACAGTCAGTTTGATTCCTGTGTATTCCATCTGGTGAGGTCCATGTGTACAGCTGCCTTTTATGTGGTTGAAAAAAAGGTATTTTACAATGAATAATTCATTGGCCTTACAAAATTATTTCATGTGATCTCTTAGCTTCATTTCTATCACCAAGGTGTGATTTTCCAACTTTCACATTCCAATCATCAGCAACTGATTCCAAGTGTGCAATCATATTATGAAAAAAAATTGAAACATTATGAAAATTATCAAAATGTGACAAAAATTATCAAAATTATCAAAAATTTTTGTGAAACATGAAGCAAGCACATAATATTGGAAAAATGGTACAACTTGATGTAGGGTATCCACAAACCTTCATATTGTAAGAAAATACAGTATCTACAAAGCACATTAAAGGGAATACTCCAATATAATGAAGTATGTCTATGCTTACATCTTCTGGGGCTCCTTTTAGGTGAAGGTCATGCAAAATGTTGGACATATTTTGATGTGATTCCATTTTCTTCTTTGGGTTCTTGACTTTTTGTGATAAATTACTTTCTATTTTTATCTTTCAGTAGCAGAATCATTTTGACAATTTGAGTGACAGATTTCCTGAACAATACCAGACATATGAAATCATTTAACAAAAGATTCTATCCTAATGTCAACCACCTAGACCTGCTTATAATAATCAGAGATAATATTTATTCATTGTTTATTATGTGCATGTATTAGGTTAATTACACATAGCTCGTTATTATTTTTAAGGTACATTGCATACACATTCTACAAATGATATCATCATTTCTCAAAATCAGAGAGACGGTAAGCATGTTAATAGACTGTAACTATGTGCAAACGACTATTTTCTCCTCCACAAACCAAATGCCTAATCCAAATAATGCAACATTCCCCTTAAACAATACGTGTATGAAAAACTGGTGATGGAATCTGTGAACAGACATTTCAGTGTGAACTACATCGTATTTTCTGCTCTCCTTGTAATCACGAGGGAACATTCCGAAAGGAAGCACAGCTCAGGATCCACCCTGCGGATTCAGAAATCCTCCTGAGCACAGCTCTGGAGGCCCCCTTAGTATTGCCCTCTTCACTTCAATTAAATGTACGGATGATTATACAACCTGCCCTGAGGCCAATGGTAAACACTTTCTATGGAGCAGAAAACGCTATACATGGTTGCTATGAGTTAGAACTGACTAGACAGTACTTAACAATGGAGCAAGAGATGTGGGTGTTTCCTTTTCTGCCTTGTCCTGAATTTTACTGAGGTGTCACTGAGCTCTCTGCTTTTACAAGGCCATGCAGACTGTCTCCACCCTGCTCTTGCTGCTGCCAATGCACCTGTCACATTTCACCAACAGTTGGGTATTTTACTGGCTTTGAGATGTTAATTTGATCATCTTTCCTTAATAGATGATAATTTTTTTGTAAAATTATTAAAGGGAAAAGAAGTCACAAAAAGGATAGAACTTGAGATACGTTTTGAGTGAGTTGATTTCAGTTTCTTCATAGAATTAATTTTTAAATCACAAGCAATTTTGTCCAATCTGATTCTTAGTGCTAAATCTTTTGTAATGCATCTGACCCAAAAAAAAAAAAAAAAAGTTTTGTCCACCACTGATCTATCTATGAAATTATGATAATAATGTAGAATTTTTTGTGAAGAAGAATTCTGGTTCTCCACTAGTAAAGGCATAAGGAGAACCTCCATGAAGTCAATTTAGATCTTTTGATGAAATTCTTACACTTGTGTTAAGGCTGGATTTGGAAGGTAGTAAATGGGTCTGAAGGATAGGAATAAGTCACTCTTAATACAAAGGATGTTGGAATCAGAAGATCATTATTATTTTCCTTTGATTCCTATGGATTTTCTCAGTCTCTTCTTCCTTAAAGAAGTGTCAGATTAGACAATGCATGTCTCACTGATCCGGCCTAGTGTCATATGTTATTTAGAAACATGAATGTCACAAGTTCATGTTAAATCTGGGGAAAGGAAGTAAGATGAGAGAAAGGTCAAGAGTAAATATGATTTTCTTTCAGAAGATTCCTGATCCAGGGGGCAGACTCATAGTTAGCTGGAGAAGAACTTTCTTCTCCAAATGTGCATGGGAAAAGAACATGATTCTGAAAATGATATTTAATTGAAAAAAACAAACCTGAGTTTAGGAGTTCAACCTTCTAACGTTTTAATTAGTGGGAACTTCTGTCATGGATAATTCATACTGATCTCTGACTCACATTCTCTTGTCTCTTGCTTCTTTGACTCAGGTAAAATCAGCAGAAGAAACATGTTGATTACTTGGTATATGCCAGAGTTTATCTTACTTTCTGTGATTAAAGATGGTTTGGGTAAGGTCCTTGCCCTTAAACATCTTACAGTAGCAGAGAAAGACCAATACTTTCAATATAATCCGTTAGAGTTAAAATGAAAGCAATTATATACTGGCATAGTTGTACATGTATATCTATGATAGGCAAGTGTTTGTGACTATACTTGTGTTTATCAGCATCTATGTGTGTTGGGAACAGAAGTGAGGAATTATATAAATATAGTATCAATAAGGAACATATTCTAAGAGAGTTTTTTTTTTTTTTTCCTAAATGGGGCCTTGAAAAACCTGCAGTTATTAGTTGGATGAAGAAAGGATAGAAAGCATATCAATATTCTGTAGCTGCCCTTTCATCATATTACTTCTTGATTGAAGGCATTACTTTAAACTTCATAAAAATTTGTTTGGTTTTATGCTTTATGTTTCCTTTCATGAACCTGAGATTTATTATAAGATAAAACATGGCTATGGTTTGTACCCTCTTTTCTAGGTTTCTTTACCTCCAGAAGTTTTGTCTTTGATTTGAATGTCCAGTACATTTATTTCCACATGAAGTTTTAAAATTGATTGTACTAATTGACCTGACTCCACCTGTACTTAATAAAAACAATTGACCCATAAGATTTGCTCAACAAATGAGACTATTTCAAGTGTGATGAGCATCTTAGAAGAGTAATGTTTTATCTATGCAGTGGGCATGCTCTGAGTAGCGAGCCTGTGAGGGTTGATAAGCAGTAAAATGCAGTGAGTCCTGTTTTTTGGGATGGATAATAGCTGGGACATTGGCTTGATAAGGAGGACAAATTACATTTGTTGTTTGTGTGGAACAATAAATGGTCATCAGGCAGAGATGATGTTCTGCAGATTAATGTCTTATTTATTCATTTGTTAAATGTTTGTTATGTTTCATCTGTATAAAGGTAGAAACTTCTATAATAGAGCTAAGAACTATTTTAAATAATGACAGTAGCTATCAAAAGGAGCTCTGGTGTTGTAGTGGGTTAAATGTTGGACTGCTTATCAAAAGACGAGTGGTTCAAACCCACCAGCTGTTCCATAGGAGAGAGATGAGACAGTTTGATTCTGTAAAGACACAGACACCCTAAAGAGCAGCTTTCATATTTCCTATAGAGTCACTGTGTGTCAGAATTGACTCAACGGAAGTGGGTTTGAGTTTTGGTTTTGTTTTCATTAAGAGTAAAGATATGCCTTGGATAAAGCTTATATTTATCTATTCAATAGTTTGATTTTTTTTTTTTAAAGAATAGGATAAATCAGTATATGTAAAAGAAAGTACATAGGGAATTGTTTCTGGTAGTATAACTGGAACCAACAATATGTTCATTAGTTAGGGAGCAGTTAAGTGAATTTGGGGTTATCTGTAATGTGGACTATTCTGGTGCTGACAGTGTTCCTTTGTTATTCATAAAGTTTCAGTGATTAAATATTCAGAAGTCTCTCCTTCCTAGTCTATGTTAGTCTGGAAGCTCAGCTGAGACCTGTCCACCATGGGTAATTCTACTGGTATTTAAAATACCCTTGGCATAGTTTCCAGTATTACAGCAACAAGCATGTCACCACAGTATGACAAACTGACAGACAGGTGATGGAATAAGAGTAGTGCAGAATACCATACAATCAATAGCAAGACTTAGTATAATTATATGTACTAATAAGGAAGGGTCTCTAAGACATGCTGATTGCTTATTGAAAAAAAGCAAATCTGTAAGCTTTAGGCAAATTCTAAAAGTTCATATGTTCCAGTTCACACACACACACACATATATATTTATATTAATAAACATCTGGAAATGGGATTGTGGTAGGCCTGAGGTTTTGGATGGAAACATTTACTACACCACACTTAGTTTTATGTTTTATATATATATTAATTACACACCTGGATTTTTGTATCATATTTGCATACATAAACATGCTTAGTTGGCTATTTTAACAACCTTATTTAGTTAGAATTCACATACTACTCATTCACTTAAAGAGTACAATTTTAATATATTACAGAGTTGTGCAATAATTGTCACCAACAATTTTAGAACACTTTCAGCAATATAAAAAGGAACCCTGTACCCTTAGCTGTCACTCCATAATATTTCATTCTCCCAATCCAATAATTACTGATCTACTTTATGTCAGTACAGATTTGCTTTTTTTGTATATTTCATATAACTAGATTCATATAATTTGTAGTTCTTTGTTACTGGCTTCTTCCAGTTAGTATAATGTTTACAAGGTTCATCCATACTACATCATGTGTCATTTTTAATTTATAATGAGTAATATGCCAACCTATGGATATGTCACATTTTATTGATATATACATCATTGATGGGAATGTCAGTTGGTGCTACTTTTTATCTATTATGAATAAATGCTACTATAAACATTTTTAAAAGAATTTTTTGTGCAGAAATATATTTTCAAGTCTCTTCGGTAATACTTAGCTGTGCAAATGTTGGGTCATATGGACTTTGTTTCACTTTTTGAGGAACTGGTTTTTCCAACAATGTCTAAGGGACCTAATTTCTACACATCCTCACCAAAACTTGTCATTATCTGTCTCTAATTATAGTCATCCTGTGGGTGTGAAGGGGTATCTCACTGTCATTTTCATTGGCATTTTCCTAATAATGTTTTAATACTATGGGATAGTTCTACTCTGTCCTATAGGGTCTACATCAGTTGAAATTGACTCAAGGACAGTCTTCGTTTGGTTTAATGACATTGAACATCTTTTAATGTACCTATTGATCATTTGTACATATTCTTTGAAAAAATGTCTATTCATATTCTTTATCCATTTTTAAATCAGTTTGTGGTTGTAAAAGGATTTTTGGATTTTCGTTTTTGGGTTTTTGTTTTTTTTTGTCTTTTTATTATAAAGTTGTAAGAGTCCTTTGTGTACTTTCAATGAATATTTTTTCTCCCATTCTAAGAATTGTTTATTCACTTTCTTAATGGGACCATTTGAAGCACAAAAGTTTTTAATTTTGACAATGCCCACGTTTTTTGTTTTTATTCTTTTGTTGCTAAAAATATACATATTTGAAATATGGATGATTAACTATTTTTTTTTTTTGGATGATTAACTATTTTTTTTTTTATCAAATAGTACATTTTATCCAATACAGGGAGTGTGGTAAAACAAAACTGAAATAGGAGATATTGGAGAGTAATATTCATTCTCAATGGAGGATTATGAAAGACCTCATTACTATTTAATCTAAATTTACAATTTATAGGTTTATGATACTGGTTTTTATTTTACTAAAATTGAACGAGCATCTACACCTTTCCCTTTCCCTCATGTTAGTATAATCATTATGTTTATAAAGTCTCTACATGACAGCTTTTGTTTCTTCAGATTTCCCTTCTTGACGAAAAAAAAAAAAAATAGACATAGTCTTCAGTGTTTGCAAGTATAGACAGATAATGCAAAAATGTGGAGGATGATGATGGGCTGGGCAAATAATTCTGAGTTTAGGTTGAGTAAGAAACTATCCAAGCTCATGGTTGGGCGCTCTTTTTGAAGCTCATTCTCAGTTAAAATTAACAGATTGTTTGTGCTGGAGCTAGGATAGCAAAAAGTATCCTGTTACTGCTTTTTAAAGACAGGTTATTTTCTTTAAGAAACATATTAGAACTATAAGGTATTTTGTTTCTCCTTCATCTCATATACTTTTGTGACTATCTTTCAGAGAAGAGACAATGTGAATAGATTCATGTACAAAATAACAAACAAACCCACACACAATCAAAAGGTGGGAACCATGTGATAAGAGCAATTTAAGAGACAAATATTTTAGTTAATAATAAACTGAAATTGAATTGTATGGATTTATAGTTGAATTCAAAATATTGTTATCAGAAATGAGAAATGCAACATAAAGAAAGTGATTCCTTTCCTGTACTCTTCTCTTGCCAGATTATGCCAACAGTAGAATGCACCATCTTATAAAGTACTGTTTTGTAGCAACAAAATGTACCAAATGAAGAACATGATTGTCTGATAAGGATCTTGTAAAGAGGATGCTAGAATGGTTGATAGTGGTTGGTGGCAAATCCTAAGCCTTCTAACTCTGAATTGTGTAATACTGTAAGCCATGCAGACCAATGTTTAGCATATACTGAAAAAAGAGAAACAAACTATGAGACAGACAAACCAGACACAAGTGACTGAATTCTTCCTCTTGGGGCTCTCTGATGACCCACACACCCAAAAACTCCTCTTTGTCTTATTCCTGATTGTCTACCTGGTCACTGTGCTTGGAAATCTTCTGCTCATGTCTCTTGTTCAAGTTGACTCCCGACTTCACACACCCATGTATTTTTTTCTCTGCAACTTGTCTCTGGCTGACCTCTGTTTCTCTACCAACATCATTCCTCAGGCCCTCGTTCACCTGCTATCCAGGAAGAAGGCTATTTCATTCATGCGTTGTGCAGCTCAGCTTCTACTCTTTCTCATTTTTGGAGGTACACAGTGTGCTCTTCTGGCAGTGATGTCCTATGATCGATATGTGGCCATCTGCAGTCCTTTGCATTACTCTAATGTTATGACATGGAGGGTGTGTGTCCAGCTAGCCACAGGATCATGGACCAGTGGAATTCTCGTGTCTATTGTGGACAGTACCTTCACGCTAAGGCTACCCTACAGAGGCAGCAATAGCATTGCTCATTTCTTTTGTGAGGCCCCTGCACTGTTGGTTCTGGCATCCACAGACCCCCACACTTCAGAGATGGCCATTTTTCTTATGGGGGTGGTGATCCTCTTCATACCTGTTTCCCTAATTTTGGTATCCTATGGCAACATTATAGTGACTGTGATCAGGATGAAATCAGCTGCTGGCAGGCTCAAGGCATTCTCTACCTGTGGCTCCCACCTCATAGTTGTCATCCTTTTCTATGGGTCAGGAATTATCACCTACATGACACCAAAGTCTTCCAAAGAACAAGAAAAATTAGTGTCTGTGTTCTATGCAGTGGTGACCCCCATGCTTAATCCCCTGATATACAGCCTGAGAAACAAGGATGTGAAGGGAGCTCTGAGAAAAGTGGCCACAAGGAATTTCCCATGCAGGCTTGGGATCAACCACTTATAGTACATTATGATTTGTATTTGTATTGTATTGATGATTTGATTTTGATGTGTTCTTTGGTTCGCAACAACTGTCGCCTGTGGGTGTAAGAGAATGAAAGCATGTGCATTGTTCTCCATCTGCCATTCATACACCTCAGATTAGGGTGGGTTTGGCTGGTGTTGACTGCTGTCTATCGTTGGTCAGTCAGTATAGGAACTGGTATTTGCCCAGTAGGTGGAGCTGCAGGGCATATGGCTGTGGCTGGGTTATATGCACGTTTGCCTGTCTCTTTTTGGACCTTCATTTAATGATGGGGCAAAATTCAAAATAACAAAAAACAGCTACAAACATCCATCAATAATTGGAATGTGGATTGTACGAAGTATGAATCTAGGAAACTTGGAAGTCATACAAAATTAAATGGAGTGCAAAAAGATCGGTAACTTAAACAACAGTTAGCTGAAATGGACTGGTATTGGCCATTTTGAGTTGGACAATCATGTAGTTTATTATGCCGGAAATGACAAATTGAAGAGGAATGGCATTGCATTCATTGTCAAAAACAGAATTTTAAAGTCTATCTTGAAATACAAAGTTGTCTGTGATAAGATAATAAGGCCAAGAAATTAAAGAATTCTACCAACTTTTTAAAACTGAAATTGATTAAACATGTAGTCAATATGTATTGATAATTACTGGTGAGTATGAAAATTGGAAGCAAAGAGAAAGGATCAGTAGTAGGAAATATGACCATAGTGATAGAAATGATGCTGGAGACTGCATGATACAATTTTGCAAGATCCATGACATACTCATAGCAAATACCTTTTCTCAATAACATAAATGGTGTCTATACATGTGGACTTTACCAGATGGAATACACAGAAATAAAATTGACTACATATGTGGGAAGAGACAATGAAGAAGTTCAATATTATTAATCAAAATAAGGCCAAGGGATTACTGTGGATCTGGCCATCAATTGCTGAACAACATGTAAGTTCAGATTGAAACTGAAGAAAATTAAAACAAGTCCACAAGAGCTAAAATATGACCTTGAGTATATCCCATCTGAATTTAGAGACCGTCTCAAAAACAGATTTGGTGCTTTGAACACTAGGATTGAAAACAAGAAAAGTTGTGAGATGACATCAAGAACATCACACATAAATAAAACAAAAGTTAATTAAAACAATAAGAAATATAAAAAAGACCAAAATGGATGTAAGAAAAGATTCTCAAACTTGCTTTTGAGTGAAGAGAAGTTAAACCAACTGGAAGAAATGATGAAGTAAAAAAGTTAAACAGAATATTTCAAAGGGCAACTAGAGAAGACAAAGTTAAATGAATTATGTAAATGCCTGGGATTGAAAAAAAAAAGAAAAAGAAAGAACATTCTCAGCATTTCTCAAAGTGAAAGAAATGAAGAAAAATTTATTGAATTTCAATGTTGAGGGATTCTATGTCCTTGTGAAGCATTGTAGGATAAGCACTGGACTGCAAGGGCGATTTGAACCACAAGGTCAGCTGATCAAACTCACTAGCCGCTCCTCGGAAACTCGATACACGGTTGCTATGAATTGGAACCAATTTCATGGCACTTAACAGCAACAACAATATGGGGAAAATGCTGAGTGATGCAGCAAGCATCATTCGATATTGAAAGAATGTACAGTCATGGTACGAAAAAGAATTGATCCATGCTCATTCATTTTAAGAGCTAGCATATGATCAAGAACTGACGGTATTAAAGGAAGAAGTCTGAGCTGCACAGAAGGCTGTAGGAAAAAATAGGGCTACAGGAATTGACTAAAACAAATTGAAATGTTCAGCAAACTCATGCAGCCCTGGACGTGCTCACTGATTTATGACAGGAAATTTGAAAGACAGCTACCTGGCCAATTGATTGGAAGAGATCATATTTGTGTCAATTTCAAAGAAGGATAACTCAATAGAATGTGGAACTGATTGAACAGTATCATTAATATTGCGAGCAAGTAAGATTTTACTGATGGAAATCCAAAAACGATTGTAGCAGTTCATAATCAGGAAGCTGCCAGAAATTCAAGCCAGATTCAGAAAAGGATGTGGAAGAGGGGATATTATTGCTGATGATAGATGAATCTTGGTTAAAAACAGAAAATACCAGAAATACGTTAACCTGTGCTTTATTTACTTTGCAAAGGAATTTGTGTGAATCATAACAAACTATAGTTAACATTGTGAGGAATGAATATTCCATAACACTTAATTGTGCTCATGAGGAACCTGTACAAAGACCAAGAGGTAGTCATTAGAACAGAACAAGGGAAACTGAATGGTTTAAAATCAGGAAAGGTGTGTGCCAGAGTTGTTTTATGTCACCATATTTATTCTATCTGTATGCTGAGCAAATAATCTGGGACACTGGGTCATATGAATAATAATGTGGCATCAGGTTTGGAGGGAAGCCTCATTAACAACCTCTGGTATGCAGATGACACAACCTTGTTTGCGGGAAGCAAAGAGTAGAAAAATGTGGAATAAAACTCAAAATCATAAAAAAAGAGAAAGCTTACTGGTCTGAAAGAGACTGATAGAACCCTTTGACTACAGTTCCTGGTGACACTTCTAGTCTGGAACTGAACCCACCCCCTCGGCTCAGCTTTCAGCCAAGCAATAGATAGATACACAGGAGGACAACAATAGTAGTTAGGTATGCACATATTTTCCCAGAGGAAACAGTTGCTGGAGAAGGATGTCATGTTGGGTAAGATGGAGGGTCAGAGAAAAAGAGGAAGACCCCTAACAAGATGGCATTATTGATGGTGTCAAGTGTGGCAGCGGTAGTGAGGTTGGCTCAGGATCAGACATTGTTTCGTTCTGCTGTGCATGGGGTCGCTATGAGTTGGTTCCAACTCGATGGCACCTGACACAACACAACAACATGCACACCGTAGAATGGTCAACTATTAGAGATCAAAAGGGCAACTTTTACCTGAAACTCAGAAGAGTTGAGAAAGAGCAAGGAAAAATAAAAACAAAGCACAGGGAAGAAATCAATAAGTGATAATACATTGAGGGGAGGTATTGCAATCATTGAGATGAAATGACATGTATGAATTTTTTAATATGAAATTAATGATTGACTCTAAACTTTCACTCAACTCACAATAAAAAGCTAAAAAGAAAAAGAGAAATGAATCAATTCAGTTACATCTTTTTTGTGTGTCATTAGCATTGTAACTAATGAACCAACTTTTGGAACAATTAAATGTCAAAACAGTATTAGGACAGTTCCTGTAAAAAGAAATGAATTTAAAAAGAAAGAAACTAGTCTACAGGGCTAATTGTCTCTAGGAACTACAGTGTCACCTACTGAGATTGGAAGAATTAGATGTTGCTCAGCTACCACTACTGACCATTGTGTCAGGACTACAATAGATCAATCCTGATAGAAAGGGAAAAAAATATAGAACAGAACCTTAAACTCTTAGCAAAGCCAGGCTTACTGAACCAGTTGAGACTGATGGACTCCCCAAAAACATTGCCTTGAGATAACCTTTAAACCTGTGCTGTAACTAGCCACAAGGCCACCTTTTAACTAGATAACAAGGTGGTTCACAAAATAAGAGTACTATGCTTCCTTTAAAAAATTATTGGTATGAATCCAAATGATTAACAACAACTTTAAAAAGAAATGTAAGTAAGGGGCAAGGAAATAAGATTAATAGAAATCAAACAACCAGAAGAGAAATAATGAGAATATTCACATGTTGTGAAGAATGTCTCCCATTACTAAACAATTTTTGTAGAAATTGCTGAATAGGAACCTAAACTGCTTTGTAAACGTCCACTAGAAACACAATAAACTTTTTTTTTTTTTTTTAAGTTTGTAACTAAACAGTCTAATTAAAAGACAAAAACTATCAGACTATATGAATAAAGATCTAATAACACATTGTCTATATGAGATGCATTTTGCATATATAGACACAGTTGTGGAAAGTAAAGTCATAGAGAAAAGAAATACCAAGAGAAGTCTAGTCATCATAAATCTGGAATGGTTATTCTAATATCAGAAGCATGTAATATAAGGAGTATTATCAGAACTAAAAAGGGATGTATTATAATGGTAAAAACTATCATTCGTTAAGAAAACAAAAGAATTATATATATATATATACACACACACACACACACTTAATTTGGAAATTCAAAATATGCAGATAAAAAATTGATAGCAATGAAAGAACAGATAAATCCACAGATATTGTTGGAAATGTTAAGACTTCTCTTGGAAAGAACAAATAATAAGAAAATCAGTAGTTCTATAGGAAACTTGAGTAACACTAACAACCAACGTGACCTAACAGACATTTATAGGACATTCCACCTAACAGGTACAGAAAATATAGTCTTTTCAAATGTAAAAGTAGCATTTGTCAAAGATAGATCATATTCCAGGCAATAAAACTAGGCTGAATACCAAGAATTAAAACTATATTGGATATATTTTTGACCACACAAAATTAAATTTTAAATTAAAAAAAATTATTTGGACAGTGAATAAGACACTTCTAAATAAGGAGCTCTGGTAGCATAGTGGTTACGAATCGGGCTGCGAACCTTAAGGTCAGCGGTTCGAAACTACCAGCTGCTCCGCGGGAGAAAGATGAGGCTTTCTACTCCCGTAAAGATTTACACCCTCGGAAACCCTATACAGGGTCGCTATGGGTCGGAACCGACTCGATGGCACATAACAACAACAACAACAAATAAGACTTGGGTCAAAGAAATCAAGTGAAATTATAAATTATTTTGAACTGAATGATACAGAAATATCAAAATATCAACAATTTAAAATCCTTTTGAATATTCAAAGAAAACATACAGAAATATTCAAAGAAAATTCTCTGTATTATTGACCTGGGCCATGCAAACCAATCAGCTGCTCCTTGGAAGCCCTATACAAGGTCCCTATGAGTCAGAACCAACTTGATTGTACATAACAACAACAAAGCATAGAGAAAAAGAAAACTCAATTACTTTTATGAATTCAGCCTTAAATAACTACCCATGAATATAGTTGCATACTCTAAATATAGTAAAACATAAAGAGTGCAAGAGTTTTCCAAAAGAGTAAAGCTTCACAATCAAGGGAGTTCATTCCCCAAATGTTCACATGGGCTGATAGTAATAAATTGATTCATACATTTCTAAATGTTCACTGATCAAAATGGGGAAAAGTAAGTTAAATAAATACCCCAAGACATTTGATGAAATGTACCTTTCATTCCTGAGAATCACTTTTAGAAAAAATAGAAATCAAAATATACTTATGATGTTTTTGTTGTTAGGTGCCATGGAGTCAGTTCTGAGCCTTTGTACAACAGAAAGAAACACTTCCAGGTCCTGTGTCATTCTCATGATTGTTGGTTGCTGTGTTTCACTTCCTTGTGGCAGTCACTGTGTTAATTTATCTCATGAATCCATCTTGTGTTCTCTAACCCTCTACTCTCCCAAGCGTCAAGTCTTTCTCCCGTGTCACGTCATAATGGCCCCATTATGCTTAATGCTGAAATATTCGAAACCTTGACATTCAAGTCTGTGTTAGAAAACAGATCTGTGACTCAGGGTGAATTAAAACCTCCTACTTTCCAGTTTTCAGACAAGTGTGTTAATTACAACAATAGTACCTCCCAGATACTGAGGGTTTGGATCCTGATTGACACACCGGTTTCCCAGTGCATACAAATGTTACGTTTACACTATACTATAGTTTGGTAGCGTAGTGGATATGATTCGGGCTGCTAACCTCAGGATCAGCAGTTCGAAACTACCAGCTGTTCCACGGGACAAAGTTGAGGCTTTCTGCTCCTGTAAAGATTTACAGCCTCAGAAACCCTGTGCAGGGTCACTATGAGTTGGAATCAACTTCATGGCACATAACAACAACAACAACATAGTCTGTTAAGTGCACAGTAGCATTATGAAAATGCTTGAAGTATTGTAAGAATCATCAAAATGTGACACTGAAACATAAAGTGAGCACATGCTATTGGAAAAAATGGTGCAAATAGATTTGTTCGATGTAGGGTTGCCACAAACCTTCATTTTTGTAAGAAAATACAGTATCTGCAAATCACACTAAAGGGACTATTTCAATGCAATGAAACATGTCTGGTTTTGCAGCACCTGGGTCTCCTTCTAGGAGAAAAGTCATGCAAAATGTCAGACACATTTTGATGTGGTTCCATTTTGGATTACTAGTTTTTCATGTCAAATTATTATTTAATTTTACCTTTAGTGGCAGAATTATTTTCACAAATTGAGTAACAGATTTCCTGAAGAATATAGACAGGGGTGTGACATTGTGGATTAATGGGCTGGACTGTAAAATCGGTTTGAACTGCTAGATCGGAAGCTCAAGCTCACCGGTGCTACTTAGAAACCCTATACTGGGTCCGTTTGGGTTGGAACCAACTCAACAGCACTTAATAACAACAACAACAGGTGGCTGGCATTAGGATAAGTATCTGGGAGTAAGATATTTCAGGAAGAATATCAAACATATGAAATCATTTAACAAAACTCAGATACTTATCCTTATGCCAACAACCTTGCCCTGTTTATAATAATGTGAAATAATACTTATTTTCTTACTGTGTATAAGTATTATAGAAGAATTGATGCATTTGAGTTACAGTGTTGGGGGAGAATGTTGAATGCACCATGGACTGCCAAAAGAATAAACAGATCTGTGTTGTAAGAAGGCAGCCAGCATGCTCCTTGGAATTCAGGAGAGCCAGACTTCCTCTCTCATACTTCAGACATATTGTCTGGATGGACCAGTAACTGGAGAAGGGTATCATGACTGGTAAAGTGGAGGGTCGGGGAAAAACAGGAAGACCCCAACGACATGGATTAGCACAGTGGCAGCAGCAATGGGCTCAGATGTGGCAACGATTGTGAAGTTGGCCCGGGACCCCCGGCAGTGTTTAGTTCTGTTGTGCATAAGGTCTCTATGAGTCAGTATCATAACAACAACGTACAAGTATTATGTTAGTCACACTTATCTAGTTATTATTTTTAAGGGTACATTACAAACACGTTCTATGAATGATATCACTGTTTTTCAAAATCAGAGCGATCATAAGCATGTGGTAGACAGTAACCGTGCAAAGGAGTATTTTTAACTCCAGAAACAAAATGCTTAATCAGAACTATAGAACACTTCCCCAACCCAAATAAAATTTATAAAAAACCGGTGATGGAATCTGTAAACAGAGATTTCAGTGGTAACTACATCTTATTTTCTGTCCATGTACTCATGAGGGAACAATCTGAAAGCAAACACAGCTCAGGATCCACCCTGATGATTCAGAAATTCTCCTGAGCACAGCTCTAGAGGGCCTCCTAGAATTGCCCTCCGGCTTCAATTAAATGTACCCACTCTTACACAACCTGCCTTGGGGCCGATGATAAACCCTTTGTATGGAGCAGCAACCTAACTGGCAGTTAACAATGGAACAATGGCCTTAGGAGAGAGTCCTGTTCCCTTTTCTGCCCTGCCTTGAATTTTATTGAGATTTTACTGAGCTCTCTGCCTTTACAAGGAGATGCAGACTATATCCACCCATACCTTGCTGCTGCCAATGCATCTGGAATATTTTCCCCAGTGGGGTGTTTTACCGGCTTAGAGAGCTAGTTTGATCTTTTTTTTTCTTTTAAAGGTGATATTTTTATGAAATCATTAGGGGAAGAGAAATCACATGTCAATAAAAATAATAGAATTTGGGATATGTTAGGAGAGAGTTGATTTCAGTTTCTTTATAGATATGTTTTCTAAATTCCAACTATTTTTGTCCAAGCAATCTTGTTCTTAGTGCTAAATCTTCTGTAATAGATCCATCCAAGGTTTTCTACATATTGGCTATATCTATGCAATTATTATCATAATGTCAGATTTTCTGCGACAAAGAATCCTACTTCTCCACTAATAGAGGCGTACAGAAAACCTCCATGAAGTCAATATTGATCCTTCTGGTAAGATTTTTACTCCTGTATTGGGGCTAGATTTGGAAGGTGTAAAGTGGGTATGAAAATAGGAATAAATGATTCTGAATCAGAAGATAGTTGTTATTTTCTCTTAATTCTTCTGGTTTTTATCAGTTTCCTTTTCCTTATAGACATGTCAGATTAAACAACTGTATAGTTCAGGGATCCTACCTAGTATCATATGCCATATTAGAAGTTTTACTTCACAAGTTCATGTAAAATCAGGGGAAAGGAAATAAGATGAGAGAGAGGTCAAGAGAAAAAATGATTTCCTTAGGGAAGATTCCTGACCCATGGGGCAGGTTCAGAATTAGCGGTAGGAGCATTTTCTTCTCCAAATGTGCATGGAGAAATGGCATGATTCTGAAAAATGCTATTTCTTGAAAAAAAAAAGAAGAAGTAGAGTTTAGGAATGCAGCTTTCTAATGCTGTGCTTAGTGGGAACCTCTGTCATCTCTAAACTCACACTTGTCTCTGACTCCTCACATCCATCTGTCTCTTGCTTCTTTGATCTTTGAGTCAGATAAAACCAGTAGAAGACATATATGTTAACTGCTTGTTATATGTCAGGATTTATCATACTTTCTGTGAATAAAGATGATTCAGGGAAGATCCCTGCCCTTGAATATTTTATAGTAGCAAAGAAAGACACATCTTTTCAATATAATCAGTTAGAGCTAAAATGAAAGCAAGTATATGTTGGTGTAGGTGCACATATATTTCTATGATAGTCTAGGTTTTTGTAAATATATCTGTGTTTATCAGCATTCATTTGTAGTTGGAATGGAAGTGAGGAATGAGGCAAGGATTGAATCAGTAAGGAAAATGTTCTTGGAGAATATTTTTCCTAAATGGGGCTTTGAAAACCTGCAGTTATTAGTTGGATGAAGAAGGGCTAGAAAGCATAGCAATCTACTAGGCTGATCAGTTCTTCAAACGCTCTTTCATTACATTACGGTCTAGTTGAAGGCCTCACTTTAAACTTGATGAAAAATATTTGGTTTTATGCTCTATATCCCCTTTTGTGAACCTGAGAAACATTGTCCAATGATTCTATGTTTTCTTCCTTTGTTGAAAAAAAATGCATATATTTCAAATATGGATTATTTAAAAATTTTAAAAATCAAAAAGCATACTTTTTCTATGCAAAGAGTTTGTGGGAAAACATTAAAATAGGAATGATTGGGAGGACTACTCAGTCACTTTTGGAGATTATGAAACACCTTTTTATGATTTAAAAGTTATTAGAGGTTTATGACAATAATTTTTGTTTTACTAAATTAAATAAGCATCTATATATCCCTGATTCCTTAATGTAAGGGTAAAGTTAATGTAATCATTGTGTTTATATGATTTTATATGAGAAAATATTCATTTCTCCACATTTTCCTAATGAAAAAGTTATAGACATAGTTTTCAATCTCTATATGTATTATACATATAATGCAAGCTAGTGGAAAATGATGATTGGCTGGTGGGTGAACAAAGCTGAGTTTGTGTTAAATAAGTAACTACCCAAGCTGGTGGTTTAGATGGAACTCCTGTCATAATGGTTCATGAGCTCTTTTGGAAGATTATTCTCAATTAAATTTAGCAGAGTTGGACATAGGATAGCAAAGAGATTATCCACAGTATGCTCTTACCCCTTGGTTTCCCAGCTGTTTAACGACAGGCTATTTTTGGAGAAACATGTCAAGTCTATAAATTATATTGTTTCTCATTCTTCTATACTCTTGGGACCATCTTTTCATAAAGGACCCAACATGAATAGTTACATGTCCAATCAAACACAAGCCCACAAACAACAAAAACAAGCAAAATAAATAAATAAACCTGCATCATCATGAGGAGGGAACCATGTGGCAAGAGCAGTTTAAGAGACAGTTGTTTCAGATAATAAACTAAAAAAAGGTGTACAACTTTGCAATTAAATTCTATCTATTGCTGTTATCAGAAATGTGGAATGCAAGATAAAGAAGTTGGTTTCTTTGCTCTATTCTTTTCTTGCCAGATTATACCAATAATGGAATGCATCATCTTATAAAATTCTGTTTTGTAGCAACTATTATTGATTGTCTGCTAAGGACCTGATAAAGGAAGAGCTAGAAATGGTTGATAGTGGTGGGGGGCAAATCCTAAGCCTCCTAACTCTGAGACAGACAAACCAGACACAAGTGACTGAATTCTTCCTCCTGGGGCTCGCTGATGACCCATACACCCAAAAACTCCTCTTTGTCTTATTCCTGGCTGTCTACCTGGTTACTGTGCTTGGAAATCTGCTTCTCATGTCCCTTGTTCAAATCGACTCCCGACTTCACACACCCATGTATTTTTTTCTCTGCAATTTGTCTCTGGCTGACCTCTGTTTCTCTACCAACATCGTTCCTCAGGCCCTCGTTCACCTGCTATCCAGGAAGAAGGCTATTTCATTCATGCGTTGTGCAGCTCAGCTTCTACTCTTTCTCATTTTTGGAGGTACACAGTGTGCCCTTCTGGCAGTGATGTCCTATGATCGATATGTGGCCATCTGCAGTCCTTTGCATTACTCTAATGTTATGACATGGAGGGTGTGTGTCCAGCTAGCCACAGGATCATGGACCAGTGGAATTCTCGTGTCTATTGTGGACAGTACCTTCACGCTAAGGCTACCCTACAGAGGCAGCAATAACATTGCTCATTTCTTTTGTGAGGCCCCTGCACTGTTGGTTCTGGCATCCACAGACCCCCACACTTCAGAGATGGCCATTTTTCTTATGGGGGTGGTGATCCTTTTTATACCTGTTTCCCTAATTTTGGTATCCTATGGCAACATTATAGTGACTGTGATCAGGATGAAATCAGCTTCTGGCAGGCTTAAGGCATTCTCTACTTGTGGCTCCCACCTCATAGTTGTCATCCTTTTCTATGGGTCAGCAATTATCACCTACATGACACCAAAGTCTTCCAAAGAGCAAGAAAAACTAGTATCTGTATTCTATGCAGTAGTAACCCCTATGCTTAATCCTCTCATCTACAGTCTGAGGAATAAGGATGTGAAGGGAGCTCTGAGAAAAGTAGCCACAAGGAAATTTCCATGCAGGCTTGGGATCAACCACTGATAGTGACCTCAAAAACTCTGCCACTCCCTTCTTGTAAGACTTGATGAGCAATGGTCTTTCCTGTGAACCTGCAATATGGAAAGATTCTCACCTTTGGGCTTTGTTCCTTGGTTCATCGTCCATCCTTCATCTAGCATTATATTGTCAAGGAGAAGTATAATATCTAATGGATCAATAATATGGTGTCTTTGCTTCCTTCTCCTTGAGATTTTGGCATCAGTTGCTGTTGTTGTTAAATGCATTGAGTCAGTTTTAGGGTTACCAAGGAGTGGCTGGTGTGTATGAACTGCCAACCTTGTGGTTCAAACTGACCTTATGGTCAAGTGCTTAGCATACAGCACCACACCAGGACTCTCCTTTGACATCTGAGGGTTAGGAAATCTCCATTGTTAGGTTACTGGTAGGTACCATCGAGTCAGTTCTGACTCAAAGTGACCCTATCCATAGCAGAACAAAACAGTGTCTGGTCCAGAGCCATTCTCATAAATATTTTTAGCCCATTTTTGCTGTCCTGTGTCAATCCATCTCATTGAAGGTCTTCCTCTTTTTCACTGACCCTCCACTTCTCCAGGGAATGGTCTATCCTAACAACATGTACAAAGTATTAGAGACAAAGACTTGCCACCCTTGCTTCTTAGAAGCATTCTGGCAGTACTTCTTCCAAGACAGATTTGTTTCTTCTTCTTGAAGTCCGTGGTCCTTTCAATATACTTCTCCAACACCATAATTCAAAATCAGAGATTACATAGATTTTTCTATAGTCTTCTTTATTCATTGTCCAAATTATAGATAATGGGATGCTTGCTGAGCCAAAGAAATTGAGTGGGCTTAAGCCCACTGCCACAACTTTTTTCACTATAAAATGTCTTCTGATTGAGATTGATGTTGTGTGGAACACACTGTCTTTCGATAAGAATACTCTAAGTCAGTGAATGGTGATGTTATAAGAAACATTAGACATCTGTTATGAGAACAAAACTACTAACTCCTCAATGATGGAAGTGGTCCAGTGTAATCAACATACCAACGAAGGTCAATTGGTTCTCCTGGTGAAGAGTGGTAAATCAAGTGTCAACCACATCTAATATAAAGAATTTGATTCCTGTGAAAAGTTCCCTGGTGCCCCCTTTCAGTCAATGGAAACCATTGATCTGTTTATATTTTTAGTATATATTTATTTTTGAATTTTTACATAAATAACATAAAATAAGCATTGAGTCTTTAGTCTGGTTATTTTTACACAGATAACGATTCTTAGACATATCCATTTTAGGGCATTTTATATAAAACATTTACTGATGAAGATCAAAGAACACAGCCTTCGGTATGAATTGCATCTCAATGTAAATAAAACAAAAATCCTCACCAGTGGGCCAATAAACAGCATTCTTATCAATGGAGAAAAGGTTGAAGTTGTCAAGGACTTCATTCTTTTTGGATCAACTATCAACACTCACAGAAGCAGCAGTCAAGAAATCAAACGACGTATTGCATTAAGCAAATCTGTTGCACAAGATCTTTTTATAGTGTTGAAGAGCAAAAATGTCAGCTTGAGGACTAAGGTACACCTGATGCAAGCCATGGTATTTTCAATAAACTCATATGGATGCAAAAGCTGGACGGTGAATAAGGAAGACTGGAGAAGAATTGATGCTTTTGAGTATGGTGTTGGAGTAGTGTATTGAAAGTGCCATGGGCTGCCAAAAAAAAACAATAGATCCATTTTGGAAGAAGTGCAGCCAGAGTGCTCCTTGGAGGCCAAAATGGCCAAACTTCATCTCTCATACTTCAGACATGTTGTCAGGAGGAACCTGTCGCTTGAGAAGGATATCATGTTTGGTAAGGTGGAGGGTCAGAGAAAAAGAGGAAGACCTCCAAGAAGATGGGTTGGCCAAGTGGCATCATCGATGGACTGAAACGTGGCGACAGTAGTGAGGTTGGCACCAAATCGGGCAGCGTTTTGTTCTGCTGTGCATAAGGTCTCTATGAGACGGTACCAACTTGATGGCACCTAACAACAACAAATATATGAATAATCTGTTCCTTTTTGTTAATAAATACTATTCCATACATGGTACACGAGAAAATGGGAGGATTATACACAATCAAGAATACAGATAGAGAAGAGAAGTATCTCATTTTTGTGACAAAAGAGAAACAGACAAACATGTATAGATGGACACATTATAGATATTGTTGTTATTTTTAAGTGCTGTTGAATTGGTTCCAACTCATAACAGTCCTGTCTAGGGTTTCCCAGGCTATAAATCTTTGTAAGAACAGAAAGTCTCATCTTTCTCTTGAGGAGCAGAGTTGACCGTGGTGTGACTGTAGTAATTTTTGTAGATATTGTTGAATAGGAACTTAAACAGGTTTGTAAAACTCTACCAAAAACTACAATAAATTATTTTTCTAAAGTACATGAACTAAGCATTTTCATTAAAAGGCAAAGACGGTAAGGCTGTATAAATAAAGCAAAACCTCATAACATGCTGTCTATATAAGATGAATTTTGTATACAGAGGCACCATTGATTGAAAGTATAAGAAAGGAGAAAAGATGTACCATGGGGACTCTAGCCATAATAAAGCTGGAATGACTATTCTAATAATAGAAACATGGTAATATAAGGAATAGTAGCAGAAATAGAAGCCCTGGTGTGGTGCTGTGGGCTAATGTACCAGATTGGTAAGCCATTTGAACTGCAAGTTTGGCGGTTCAAGCTTACCAGCTGCTCCTCGGAAACTCTATACAGGGTCGCCATGGGTCGGAACCAACTTGACAGCACTTAACAACAACATCAGAAATAAAAAGCAAAGTATCATAATGATAAAACTATCATTAATTAAGACAATAAAAGAATGCTAAATGTAACTACACAGGGAATCCTGGCATGGCACTGTGGGATAAGCACTGGATCACAAGTTAAGT
>NW_006408658.1:1774417-1776421 GCF_000296735.1 Chrysochloris asiatica
CACCACCATAGATATTATTGGAAATTTCAAAACTACTCTCAGAAAGTACAAGTTAAAAAAATCATAACATGTTCAGAAGGCATGAGCAACACTAACAACCTAAGTGAAAGATTGACACTTAGGTAGTTAGTGTCGTATATTCTGTAATTGTTAGATATTAGAACTATTCTGTACTTGTTAGATATTAGAACACAATATCTAACAAGTACAGAATATATAGGCTTTTCAAATGCAAAGGGAATATTTGCCAAATATGGATCATCTGCCAAGCAATAACACAAGCCTCAATACCACGTGATTGAAACCATATAGGATATAGTCTCTGATCATGACAAAATGAAACTTTAAATCAGTAATAAACAGATATCTGGAAAATCATAAATTATTTGGAAATTGAAAAAGACATTTGGGTCAAAGAGGAAATCAAATGAAATTATAAACAATTATAAACTGGATGATAATGAAAATACCAACATATCAACAACTTAAAATCCTTTTGAATTTTCAAAGAAAACTTACAAAAAAATAGAAAGAAAATTCTCTGAGACCAGGTATACAGCACAAGGAAAAAATAAAGATTTTTTTATTTTTTTTATTTTTTATGAATTCAGCATTAAACAACTACCCATGAATAGAATATAGACACAAACTCTGAATACAGCACAAGCCTAGAGACGAGCACAGTGTTCCCAAACAGTAATGCTTCACAGTCAAGGGAGTTCATTCCCCAAATGCTCATAGGGCTAATAGTACTAAACTGATTCTGACATTTTTAAATATGAACTGATCAAAATGGGGAAAGGTAAGGTCAATAAATACCCCAAGACATTTGATGAAATTTACCTTTCATTCCTAATAGACACTTTCAGTAAAAAATAGAAATTGAAATATATCTTTATGATGTTTTTGTTATTGTTAGATAGCATGGAGTCAGTTCTGATCCTTTGTACAACAGAAAGAAACATTTCCAGGTCCTGTGCCATTCTCACAATTTTTGGTTGCTGTGTTTCACTTCCTTGTTGCAGTCATTGTGTCAAACCATATTGTGAATCCATCTTTTTTTAACTCTAACTTTCCACTTTCCCAAGTATCTTTTATCCAAGAGGTTGTCCCTCATGATAATATGTATTATTTGAAAAAAAAAAAAAACTACCATGAAATATTTGATACTTTAGAATTAGGGTTGGAAGACAATGTTTTTGACTTTGAGTGAAATCAACCTCCCACCTTCCACTGAATAGACAACTATATTAATCCTGGTGTGGCACTGGGGGTTAATGTGCCAGACTGCAGAGCTGTTTGAACTGCAAGGTCGGCAGTTCAAGCTCACCAGCTGCTCCTCAGAAACCCTATACAGGGTCACTATGGGTCAGAACCGACAAGACAGCACTTAACAACATCAACAACAACAAATTAATTATGGGGCTCTGGTGTGACCCTGTAAGATAAGCACTGTACTGCTAACCATAAGGTCGTAAGTTCAAACCCACTACCCACTCCTTGGAAACCCTATACAAGTTCACTATGAATTGGAATCGACTCTGGCACTGTTGGTTTCTAATTGCCACAATAAAGTGAGTACCATGATTTTATTTCGTTTTTGTTTGTTTCCCAGTGCATATAAAAGTTATATTTACACTATACTTTAGTCTATTAAGTGTGTAATACCATTATGAAAAAGTTTGAAATATTGTGAGAATTACCAAAATGTGATATAGAAACCTGAAGGGAGAACATGCTATTGGAAAAATTATATTAATAGACTTGCTCATCACTATTCATCTGTCATATGTGGTGGCTTGTGAGTTGCTGTGATTCTAGAAGCAATGCCACAGGCATTTTAAATACCAACAGTGGACAAGGTTTCAGATGAGCTTCCAAATAAAGACAGACTAGGAAGAAGGAGAGACAACTACTTCTGAATATTTAGTCACTTAAAACCTTATGAATAGCAGAGAAACACTGTCAGATATAGTGCTGGAAAATGAGCCCCTCAGGTTGGAA
>NW_006408658.1:1778659-1789414 GCF_000296735.1 Chrysochloris asiatica
ATCTGAGAAGCTGGGTTCTATGAAGAAAAACGTGGCATCAGGATTGGAGGAAGACTCTTTAACAACCTGCAATATGCAGATGATACAACCTTGCTTGCTGAAAGTGAACAGGACTTAAAATACTTACTAATGAAGATCAAAGAGCACAGCCTTTGGGATGAATTGCATCTCAATACAAAGAAAACAAAAATGCTCACCACTGGACCAATAAACAACATTCTTATCAATGAAGAAAAGATTGAAGTTGTCAAGGATTTCATTCTTCTTGGATTAACTATCAACATTCATGGAAGCAGCAGTCAAGAAATCAAATGACGTATTGCATTAGGCAAATCTGCTGCACAAGACCTTTTTAAAGTGTTGAAGAGCAAAGATGTCAGCTTGAGGACTAAGGTATGCCAGACCAAGCCATGGTATTTTTAATAATCTCATATGCATGTGAAAGATGTACAGTGAATAAGTAAGACTGTAGAAAAATTGATGCTTTTGAGTTATGGTGTTGGAGGAGAATATTGAAAGTACCATGAGCTGCCAAACGAACAAAAAGATCTGTGTTGGAAGGAGTGCAGCTAGAGTGCTCCTTGGAGGCCAGGATGGCCAAACTTCATCTCTTATACTTCAGACATATTGTTAGGAAGGACCAGTCACTGGAGAAAGATATCTTGTTTGGTAAGGTGGAGTGTCAGAAAAAAAGAGGAAGACCCCCAGCAAGATAGATTGGCAAATGGGTAACATCAATGGCCTGAAGCTTGGCAACAATTGTCAGGTTGGCCCAGGACTGGGCAGTGTTTCATTCTGTCGTGCATAGGGTCGCTATGAGTCAGTACAGATTCGATGGCATCTAACAACAACAACAGACTTGCTCGATGCAAGGTTGCCACAAACCTTCGTTTTGTAAGAACTTGTAGTATCTGCAGATCACACAAAAGGGAATGCTTTAATACAATGAAATATTTCTGTGTTTGCATCATGTGGAGCTTCCCTATGGAAAAAAGTCATGCAAAATGTTGAATACATTTTTATGTAGTTCCATTTTGTCTGGATTGTTGGCTTTTCAACTCAAATTATTGTTTATTTTTATCCTATACTGCCAGAATCATTTCACAGATCATTTTCACACAAAAATTTTCAGATTTCCTGAAAAATACCAAACATATGAGGAGTCCTGGCGGCTTAGTGGATTACAAATTGGGCTGCTAACTGAAGGTCAACAGTTCAAAACTACCAGCCACTCCTGCTCCCATAAAGATCTACAGTCTCAGAATCCCATACAGGGGCCACCATGAGCCAGAACTAACTCCACAGCACACCACCACCACCAAACATATGGTATCATTTAACAAAACTCAGACACTTGTCCAAGGCTAAACATCTAGTACTGTTTATAATGATCACAGGTAATATTTATTCAGTTCGTACTATGAACAGGTATTATATTCATCACAATTACCTAATTATTATTTTCAAGATATCATTTTTCAAAATCAGAGAGACAGTAAGCATGTGATATACAGTTACTATGTGCAAAGGAGTATATATTCCTCCAGAAATCAAATGCTTAATCAGAATAATACAATATTCCCCCTAAATTAAGACATGTATGAAAAACTAGTGATAGAACCTGTGAACAGAGTTTTCAGTGGTACCTACGTCTTATTTTCTGTCCTCATAATCCCGAGGGAACAATCTGAAAGGAAACACAGCTCAGGATCCACCCGAATGACTCAGAAATCCTCCTGAGCACTGCTCTACAGGCCCCCCTAGTATTGCCCTCCTCACTTCAATTAAGTGTACTGATTACTGCACAACCTGCCCTGGGGCCAATGATAAACCCTTGGTATGGAGCAGCAAACTACACAGCATTTAACAATGGAGCAGGAGGCTGTAGGAGATGTGGGTGTTCCCTTTCCTGCCTTGCCCTGAATTTTACTGAGGTTTCCCTAAGCTCTCTGCCTTCACAGGTCATGCAGATTGTATCTTGCCCTTGCTGCCGCCAATACACCTGTTACATCGGGTGTTTTACTGGCTTTGAGATGCTAATTTGATCTTTTCTTTGGTAAAATATTTTTGTAAAATTTTTAGAGGCAAAAGAACTCATATATTCCACAAAAAGCATAGTATTTGGGATCTCTTAGGAGTGAATTGATTTCCGTTCCTTTGTAGATTTGATTTTTAAGTTCCAACTAATCTTGTCCAAGCAATCAGATTCTTAGTGCTGAATCTTCTGTAATGGATCCAACCAAGTTTTTGTCCACTGTGAACCTTTCTATGAAATTATGATTATGATGCCGAATTTTCTGTGAAGAAGAATCCATGTCTCCACTACTAGAAACATAAGCAGAACCTCCATGCATTCCGTAGTGATCCTTTTATTGAGTTTCTTACTACTGTGCTAAGGCTCAATTCCAAAGATAGTAAGTGGATATGAAGGATAGGAATAAGTGATTCTAAAAATAGAGGAACTTAGAATCAGAAGATCATTATTGTTCTACCTTGATCCTTATGGGTTTTCTCAGCCTCCTTTTCCTTAAAGAAGTGTCAGATAAGACAATGCATGGCTAAGTGATCCTGTCTAGTGTCATATGTCACTTTAGACATGAGTGCACAAATTCAGGTTAAATCTGGATAAAGGAAATGATTATTAAAGGAAAATGAAAGATTATTACAGAAGATTTGTGACCCATGGAGGCAAATTCAGTCAGCTGGAGCAGCAGTTCCTTCTTCTCTGAATGGGCATGAGGAAATAGAATGATTCTAAAAATGCTACTTGTAAAAATTAAAAAAGAAAAACAGAGAATTTAGAAATTCAGCCTTCCAATGCTGCACTTAGTGGGAATCTCTGTCATCTGTCTTTTGCTGCTTTGACTCAGGTAAAAATCAACAGAAGAAGCATCTTGATTACTGGTTCTGTACCAGGGATTTTGCTGAATAACATGTGAACACAGATGATTTAGGTAAGTTTCCTGCCCTTGAACATCTTACAATAGCAGAGAAATACAAATACATTCAATATGATCTGTTAGAACTAGATGACAGTTATGTTTTTGCTTGTGTAGGTACACACATGTATCCATTATAGACTAGGTGTTTGTGAATATCATTGTGTTTATCATTGTCTATGTGTTGTGGTGCTGTGTATTAGTGCACTGAACTGCAAAATCGGTTTGAACCACAAGGTCGCTGGTTCAAACTCACCAGCCTCTCCTTGGAAACCCTATACAGAGTCGTTATGGGTCGGAACTGTCTCGACGACACTCAACAACAACAACAACGGGTTAGGAATAGAAGTAAGGAATGAGGCAAATAATGGATCACTAAGTAAAGTGTTCTTGGAGTATATCAGTCCTAAATGGGATCTTGAAACACCTTAATTAGCTGGATGAAGAAGGACTAGAAATCCTAACAATATTCTGTAGCTGCCCTTTTATTACATGATTTCCTGGTTGAAAGCATCACCGCAAACTCTGTGCAAAATGTTTGGTCTTATACTCTGCATGAATTTCATGACCCTAAGATTCATTATGAGAGAACCATTTAAGTTTCCCTGATACCTAGAATGTTGTTGCTCTCAGTGACACCCAGATCTCTACTCTAGGAAGGGGTGGCAAAGGGAGGAGCCAGTCAAAAGTTGAGCTGAACCAGAACCTGACGCTTTAATAATCAACTTACCCTAAATGGGTAGCAATTCAGAAAACACCTAAATTAAAATAGCTTTTGTTGTCAAATGTATGTCGGCTGTTTTGGTAACAGATTAAGTTTCTTTTTCTGTTTAAGAAACAATCCCATGTTAGTTTGATTTAAGGAATTGTTAGATTCACTCGTTAAACTAATCTTCACTACAAATGTATACACTGAGGAGAACATGACTATGGCTTGCACCCTCCTCTCTAGGATTCTATGGCTCCAGTAGTTGTGTCTTTTATTTCCAAATTAAGTCTCAAAGTTGATTTACTAATTGACCCAAGATATTTGCTAAACAAATGAATTTGATTGACTATTTCCAGTGTGATGCGTATTCAAGAAGAACAATGCTGTATTGATGCAGTGGGCATGCTCTGAGTAGAGAACCTATGCTGATGAAAAGACTATGAGGTAAAAAAATGCAGTGTGTACTAGTAATAGCTGTAAAAATCAGTGTTGGTCACATAATGGGGACAATTTTCATCTGTAGTCAGTGTGAAGCAATAAATGGCCATCAAGTAGAGATGTGGCTTTGTAGTTGCTATTAAGTGCTGGTGATTCCATTCCAACTCATAGAAACCCTAAGAAGGAAATACTTCTGGTCCTGTACTATCTTCACAGTTGTTGTTACATTGGACCCCATTGCTGCTGCCATTGTATCCATCCATCTCATTGAAGATCACCCTCATTTTTGTTGGCCCTCCTTTTACCAAGAATGAGGTCCTTCTTCAAGAACTTGTGCCTCCTGATAACATGTCCAAAATGTGAAAGATAAAGTCGTGTCATCTGGTTTCTAAAAATGAGACACCTGAATTTCTGCACACACATACTTATTAAACTATTTTAACAACTTTATTTATAATTCACATAGCATACAATTCATTCAGTTAAAGATTATAATTTAATGACTTTTAGTATATTTATGGTCTCTTGGAAATCCTATACAGGGTCACAGTGAGTGGGACCCAACTCAACAGCACCTTACAGTAAGTTAACAGTAGTATATTTACAGAGTTTGCAATAATCACCATAGTCCAGTTTAGAACACTTTCATCACTCTAAAAAGTGAGGCCTGTGCCCTTTAGCTGTAATTCACAAATCCTTTCATTTTCCCAGCCCTTAATAGCCATTAATCTACTTTATGCCACTATTCGTATTGCTGTTAACTGTTGTCCAGTCAGTTCCGACTCATAGCGACCTGTGATAAGGTTTCTGAGGAGCAGCTGGTGGGTTTGAACTGCCAACCTTGTGGTTTGTAGTCCAGTGCTGATCCACAGGACCACATTATATTTCATATAACTAACTTTATACAATGCATGATTTTTTTGTTACTGGCTTCTTTCTCTTACAATAGTGCTTATAAGATGAATCCATGTTGTATTTTGTATCATTTTTTATTTATGACTGAGTAATATTCCATTCGATGGATATATTACATTTTATTTATATATTCATCATTGATGGATATTTGGGTTGTTCCTGCTTTTTGGCTATTATGAATAAATGTTGCTATGGACACTTTTGGAGTCCTGGTGTAGCACTGTGGAATAATGCACTGGACTGCAAGGTCAGTTTGAACCACAGTTTGGTGGCTCAAACTCACCAGCCACTCTTTGGAAACACTTTAAAGGGTGGCTATGAGTCAGAAGTGACTCAATGGCACTTACTGCCAACAACATGGACACTTTCATAAACGCTTTTTGTGCAGACATATGTTTTCAGGTCTCTTGGGTAACACTTAGCAGCGGGAATTCTGGGTTTTATGGGCTCTTTGCTTACCTTTTTGAGAAACTGCCACATGGTTTTCCCAATAAGCTATGAGGGATCCACTTTCTACACATCCTCACCAAAGGTTGTTACCTGTCCTTTTGATTATATCCATCCTTGCAGGTGTTAATGGGTATCTCATTGTTGTTTTGATTTGCATTTTCCTAATAATATTTAAAGGTTGATGGTTCAAATCCACCAGTCCCGTCTCAGAAACCATACACAGTCGCTATGAGTCAGAATTGACTCGATGGCACTTAACAACAATGATATTTAAAATATGGGGAAGTTTATTCTGTCCTATCGGGTCTCCATAAGTCAGATTGACTAAAGAGGGATTTTGATTTGGTTTAATGATATTGAACACCTATTAATGTGCTTATTGGTCATTTGCATATCTTCTTTGGAAAAATGTCTACTCAGATCCTTTACCCACATTTAAATTGGTTTGTAATTTCATTATTAAGTTGTAAGAGTTTCTATTATTGTGTTTTTGTTGTTAAGTTATAAGAATTCTTTATGTATTCTATATGCATTTTTTTCTCCTATTCTGTGGTTTGTCTTTTCAATTGTCACATGTGTCCTTTTTAATTTTGACAATGTCTAACTTTTCTGTCACACTCCTATTGTTGCTAAAAGTGCATATGTTTGAAATATAGATGACCAAATACTGAAAATCAAATACAATATTTTATTCAAAGCAGGGAGTGTGAGAAAGGAAAATTGAAATAAGGAATACTGAGGAGAAATGTTCAGTACCTCTTGGAGATTATAAAAGAGCTTCTTACTGTTTAAAAGATTTTAAAGGTTTGTGACACTTGTTTTTATTTTACTAAAATTGAATCAGCATCTACACTTCCTCTAACCGCGATGGAAAGGTAATGTCAGTATAACATGTATTCTAAGGAGCTCTGGTAGCATAGTGGTTATGAACCTCAAGGTAAGCAGTTCAAAACTACCAGCTCTTCTGCAGGAGACGGATGAGACTTTCTGCTCCTGTAAAGATTTGCTGCCTTGGAAACCCTGTGCAGGGTCACTATGAGTCAGAACCGACTCCACGGTACTTAACAACAACAACCATTATTCTATATGACCGATATAAGAAAGTTTTTTTTTTATTTACCAGCTGTTCCTATTTAGGAAAACAGACCGAGTTTTCAATCTCTGGGAGTAGTAGACAGATAATGCAAGACAGTGGAAGATGATGATGGGCTGGTGGTAGGTGAATAATGCTGAGTTTGACTTGAGTAAAAAACTATGCAAGGAGCTCTGGTAGCATAGCGGTTACAAATTGGGCTGCTAACCTCAAGGTCAACAGTTCAAAACTATCAGCGGTTCCACCGGAGAAATAAGGCTTTCTGCTCCCGTAAAGATTTACAGCCTCAGAAACCCTGTACAGGGTTGCTATGAGTTGGAACGGACTCCACGGCACACCACCACCACCACCAAGAAACTACACAAACTGGTAGTTTAAATGGGACTTCAGTTGTGATGGTACATTTGTTTTTATGGAAACTCACTCTCAGTTAAAATTAACAGAGAGTTTGAGTTGGAGATAGGATTGTTAGAGAGAATATTCACAATATGTAGTTACCCTTTAAGTCCCCAACTTCTTTAAGACAGGCTATTTTCTCTGAGATTCATGTCAGATCTATAAGGTACTTTGGTTCTCATTCACTTCATACAATTTTGTGACCATCTTTTCAGAGAAGAGACAACATGAATAGATGTGGTCCAGAGCATCACAGTGTTTCAACCTCATGATTGTTTGAGAATTTTTATTTGTTCTAGCTAATGATAAACTAAAATTAAATGGTCAGCCATTAAAGTTTAATTCAATCTACTGTTACCAGAAATGTGAAATGCATCATAAAGAAGGTGATTCCTTTTCTCTACTCTTTTCTTGCCAGATTATGCCAACAACGGAATGCGCATATTATAAAGTACTCTTTTGTAGCAATTAAATTACTAACTAAAGAAGCACCATTGCCTGCTAAAGACTTTATAAAAGGGATTCTAGAAATGGTTCATAGAGGTTGAGGGCAAATCCTAAACCTCCTAATTATGAATTGCTTAATTTCATAGGCCATGCATACCATTGTTTAGCATATTCTGAAGAAAAAAAACCAGAAACAAACTATGAGACAGACAAACCAGACACAAGTGACTGAATTCTTCCTCCTGGGGCTCTCTGATGACCCATACACCCAAAAACTCCTCTTTGTCTTATTCCTGGCTGTCTACCTGGTTACTGTGCTTGGAAATCTGCTTCTCATGTCTCTTGTTCAAATCGACTCCCGACTTCACACACCCATGTATTTTTTTCTCTGCAACTTGTCTCTGGCTGACCTCTGTTTCTCTACCAACATCGTTCCTCAGGCCCTCGTTCACCTGCTATCCAGGAAGAAGTTTATTTCATTCATGCGTTGTGCAGCTCAGCTTCTACTCTTTCTCATTTTTGGAGGTACACAGTGTGCCCTTCTGGCAGTGATGTCCTATGATCGATATGTGGCCATCTGCAGTCCTTTGCATTACTCTAATGTTATGACATGGAGGGTGTGTGTCCAGCTAGCCACAGGATCATGGACCAGTGGAATTCTCGTGTCTATTGTGGACAGTACCTTCACGCTAAGGCTACCCTACAGAGGCAGCAATAGCATTGCTCATTTCTTTTGTGAGGCTCCTGCACTGTTGGTTCTGGCATCCACAGACCCCCACACTTCAGAGATGGCCATTTTTCTTATGGGGGTGGTGATCCTCCTCATACCTGCTTTCCTAATTTTGGTATCCTATGGCCACATTATAGTGACTGTGATCAGGATGAAATCAGCTGTTGGCAGGCTCAAGGCATTCTCTACCTGTGGCTCCCACCTCATGGTGGTCATCCTCTTTTATGGGTCAGCAATTACCACCTACATGACACCAAAGTCTTCCAAAGAGCAGGAAAAACTAGTGTCTGTGTTCTATGCAGTAGTCACCCCTATGCTTAATCCTCTCATCTATAGTCTGAGGAATAAGGATGTGAAGGGAGCTCTGAGAAAAGTAGCCACAAGGAATTTCCCACTCAAGCTTGGGATCTACCACTGATAGTGACCTCAGAGGCCCTTCCATTCCCTTCTTATAAGACTTGATGGGCAGTCATCTTTCTTACGTATCTGGAATATGGTAAGATTCTCACCTTTGGGCTTCATTCCTTTGTACCTGCTCCAGCCTTCATCTAAGATTTTCTTTGTAGATGAGAGACACAATAACTCACAGAACAACGAGAAGATAAGTTAACTTCCTTAGCATCCTTTTTTGTTGTTATGTGCCAATGAATAGGTTCTGACTCATAGTGACCCTATATAAGGTTTCCAAGGAGTGACTGGTGAGCTTGGACCACCAACCTTGTGGTTCAAACTAATGTTACAGTCCAGTGCATTAACCAACAGTGTTTGCATTCTAAAGGTTAGGAAATCTCTGGAGAAACATTCAGTTTACAAATCCTGGAGCTTCTAAATTCTGTCTTTAAAATTTTTCTCTGTATTACCACTCCTCTAGAACCTACTCAAACTCTTTATTGATGGGCATTTCTGATAAACAATTAACATTGTTGGTAGGTGCTTTCAAGTTGATTCCATGTCCTAGTGAGCCATGTGACAGAGAACAACTGCCTCATAGGACTTCATCTTTACAGAGCAGATCACCAAGTCTTTCTCCTGAAAAACTGCTTGATTCACAGCTAAGCACTTACCTATTGTGCTCCCAGTGTTTCATTAACAAACTTTAAGCACTTACTCTGAGCTAATGAACTCCTGGTGTGGTGCTGTAGGATCAGCACTGGACTTTGGACCGCAATGTCTGCCTTTCAAACCCTCCAGCTGTTCATCGGAACCCCACATAGGGTCACTATGAGTTGGAACCGACTCGATAGCACTTTACAGCAAAATGAGCTAAATGTCGTTTGTGTGTGTCTCTCTGTGTGTTTGTTTGAGAGTGCGGGTGCGCTTCATGTGGGTAATGGAAAGTGTAGGTACAATGAAACAGAATATATGACCTCTGCTTCCTTTTCATACTTCTAAGAAACATGAAAATCGATTCTATCAGAAGGCACCTTTACAAAAGTAAAGACAGAAATTTGGTAACCAGCATGAAATAGTAACATATTCCAGAGCTAGAAAGATTGAGGAGCTGTTATCAGTGCTATCCCTGAATACCCAAAAAGAGGAAAACAGAAACTGCAGAGGGTAGCTCTATGTAAACCACCATCAGATAAGATTATTTTTATTTAAAAATGTTTAATTGTGGTTACTAAGAGTTGGAATCAACTTGATCGGACACAATAGCAACTATATATATATAGTGTTGGTGTAGTGCTGTGGGCTAATGCACTAGACTGCAAAGTCAGTTTGAACCTCAAAGTTGGTAGTTCAAACTCTCCAGCCGCTCCCCGGAAACCCTATACAAGTTGCTATGGGTCGGAATCGACTCAACAGCACTTCACAACAATATATATATATATGAAAGAGGGGATGTTTTCCCTTTAACCTATAGATATTTTTCTACAACATCAAATTTGTATGTTATACCTTTTTGAAATTTTTAGTAGTCAAAACACGATATCTAATTTGTTTTTATGATGAGGATAATTTTGTTTTAAGTTTGCTGTTCAGTTTTACTTTTTCTTTGTGAAGGAAGAATTAAATTTGTTGTCCACTTTTATAATACACTGTATATCATCTATTATGGATGATATTACTAATGTTATAAAAATAATGATATTACTAATGTTATGGAAATAATGATATTACTATATGTTAAACATTTTTCCAGATTTATTTATATTTTTATTTTATGTATAGGGATTGTCACTACATATATTCTGGTGTTTTTGAGTTGTCAAATTTGTTTAGTACTTCCTTTATGGTATAATTTGGGGGGGGGTCATTTAGAGAAATTTTACCAACCAAAGATTAAATTATTTATTAATAGATAAATTACCTAACTTTATAGAAAGCATGTATGTTTCTAAAAATATTAATCATTAATGCATTTGGCATTAATTACCAATTGGACTTGTATGCATGTAACATCTGCATATATAGTTTTCTAAGCAAATAAATAAATGTACCACACCTTTTGTTAAATAGTACTTTATTATCTCACTTAATGAAGATGTCAACTTTATTATATATTAAATTTTCATGTATACCAGATCTGTTTGAGTTCTATATTTATTGGTCAATTGTTTTATACCTGCTTAAGTATATACTTAAGCAGTATATTCTTTCACCGTACTTATTCAACCTGTATGCTGAGCAAATAATA
>NW_006408658.1:1790269-1791476 GCF_000296735.1 Chrysochloris asiatica
AGGTGGCATCATTGATGGACTCAAGTGTGGCAGCGGTAGTGAGGTTGGCCCAGGATAGAACATTGTTTCATTCTGCTGTGCATGGGGTCGCTATGAGTCGGTTCCGACTCGATGGCACCTGACAACAACAACAACAACAAGTATATACTATATTAGTAAGTAGAAATATAATATATTTTATATCTGGTATATATAAAATTATATATTTTATAAATGTATCATAAAGAAGGTGATTCCTTTTCTCTACTCTTTTTCCTCTACTCCCTCATTTTACTTTACACAACTCATTGATCATAAAGATAATATTGACAATAAGGTTTTTCAATTCCTTTACAAAAATCCTTTATGAACTTGGTTGGAATTGCAGTGAATTTATGGATTAATTTGACAGAAAGTAATATCTTTCTAAGACTGATTAGTGCAGATTCAGGCTGGAGAAGGGAAGCTCAAGGTGTTCTCAACCTGTAGCTCCCTTCTTACTGTCCTTTTTCTCTTCCATGATTCGGCAGTCTTTGCCTACACAAGATGAAATACCAAGAATATTAATAAAGGTGATCTGTGTTTCACTCAGTCATAACTGGTTATCAGTCATAACTGGTTATCAGTCCAGTGCTTATCTTAGAATTCATTACTAAAGAATTTACCCAGTAAGTGATTCTGAAAATGCTGAAGATCAGAGGAATTTATGGGAAAGTAATGGAAAATGAGGATAAAGGAAGTGAGGGAAGCCTGGACCACTATTTTATGGCTTGGTAAGGCATTCTAATTTATAATCTATAAAATCATGTTGTTTTGCATAAAATGATCTAAAAAGGTTTCTGTGTTGCTTATTAAAAGGGATGGATGAGACAGTCAATCTCAGAAGTCCCATTTATAACAAGCCAGTTGATTCCTAGGCACACAAAAAGTGTACACTGCCTTTTAGACAGTGTTGTTGTTGTGAAGTACCATTGAGTCTAGTTCCAACCCATAGCAATCCTGTATAGGGTTTCCAAGGAGCAGCTAGTGAACCTGAGCCACCAACCTTGTGGTCCAGAGCATTAACTCACAGCACCACACCAGGACTCCTTTTAGGCAGTTCTGTTGTGAAGTGCCGTCGAGTCGGTGCCAACCCATAGCGACCATGCGTAGGGTTTCCGAGGAGCAGCTGGTGAGCTTGAACCACCAACCTTGCAGTTAAAATGGCTTTACAGTCTGGCACATTAAC
>NW_006408658.1:1791576-1797103 GCF_000296735.1 Chrysochloris asiatica
AAAACTGGTTCTTCCAGATAATATGTCCAAAGTATGTGAGACGAAGTCTTGCCATCCCTTCTAAAGAGTATTCTGGGTGTATTTCTTACAACACAGGTTTCTTTCTTCTTCTGGCAATCCATGGCATATTGACTATTCTTTGAAAACACCAAAGTTCAAATGCATAGATTCTATTCTAATCTGCCTTATTCATCATCCAGATTCTGCAGGCATATGAGGCACTTGGAAATACTATGGCTTTGGTCAGGTACACCTTAGTCCTCAAAGTGCCATCTTTACTTTAACACTTTAAAGAGATCTTTTGCAGAAGATTTGCATCATATAATAGACCATTTGAAGTCCTGGTGTGGTGATGTGGGTCAATGCATTGGGCTGCAAAGTCAGTTTGAAACAAAAGGTCAGCAGTTCAAGCTCACCAGCTGAGCCTCAGAAATCCTTTACAGGGTCACTATGGGTCAGATCCCACTTGACAACAACAATAAGTCATTTGATTTCTTGAATGCTGTTTCCATGAATGTTGATTGTGAATTCAAGTAAAACGAAATCTTTGACAACTTCAGTTTTTTTCTCCATTTAATATGAGGTCATTTATTGGTCCAGCTGTGAGGATTTTCATTTTCTTTATGTTAAGATATAATTCATACTGAAGGCTGCAGTCTTTGATCTTAGTAAGTGCTTCAAGTCCTCTTCACTTTTAACAAGCAAGGCTGTACCGTTTGCATATCACAGTTTGTTAATGAACCTTCCTCCAATCCTGAGCTATTTTTATATTTCATGTAATTCAATTTCTCAGATCATTTGCTGATACGGTGAAAGGTGAAAGGGTACAACCCTGACACACATCTTTTCTGATTTCATACCATTCCTTATTCCTTTGTTCTGTTCAAATGCCTCCCTCTAGGACTATATACAGGTTCTTAATGAGCACTATTAAGTTTTCTGAAATTCCCATTCTTTTCAGTGTTATTCATAGTTTGTTATTATCCACACAATCAAATGCCTTTGTATAGTCAATCAAACACAAGTAAACATCTTTCTGGTATTCTCTGCTTTGAGCCAAGATCCATCTTATGTCAGCAGTGATATTCCTCAATTCACATCCTCTTCTGAATCTGGCTTGAACTTCTGGCAGCACTATATACTGTACACTATGTACAGTCTATATACATAGTTTCAGCAGTTTATAAATTATCTTCAGCAAAATTTCACTTGCATGTAATAGTAATGATATTGGTCAATTATTTCCACACTCGGGTGAGGTCACCTTTCTTTGGAATGGGCACAAATATGGGTCTCTTCTAGTCAGTTGGACAGGTAATTCTACTTTCCCTTCCACTCCTGATAGCCATCATAGAATGTTTCTTCTAGCATGAAAACTTTTCTTCTTTTTCATAAATGTGGCCCCATACAATATTTGTCCATTTGATTGACTAATTTAACTCAACATAACATCTTCCATATTCATACATGTTATGAGGTGCTTCACAGACACATCATTATTTTTTAACATTGCATAATATTCCAGTGTGTGTATGTTCCAAAGTTTGTTTAAGCATTCTTCTCTTGATGGGCACTTAAGCTGCCTCCATCTTTCTGCTACTGTGAATAGTGGTGTAATAAACATGGCTATACATATGTCTATTTGTGCCATTGCTTTTATTTCTTGAGATAAATACCAAGTAGAGAGATTGCTGAGTTATATGGTATTTCTACGTACAACTTTTTGAAGAAGCTCTGTACCGTTTTCCATCATGATTACATCATTTTCCAGTGTTACCAGCAATGTAGGAGGATCCCAGACTCAGCAATGGAGGAGGGTCCCAGACTCTTCATACCCTCGCCAGCATTTTTTGCTTTCTGTTTTGTTTTGTAACTTTGCTATTGATGCGCACTGGACTTCTGGTGTGGCTAGGATTCGCAATTGACTGATAACTTCAAGGGCCACAGTTCAAATCCACCAGATGCTCCTCAGAAACCCTATACAGGGTAGCTATGAGTTGGAATTGACTCAACAGCTCTTAACAACAATAATTAATGTGATATAAGATGATATTTCATTGTTGTTTTGATTTGCATTCCTCTGACAGATTACTGTGTTATTAACAGTTTGCATTATGCAGATGATACAACCTTGCTTGCTGAAAGTAAAGAGGACTTAAAATACTTACTGATGAAGATCAAAGACCATAGCTTTCAGTATGGATTGCATCGCAATGTAAAGAAAACAAAAATCCTCACCATTGGACCAATAAACAACATTCTTATCAACAGGGAAAAGATTGAAGTTATCAAGGACTTCATTCTTCTTGGATCAACCATCAACACTCATGGGCGCAGCAGTCAAGAAATCAAATGACATATTGCAATAGGCAAATCTGCTTCACAAGACCTTTTTAAAGTGTTGAAGAGCAAAGATGTCAGCTTAAGGACAAAGGTGAACCTGACCCAAGCCATAGTATTTTCAATAACCTCATAAGCATGCGAAAGCTGGACAGTGAATAAGGAAGACTGTAGAAGAATTGATACATTTGAATTATGGTTTTGGAAGAGAATATTGAAATCACCATGATCTGCCAAAGAACAAACAGATCTGTATTGGAAGAAGTACAGCCAGGGTGCTCCTTGGATGCCAGGATGGCCAAACTTTGTTTCTCATACTTCGGACATATTGTCAGGAGGCACCAGTCACTGGAGAAGTATATCATTTTTGGTAAGATGGAGGGTCAAAGAAAAAGAAGAAGACCCCTATCCAAATGGGTTGGCAAAGTGGCAGCATCAATGGGCTCAAGCATGGCAACAATTGTGAGGTTGGCCCAGGACTGGGCAGTGTTTCATTCTGTTGTCCATAGGGTCACTATGAGTTGGTACCAACTCAATGGCACCTAACAACAACAACAATGGAGTCCTGGTGTGGCCTTAAGGGCTAATGCACTGGACTGCAAGGTAGATTTGAACTGTAAGGTCTGTGGTTAAACCTCATTAGTTGCTCCTTGATAACCCTATACAAGGTCTGAATGGGTAAAGAAGAGATATAATAATAAGATGCTTGACTGTCTAATGAAAATTGGTTTCCCTTGTATACTATTATAAAATAGACACTTGAGTGGGATAGAAAGGAATATCAGAAAACATGATTACAGAAAGCTTGTAAGCCCATCCTCAGCCTATAAATAATTGGAATACCAAAAAGAGATTCTAGAACTTGCCCAGTGAAATAGGCTTCTTGTGGAGCCTTTAGTGTATAGGACATTAGGTGCAATCGAGCCCCATCCAAACCCTTCTGAGGTGGAACATTCCCACTTGAAAGGATAAGCAGACCAGCCTGGAGCACCTAGAGGAACAGAAGACATTTCTGGAAAGAAAGACCAGCAGGAAAAATCCCAAACAAAAATGGCAGTCTGATTGGCTACTACAAGAACAAGCAAGTTGTTTGCCAGATAGCCATCAAGACAAGGAATCAAACCCCTTCAGGACAAATCCCCCTCCAAGACTGAAACTCAAAGAGAACACATGAGCAGTCATGTAGCTTGCTGGTGACCACGTTGATCTACTGGTGATTGGAAGAGGGTGAAAGGCAGCAATGAAGATATAGACTGAGTTCAACCACATTCCATAGACTCTCATCGACCTGGAGATGAGAGAGAGAAAAGGAAGGGCTGGTGGGTCTGAAGCATGGTGAGACCTGGGAACACCTAAGCCCATGTTCAAGGACATAGCCATGGAGGGCTAGAGCTCACAGTGAAGCTTTGAGTTGATATAAAGTGAAGAGAGATGCACAAGAACGCCCAAACTTGTAGATGGTACTCATTTGACCTAGTTTCAATGGCTTGATGATTAGAACTTGACTATAGGAAGATTTTTTAAATTTTTATAAAGGAAACAAGTGTAAATTGCTACAAGTTGATGAGCTTGACCTATACTTATAGATGTAGTAGCTCAAAATACCAACTAAGAGTGAAGGAGTTTTCATATGAAGTATCATTATTATCCCCACTGTATACAGGATTGATAAGGACAGGCAATTTAGACATTGGCTATGTAAAATGGGGAAGTTATAAAGGCATGAAGTGACTGGCTTACAAGTTTTCAAGAGGGAGTTTAGTTTCAGAGTGTGTGGGGGAAGGTAGAATCCTCACCGAATAGTTTTCATCTTGTCTAGAAGGGTCTGGTGAAGGGAGATGGGGATAATATTATTATGATTCAGTCATGAGTAATTGTTATCATGACTAATTGCGATTATCACAACCATAAAGGTAGAAGTTTTGTAACAAAAAAGCTGGGAGTAGTTAATCTTACATTCCAGGAACAGAAGACCCTAGGACCATCAAGGGAGAAGCATGAGAGGAATATGGTACCCTATCCTGGTGTGGTGCTGTGGGCTAATGTGTCAGACTGCAAAGTCATTTGAACTGCAAGCTTGGTGGTTCAAGCTCACCAGCTGCTCCTTGGAAACCCTGTACAGGGTTGCCATGAGTCAGAATCGACCCAACAGTACTTAACAACAACAACAATCCAGAGAAGCGATGACTCTAGAGATAGAGGGAAAGATGATGACGTGAAGAGATAGAGCAGCTGAGGACTCAAGACTCATGGAAAGAGAAAGGTTTTGTGCTGGTGGCCGGGGGTAGGCTTGCAGAATGTGTCCTTTGGTTGTTTAAATGATTATATATATTCCTGAGTGTTTTTGTGTACATCAAAAACAAAACAAAACAAAACAAAACAAAAAAAACAGCCAGAGGGAATAGAAGCAAATACTGTTGAATGATGATGCACAGAGGAGATTATAATTATTGCAATGAAATGAAATACCATAGGATGAGCATAAAACCAATGTTCTCCCATATAATCTATCACTCAATTCACAATAAAAATTTAAAAAAACACACACACGAAATATCTATATCAAGCAAATGTTGTTCTTGTTGTTGTTGAATGCCTTCTAGTTAGTGCCGACTCATAGTAACCCTATATAGGGTTTCCAAGGAGTGACTGGTGGGTTTGAACTGCCGAAGTTGCAGATCAAACTGACCCTGCAGTCCAAAGCATTTTCCTGCAGCACCATATCAGGATTCCATCAAGAAAATGGCACCTGAAAAATAGCATTAGTTCTGGAACACTTAATTGTGTTCATGAGGAACCTGTACACAGACCAAGAGGCAATCCTTCAAATAGAGCAAGGGAGCACTGAATAGTTTAAAATTAGGAAAGGTGTATGCTAGAGTTATATTATTTTGCCACATTTACTAAATCTGTGTCCTGAACAAATAATCCAAGAAGTTGGATCATATGAAGAAGCATGTGACATCAGGATTGGAGGAAGACTCATTAACAACCTGCAATATGCAGATGATACAACCTTGCTTACTACAAGCAAAGAGGACTTAAATACTTACTGTTGAAGATCAAAGACATTCTGTATGGGTTGCACCTCCATGTAAAGAAAACAAAAATCCTCACCTCTTGACCAATAAATAACATCAAGGTAAATGAAGACAATATTGAATTTTTCAAAGATTTCATTTTGCTC
>NW_006408658.1:1797603-1798805 GCF_000296735.1 Chrysochloris asiatica
CAGGACTGGGCAATGTTTCATTCTGTTGTGCATGTGAGTTGGTACTGACTCAATGGCACTTAACAACAACAAGAACTAAAGAAGATCAAAATAGGAGGCCACACACTTTCCAATCTCAAATCAACTACACAGTCATAGTAGTCAAAGCAGCTTGGTACTGGTACAATGGCAGACACAAAGACCAGTGGACTAGAATTGAAAAACCAGAATTGAATCCATCCATCCAGGCACAGCTGGATAACCTCTATAAAAGAGTTTGTTGTTATTTTTTGTTAAGTGCTGTCAAGTCAGTTTCAACTGACAGCAACCCAATCATGCAGACCTGCGCTTATTCTACAGCACCACTCCAGAAGTCCTTACAAATGGTGAAACTCATTAAATGGGGACGAGACTATTGAACAATGGTGCTGGTAAACTCTACAGCCATTTGTAGAACAATGAAACAGGATCCGTATCTTTCACCATGCATGTACAAAGGTAACTCAAAATAGATCAAACCCCAATTATAAAACCTTAACTCATAAAGACCATTAAAGAAAATATAAGGGCAAACTTATGGGCCCTAAACACAGTAACAAATGTATCTAAAATGCCCAAAACAAAAGATAAAATGGACACCTGAGACCTCTTAAAAATTCAACATGCATTGCCATCAATAGGTTAAAAGAGAACCCACAGACTAGGAGAAAAATATTGGTAATGACGTATCAGACAATGGATTAACCTCTAAAATCATATAGAAAATGTCAACACTTTTAATGGAAAAAAGACAATGCAACTAGAAAATAGGCAGAAGTCCCTAACAGGCAGGCCACCAAAAGGGACATTCAGGTAGCAAAAGAACACATGAACAAATGCTCACAATCATTAGCTATGATGCCAATAGAAACAATGAAATATCATCTCACCTCCACATCAAAAGCAAAGTTTTAAAAAATCAAAAACAGAAAACAACAAATGCTGACAAAAAAGTGGAGACAATGAAACCATCATGCACTGCTGGTGACATTGTAAAAAGGTGTAAACCAGTGTATAAAATGGCATGGTGAGTCCTTAAAAAGTTGGAAGTAGAAATGCCATTGTTACTGTTGTTAAGTGCCATCAAGTTGGTTCTGACTCATAGCGACCCTATACAGGGTTTCCAAGGAGCCACTGGTGGATTTGAACCACTGACCTTGTGGTTAGCAGTGCAGTACTTATGC
>NW_006408658.1:1799159-1806948 GCF_000296735.1 Chrysochloris asiatica
AGGTTTGAATTGCTGATCTTGCTGTTAACAGTCCAACTTATAACCCACTATGCTCCCAAAGCTCCTTTGGGGAACATCATGTTGAGTGAAATAAGTCAATTACAGAAGGACAAATATTGCATGCAATCACTACTATGAAAAAGTGAAGAGAAAATTTACTCAGAGATAGAAACATTCTTTGACGCTTACCAAGAAAGGGAGGTGAAGGGAGGGTAAATCACTAACTAGAGGGTTGTTGTTGTTAAGTGCTGTCAAGTCAGTTCTGACTCGTAGCAACCCTGTATAGAGTTTCTGAGGAGCAACTAGTAAGTTTAAACTGCCAGTTTAACATCCACCAGCTGCTCCTCAGAAACTCTATACAGGATTGCTATGAGTCAGAACCAACTCTGTGGCACTTAACAACAACAGGTTTGACAGAGGATATTTCTACATATGTATTTATATGCACTGAAAATATATTCATGATTATACTACAGCATACTAGGGGCAAAGTTATGAAAATTTCTTAGAAATAACTCAACACCTTGAGGGAATGAGTCCCTGGGTCTTGAGACTTACAACCATAGTCTCAGGGGACATCAAGATCAAGTGACATAATGGGGTCTACAAAGACACTGTTTTACATCCTACTTTGGTGAGCAGTGACTGGGGACTTTGAAGTTGTGAGTAACCATCTAAGGTGCAACCATTGGTCTCTCCCTGATTAGAACAAGAACGTAAGGAACATTCAAGACCCATGGAAACAATTAGTTTAAAGGGTTGGTGGAAGGAGCCAGGTGTGCCAAGTCCGATAGACAGAATATTCCTAGGCAAAGAGTTAGTAAATACAAAGGGTCAGATTCAGGAATGAGCTCTACATTTTTGAGGAGGAGAAAGAAAGGCATTATGGTTAAGTGTAATGGCAGTAGGGGACAGAGTTTTATGTAAATTCAGAGTTTAGATTAAGTAAAGTTTCTGGGAGTTTGAATTTTATTCCAAGTGCAATTGGAGGACTTTAAACAGGAGAATAACATGATTTGAGTTGTATTTTTTATTCCCTTGGAACACTATTTTGATAATTTATTTTAAGGATTATTTTAAAAGTATTTTAAAATGCCATCAAATCTCATAGCAATCCTATGCACATTAGAATGAAACACTGCCTAGTCCTATGCCATCCTCACAATTGTTGTTATGTTTTAACCCATTGTTGTTGCCATGGTGTCAGTCCATCTCATTGGGGTCTTCCTCTTTTTCACTAACCCCCTACTTCACCAAGTATGATGCCCTTCTCCAGGGACAGGTCCCCCCTGAAGTATGACAAAGTCCCACTGTCCTGGTTTCTAAAACACGTTCTGGCTGTACTTCTTTCAACACAGATTTGTTTGTTCTTCTGGCAGCCCATAGTATATTTAATTTTATACTCCAACATTGTAATTCAAATGCATTGATTCATCTAAAGTCTTTCTTATTCACTGTCTAACTTTCACATGCATATGACACTATTGAAATACCATGGCTTGGGTCAAATGCATCTAAGTCCTCAAACTGATATTTTTTATCTTTATAATTTTAAAGAGTTCTTTTACAGCAGATTTTCCTAATGCAATATATTATTTGATTTCTTGACTGCTGCTTCCATGAATATTGATTGTGGATCCAAGCAAAAGGAAATCTTTGACAACTTCAATCTTTTCTCCATTTAAAGATTTAGAGGTCCATGTGAGATAAGGCAGAAAATGATGATACCAGAACAGTATTGTTGTTGTTGTTGTTAAGTACCATGGAGTCAGTTCCGACTCATAGTGACCCTGCACAGGGTTTCTGAGGCTGTAAATCTTTACGGGAGCAAAATGCCTCATCTGTCTCCCATGGAACCACTAGTAGTTTTGAACTGCTGACTTTGAGGTTGGCAGCCCTACTCGTAACCACTATGCTACCAGAGCTCCTTAGAACAGTATTAGTGAAGAGCAAAAAAGTTGCAAGATGTTGTAAGTAATATTTTTGGATTAGAGTTAACAAGACTGTTGATATACTATAAGACAAGCCAAAGAAGTTCAGGATAACTGTTAGCTTTTTGGATAAAATAACTGAGTAGATACTGATGCTATTTACTGAAATAGGTAAAAATGGGGAAGAATAATTAAAAATCAGATTTTGACTATGTTTAGTTTAAGAGTAAATCAGTCTTATTTAACTCTACCTGGCTCCATACTAACAATTCACCCATGTTGTTCCTGGTACTGTGAAAAATGGATCATGGCTGGTTCCTCTATCCTTATTACTTCCCAAGTGGCCCTTATGTATTGAATTCACTATTTCTTTCACCTAGAAGCCTTGCCTCCCTACACTTGGTTATCTTCAGCTCTTTGTGCTTTTACAACACCATTTCCAGGGCTTTTTGGTTTTGAATTCACTATTTTTTTTTTTCTTTTACTTTCTTACTTGACCTAAAACTAAGTTTACTATTTTCTCTTTCCAAAATGTCAATTCTCCTGATTCAGGGCACAACTATTCACCTTGCCATCCAGAACATTACTTCTCAAAGCATTTCTAGAACTATCCAGTTTTTGTTTTAAATCTATTGTGAACCAATGAATTGCCCTACCACACATAAATAGCATGTGGTTGGCATTATGCAAGTCATTCCACAAATTCAGCAAAACCAAACTTGTCCACTTTCTTTTCATCTAGACAAGTTCACTGATGATGTATCTAAACGTCACGTTAATGTCAGATTGATATAAAAATTTCTAAATACTCTTACTTACTGTCCTAAGCCTGCATGTGTATCAAACTGTTCATTTAAATCCCATTTAAATCAGTATCTACCTGGGGAAAGATTGCATTATAAACAGAATGTGAATCATGGTCTCTAAATTACTTCATGGATAGAAGAATTAAATGACCATTTGGCAGGTGCAGTTACATTTATAACTTCTTAACTCTTCTAAATCAAAGTATATACTCTGCACTATAATGTTTTTTACCATGAGAACATTATTCAGAAATCCTTTAAACCTGGAGAACCTAAGGTAAGATATAAGTCATGAGTCCTTCCTAGAGTGTAGAGTGTCTCATTTACATGTATTTTCCCAGGACCCTCCTCAGGGCCCCCATGACCTCCTTATTCCTCAGGCTGTAGATGAGGAGGTTTAGAGCGGGAGTAACTATTGTATAGAAAACAGAGATTATGTTGTCTTGTTTAGGGTTGTGGAAGGAGTTGGGCAAGACATACATGAATGTGACAGCTCCATAGAACATCCCAACCACAGTCAGATGGGAAGAGCATGTGAAAAAGGCTTTCTTCCACCCCTCATTTGACGGCATGTGGAGGACAGTAACTAGAATTAGTGAGTAGGAAGCAAGGATAGCAACAAGAGGGGGCATGAGGAAGGTCACACCCATCACATACACCATGAGCTCGTATCTGGAAGTATCAGCACAGGCCAACTTCAGCAGAGGTGGGATCTCACAGAGCAGGTGCCTGATCATCCGGTCTTTACAGAAGGGAAAGTTCATGGTATACATGGTGTATACTAGAGCACTCAGAGATGCCAGGATCCAGGAAATGGCTACCATGAGCCAACAGATCCTTGGCTTCATGAGGACCATGTAGTTCAGAGGATGGCAAATAGCCACATACCTGTCATAGGCCATGAAGGCCAGCAGGAGGTCCTCTGCACCACCCAATGTCAGTGCCAGGAACATCTGAAGGGCACAGCCTCCAAAAGAGATACTGTTTTCTTGGTGCAGAAAATCCACAAGGGCCTTGGGAGAGACAACAGTTGTGAACAGAAGATCCATGAGTGAGAGCTGCCCGAGTAGAAGATACATGGGCACATGGAGTCTGCTATCTATTGTGATGACCAGTAGCAACAGGCCATTGCTGGTCAGAGCCAAGGTATACAGAGCTGCGATTGTGGCACAGAGCAGTTCCGGTGACCCACTGTCCTTCAGAATGCCCATCAAGATGAAACCACTTCCCAAGGTGGAGTTCCAGAGCTCCATTTTGTGTGATTTCTTTAGTTACCTAAAACTGGATGAATTCTCCATGAATTTTTGCTTAGACGTTCCCCTAGTTTTCTAAATCAGAGGCCCCTGAGAGATATCCAACATAATAAATCCAAAGAATTGATGCCTTTCTCACTGGTGTCTGACTTTATCTTCTGATTTCTGGCTCTTTTAACTGTATAAGAGAATCAGCTAAGTGGATACTAGGCATCACAGTATTAGCAGTTTTAGTTGAAAATTAAAAGATAACTATGTGAAAATATGATTTATGTATCTTTCCAGAAAGATTAAGTAATCTCATGGCACCATATCCTTGATTTTCATATATAGGTAGTCCCTGATTCTATTCTGAAGACTCCATTTTAATGGAATTCTGATTTAAGTCAAATACTTCATTTTCTTTTTTTTTGTGGGGGGGAGGTTTCATTATTAATGCCTTTTATTTTCAGCATCTTTATAAACTGATCTTTTTTTGTCTTTGGGATTGTCATAAAAATGATCACAGCCGTGAATTGCATACTGTAATGTACGTGTAGTACATTTTACTATGAGATGTACATTCACACACAAAAAGGAGGGTTGTAAGTGTGTTTTGTTGTACCTCAGATGTGTCACAAGTCAGGGACTATCTTTATATATGTTTTAACTCTAATCCTGATAATAACTTAAATATCCAGTTAGCTTTTAGCTACATATATCTGTTTTTAAAGATTAAATTCCAAAACAGATACAGAAGTTTGATTTCACAAAAGCACTTTCACTTTTTAACCCATATAGCTTATATCCACGTCTTCTTACAGTGCCGAAGGGTGTGGGCACAAGTCTCATTAAGAGAGCTAATGTGTGTCTACGTTACTTACCTCTCATGGTCAGTTCCTTATTTTCTCATTAGCCTGAGAGAGAAGGAGTCTAGAAAGTCTGAAGCTAATATGGTATGTTTGAGGCAACGTTGTTTTTAGAGCTAAACCTTTAAGATACTAATGGTTAAGTTTATGTGTCAACTTTGCTAGGTTATAGAGCCCAGTTGTTTGCTCAAACACTAGTCTAGATGTTGCTGTGATAATATTTTGTTGATGTGATTAACATTTACTGTTAGTTGTCCTTATGTAAAGGAGGGGATTTGCCTTAATAATGTGGGCGATCCTCATGCAACCAGTTGAAGTCCTTAACAGCAAAAATTGAGGTTTCTAAGAGGAGAAGGAATTCAGAGTCAGGACCACAACATAGAAGTCCTGCTGATGTTACCAGATGCTGCCTGGCCTGAGTATCAAAACTCAAGCTTGAGTAAGTTTCTGGCCTGTTGCTAGATTTGTAGACTTTGGACTTCCTAGCTCCCACAGTTACATTAACCAATGATTTCAAACAAACCTCTCATTTTCTCTCTGTTGTTATGTGCCATCACGTCAGTTCTGACTCATAATGACTCTGTATAGAGTTTCTGAGGAGTGGTGGTGGGTTTGAACTGCTGATTTTGTGGTTAGTAGTCAAGTGTTTATCTTACAGTGCCACATCAGAACTCTAATTCTTTCAAACAAAGCTTTCACTTTCTCTCTATCTCCCCATAAGCGTGTTTATTTATTTGGTTTTATCACTCTAAAGATCCTCAACTAACACAAGGATCAGTGAAAAGGTAGGTGTAGATTGTTGTGGTTGTTAGGGGCCAGCAGGTTGGTTCATAGCTACCGTATGCAAAACAGAACAAAACACTGCCTGGTCCTGTGCCATCCTCACAATTGTTGTTTCATTTGAGTCCGTTGTTGCTGGCACTCTCATTGGGGGTCTTCCGCTTTTTCACTGCCCTCTAATTTTACCAAGCACAATGTCCCTCTTTAGGGACTGATTCCTCCTTATAACAAGTGTATGAGAGACGAAGTCTTGACATGCTGACTTCTCAGGAACATGAGTTATTGCCTAGGAAAATCAGGATGTTTGTGTTTGGGAAAAATAGTGAAAGACCTGGGTAACAAAAGAGCACACAGGCTTATTGTATGTTGTAGGAGCTCTGATAGTGTAGTGGTTACAAATTGGGCTGTGAACTGCAAGGTCAGCAGTTCAAAACTACCAGCTGCTCTGCAGGAGAATGATGAGGTTTTTTGCTCCCATAAATATTTACAGCCTCAGAAACCTTGTACAGGGTCACTATGGGTCGGAACTGACTCCACGGCACATAACAACAACAAATCAGGTTCAGTAATTGTACTCTCACTTTCCTGCCTGTGACTCAGATCTCTACTCTCCTTTCTGCAGAATCAAAACTCCACCTTGGACTGAAAGGACACAGGATTAGGGAGGAAGAGTTATCTTTTTAGAATGCTGCTTTTCTTGAGTAATACCCAATACCAGGGAGACGCAAGCAGTGACAGGGACTTCAGAATGACAGAAGTTATTCTCAGATAAGACAGCTCTGAACATCTAATTTGGAAATGAAGGACCTTTCTATAAAACATTTGTCTATAATGTGGATTAAATATTTTGACATTTTACTGGTTTCCGTTGAGCTCTTCTGGGGTTTGTTGTTATTAAAGTGCTATCGAGTCAGTTCTGACTCATAGTGACCAGGTATAGGGTTTCCAAGGAGCAGCTGGTGGGTTTGAACCACTGAGCTTGCAGTTAGCAGTCCAGTGCTGATCCCCATTTCTGGAGTGATGGTGGTTGTGTGTTGTCAGTTGATTCTGACTCATAGCATCCCTGTTACAGGGTTTCTCACGAGGGCAATCTTTATGGAAGTAAAAGCCTCATCTTTCTCCCTTGGAGCAGCTGGTAGAGTCAAACTATTGATCTTGCAGTAGGCCCAATGCATAACCCCCTATGTTACCAGGGTTCTTTCTCATGTGGGTTCCTGTTGTTGTTGCTAAGTACCATCAAGTCAATTCTGACTCAGCAAACCTGTATAGGGTTTCTGAGGAGCCACTGATGGGTTTGAACTGCTGACCTTAAGGTTCGCAGTCCAGTGCTGATCCTACAATGTCACACCAGGAGGGGGTAGTAGAAATTTAATGGCTAAAAGGTCTCATAGCATATCATTGTCATATCACTTACTTTTAGATGGTCCCAAAACACCTTGTCAGAGAGGCCTGAAGCACAGAAGGTCTAAAGGCAGGTACTGAGACTTTCATCACGAAGCAGAAGCCCAAGACTACAGCACACTCTATATCAGTCTTAATGAGTTTTCTCTTCATATTTGCAAAACTAAGAATAAGAGGAAACTAGGATGGTATATGGAAAAGCATTAGGGAAACTGGCAGACAGAATAATTTCGTTCTTGCAATAAGATTTAGACTTCAATTCTCAATTCAACATTACTAGAGGCTACACTTTTGCCTGGAAAAAGACAAAGTCCTACCTCAAGTTATAAGAAGTCCAACTGCCAGACCACTCCAACTGTCTTATGGATTGTTTGAAGAACAAGAATGTTCCAGTAGAAGTAGGAAAGGAAGATGTGACTTTTTCAGCAGTGCCCAATTGGTTTAAGCATCTGTAGGTTTCAAAACAAGACCACGTGACAGGATCTCTTCTATCCCTTCTATTCCTCTGCAAACATTCTTTGGAGATGGCAGTGGAGACAGATAATGAATACGGTTCTTGTTTCCTTTTGAAGAAGAGATGATATTCCTGTTCTTACACCTGAGAAGAAGTAGGAACAATGGCTTCTCTCACACAGTCTCCCAGAGAGGGAGCTCACCTAATCCTGGAGCATTTGTCAGATGGAGCCCTTGAGTTCAGGTACTCAGATTGTCATTTACTCTGCTGTATTTGGTAGTGAAGACAAAAACAGAGGGAAGTAGATATTGGAAGA
>NW_006408658.1:1809108-1810136 GCF_000296735.1 Chrysochloris asiatica
TCTCACCTTCTGTATCAGCCAGCATCTGGTATGTTTGACCTGATACAGGATAACTCTGGTTCTCAATTCTCACTCCAGAGCATTCTGCTCAGTTGAATAAGCTTTGTTGAATCTGACTTGTGATTCTGCTTTTTTCCTGCACCCAGTTCTATTTCCTCCATTTCATTTTACAGAAATTGACCCCTAATATATATCTTCACACATTCCAAACCCTGCTACATAGATATTTCTGTGACCAAAAATGTGTCAACATGATATTCAAAGGCTCAAATGATTGGCCTGGATTAAGCAGTTCAGAATTCCAGGAGGATGGATGATTATTGTTGTTGTTGTTGTTGTTGTTGTTAGGTGCCATCGAGTCAGTACCTACCCATAGCCACATTATGCATAGCAGAACGAAACACTGCCCAGTCCTGGGCCAACCTCACTACTGTTGCCATGCTTGAGTCCATCGATGCTGCCACTTGATCAATCCATCTCATTGGGGGTCTTCCTCTTTTTCTCTGACCCTCTACCTTACCAAGCATGATATCCTTCTCCAGTGACTGGATGATTATAGAAAATACTTATTGAAGGCTTATGTCTCAGGCTCTGTTGTAAGCACTTTATGTATACAAATTAATTAAATTATTTACAACAATGCTGTGACTTATGCACTTTAAAAAAAAACAAAAAAACTTTTTATTGTGAATTGGGTGACCATTTACAGAACAGATCATCGGTTTTGCATTCAGCTGATACACATTTATACACATTGATTTCCCCCACCCATCTGTCAGTTTGTCATACTGTGGTGGCTTGCCTGTTGCTGTGATTATGGAATTTGTTCCACCAGTATTTTAAATAACAGCAGGGTCAACCACAGTGGACAGGTTTCAGATGAAATTTCAGATGAAGACAGACTAGGAAGAGGAGAGAAGGACTACTTCTGATATTTAGTCACTGAAAACCTTATAAACAGCAGTAGAAAACTGTCAGATAGCACCAGAATATTGACTATTGAAACATGATGAAGAGAATCAGAATAT
>NW_006408658.1:1811336-1818291 GCF_000296735.1 Chrysochloris asiatica
GCATATGATCAAGAGCCAATGATACTAAAGGAAGAAGCCCAAGGTGCACTGAAGGCACTGGCAAAGAACAAGGCTCCAGGAATTGATGGAATGCAAATTGAAATCTTTCAACAAATTGATAAAGCACTGGAGACAGTCACTCATCGATACCAAGAAATTTGGAAGATGACTACCTGACTGACTAGAAGAGATCGTTATATGTGCCAATTCCAAAGAGAGTTGACACAAAAGAATGCAGAAGTCATCAGACAATATCATTAATACCTCACAAGTTAAATTTTGCTAAAGATAATCAAAAAATGGCTACAAACGTATATTGACAAAGAACTGTAAGAGCTTCAAGCCAGATTCAGAAAAATTCATGGAATGAGGGATATTCTCTTTAATGTCAGATGGATCTTGACTAAAAGCAGACAGTGTCAGAAAGATGTTTTCCTGTGTTTTATTGACTATGCAAAGGTTTTTGATTGTGTGGATCATTATAACCTATGGACAACATGTAGTAAATAGCATGTCAGGGAATAAAACTCATGCAGTCTAGTTGCAAAGAATGAGTATTCCAGAACACTTAAGTGTGCTCATGAGGTACGTGTACATAGACCAAAAAGCAGTGGCTATAACAAAGCAAGGGAACACTGAATGGTTTTCAATTAAACTTGCATGCCTGGGTTGCATTCTTTTACCATACTTATTCAATCTGTATGCTGAACAAATAATTTGAGAAGCTGGGTTATATGAAGAAAGATGTGGCATCAGGATTGGGAGAAGAGTCGTTAACAATCTACAATATGCTGATGATACAACCCTGCTTCCTGAAAGTAAATGGGACTTTAAATACTTACTGATGAAGATTAAAGACCACAGCCTTTGGTATGGGTTACACCTCAATGTGAAAAGAACAAAATTCCTCACCTCTAGACCAATAAATAACATCCAAATAAATGGAGAAAAGATTGAAATTGTCAAAGACTTCATTTTGCTCAGTTCTATCATCAACACTCTTGGAAGCAGCAGTCAAGAAATCAAACAACGTATTGCATTAGACAAATGTGCTACACAAGACCTCTTTAAAATATTGAAGAGCAAAGGTATCAGTTTAAGGACTAAGGTGTGCCTGACCTAAGCCGTGGTATTTTCAATATCTTCACATGCATGTGAAAGTTGGACAGTGACTATGGAAGACTGTAGAAGAACTGATGCATTTGAGTTATGATGTTGGAGGCAAATATTAAAGGTATCATGCATGCAATGCCATGAGAATAAAACAATCTGTTTGGAAGAAATATAGCAAGAGTGTTCCTTGAAAGCCAGGATGGCCAGACTTCATCTCTCCTACTTCAGACATATTGTCAGGAGGGACAAGTTCCTGGAAAAGGATATCCTGTTTGCTAAAGTGGAGGGTCAGAGAAAAAGCAGCAGTCAAATGGACCTTACAGTGTAATACATTATCCTGAAGTACCACACCAGGACTCTTTTCTAGTACAGTTTTAGCAAAAAGATGGTATACAGTCAGACAGCTGTTGTTTTGTTGTTTTTAAGAAGTAAAACTGATAATAACTAAAAACCCACTCGTAGTCCTACAGAGTCAGAGCAATTCTATAGGACAGAGTAGAACCGCCCCATAAAGTGTCTGAAGCCATAAATCTTTAAGGAAGCAGACTGTCTTATTTTTCTCCTGTGTAGACAATGGTGGGTTCCAACCAACTACACTGCCATTAGCAGCCCAATGTTTATACACTGCTCCACCAATCAAACCCAAATCCAACTCATAGCAACACTAGACAGGGTTTCCAAGGCTGGTAATCTTTACAAGAGCAGAAAGCCCATCTTTCTCTAAAGGAGTGACTGGTGGGCTTGAACAGCCAGCCTTGTGGTTAGTAGTCCAGTATTTAAAATGCTAACTCAATTAGTTATTTCTAAATGTGACTTAAAGTCTCATAATTTATTATATATATCAAAATAAACTGCAGACGACTGAAAATTAAAATTTCACTTATACAATTATAAGGCAAATCTAACAAAAAGATTTATTTTCTAAACTAAGGATGGGTATTACTATAAAAACTATTGTTGTTGTTGTTAAGTGCCGTTAAGTTGATTCTGACTCATAGTGACCTTGTATAGGGTCTCCAAAGAACAGCTGATAAGTTTGAACTACCAACCTGGTAGTTAGCAGTCCAGTGCTTATCTTAAAATATTGCACCAGAACTCCAAAAACTATTGGGATTAAGAAAAATAATTAATGTAGATTAAAGCATCTGTTCCATTTCCTAAACCTGTTTAATAAATTTGGTAAGATCGTTTTTGTAAGACAGATCCCAGAAAGAGTGTAGTGAAGCAGGCCCTCACATAATGCAAACTGGTTTAAAACTTTGTGGGAAGCAATTTGTTTGTTTTTTACAAGAATTTTAAATAGATTGCTGCCCTTTACCTCAGTAATTTCACTTTTAGAAATTTAACCTAAGAAAATCACACTCTTATATATACAAAGAAATTTGGAGGGAGGGGGGAATTTAGTGTAAGCAAAAGCCTAAGTATTCTACATAGGACTAATATGGTAGAATATTATATAGTCATTTTTAAATGAGTTTTTCAAGGTAATCTTTTCATGTGCTTTATGTAAGATCTGCTAGGCTCTAGTGTGGTGCTATAGGATAAGCACTAGACCACAAGTTGGTTTGAACCACAAGGTCAGTGGTTCAAACTCACCAGCCACTCCTCAGAAACCCTATGCAGGGTCTTTCTGAGTCAGAACTAACAAGATGGCACTTAACAACAACAACAAAAACAGTCTAAGTGACTATCATTTATTATCTTCTTCAATCATCCAATAACATAATGAGATCAGTCTTATTTGTAGCACCACTTTTAAGATGAGCAAACTGAGACACAAAATGTTTAATCTGGTGTACAAAGTTACTTAGATGATAAAGGAGAGAATAGGATTCAAACTCAGGTATTCTGTTCCCTTCCTTCTCTATCTCTTACTCCTGACAATACCCTATAGAATTCTCCCCATAACACTGAAGAAGGTTCACCAATTTTAAATGGCAACACCCCCACCCCCGAGAACTTTAATCACAATTTAGTGAAATACATCCATAGATAAAATAAATGAGTTCTAGTAACACAGTGTTAAAGTACTCAGCTGCTAACCAGAAGGCCGGATGACCTAGTGGGTTACTTATTGAGCTGCTAATCTCAAGGTCAGCAGTTTGAGTCCATCAGTTGTTACATGGAAAAAGGATGAGGTTTTCTGCTTCTGTAATAACCTTCAGCTTCAGAAATCCTATGAAGTGTCACTGATTCAGAACCTACTCTATCTGTTCCATAGGAAAGAGATGTGCAGTGTGTGTCGGTAAGGTTTACAGCCTTGGAAGCCCTGTGGGGCCGTTCTGCTCTGACCTGTAGACGCATCGTCACTCAGAACCAGCTTGACAGCAGCAGGCTGGTTTTAGTTGGTTGTTTTAGTTTTTATGCAGGGTCCTGATGTGGCGCTGTGGGCTAATGCGTCAGACTGCAAAGCCATTTGAACTGCAAGATTAGTGATTCAAGCTCACCAGCTCCTTGGAAACCCTTACAGGGTCGCTATTTGTCCTACAAGTTGATTAAAATAAATTCTACAACTAGAATGTAGATAATTTTTTTACTTACACTTATGTGTGTATGTGTGTGTGTTAATGTATATATATATAAATCCTGGTGTGGTGCTGTGGGTTAATGCGTCAGACTGCAAAGCCATTTGAACTGCAACATCAGTGGTTCAAGCTCACCACCTGCTCCTTGGAAACCCTATACAGGGTTGCTGTGGGTGGGAATCGACTTGAAGGCACTGAAGAAGAAGAACAACAAATAACCAACAAATGAAAGGAAAAATTTAGAGGCAGTTTTTACTTCTTTCTGTTTCCTAAATTTACTCAGTTTTTATAATGAACTTGGTTTAATTTGATTAGATGAGCTTTAACTTTTACATTACGATTTAGCCTTACAGATTCAACAATTTAAGAACATTTCTAAGACAAATAAGTTATTTCTCAGTTTTAACAAAGCACTATGTTTAACAATGTCACCTAGAGGAGCCAAAGTATTTGGAACCTTTAAATTCAATGGATTCAAGTTCCCAACTTTTCTTATAAATCTGTTTGGTTTTAAATCAAGCAATAACAATAAAGCATGACTAAGTAGGTTTTCATTGTTGTTGTGTGCTATCAAATCTATTCTGGCTCACAGCAACTCTGTATAGAGTTTCTGAGAGCAGCCAGAGGGTTTGAACTGCCAACCTTGCAATCAGCTTGGTTAGCAGTCCAATGCTTATCCTATAGTGCCATACCAGAGCCCTTATGCAAGCTAGAAAGTAAATAATATAATCTGTGTCTCCTTTAATGTTTGTTGTTGTCAAGTGCTATCAAGACATTCCATCTCATAGTAACACTGCATAGAGTTTCTGAGGCTATAAATCTTTGCTGGAGCAGAAAGTCTCATCTACCCTTCTTCCACAGAGCAACTGGTAGATTCAAACTGCTGACCTTGTGGTTCGCAGTCCAGTGTGTCTTGGTTTTGTTAAGACCCATGGCGACCCTGTAAGGGTTTCCAAGGAGCTGGTGAGCTTGAATCACCAATCTTGCAGTTCAGATGGCTTTACAGTCTGACGCATTAACCCACAGTGCCACACCAGGATTCATATATATATATATTAACACACACACATACACACATAAGTGTAAGTAAAAAAATTATCTACATTCTAGCTGTAGAATTTATTTTAATCAACTTGTAGGACAGACAAATACATCATTTTTAGATATATTCTCCTATACTTTGTCTGTCAACAAGTTTTCATATTCCCTTATTAAAAATGTTTTAGGCTGAGCTGTGAGCCACACACAAATGCACTGCTGTCTTTATTTCTTCATCAGAGGTGAATCTTCATCCTCCAAGACTGCTTTCTGGGGATCAAACAGGTGAAAGTCCTGTGGAGCAAGATCAGGACTATAGGGAGGATGCTTTACACCTCAAAACTAAGTTTTTACAAAGTGTCAGCAGTGTGAGCAGAAGTGTGTGGATGTACATTGTCATGCAAGATCACAAAGCCCCTGGACAGCAGTCCTCTGCATTTAGTCCGAAGTTTAGGTTTCAGCTTTTCAGTGAGCATCTCACTGTAATGAGCAATGTTGATTGTTTAATCTTTTTCTTGATAGTGTTCCAATACTGGCCCTTAAGAATCTCAAAAAACTGAAAGCATCAATTTCTCAGCTGATGGTTGGCTTTTGAACTTTTTCTTGGTTGATGATTGAGGATATTTCCATTCTATACTCTGCCGTGTACTGTCAGGCTCGTAGTGATGGATATGTCTCGTAATCAGTAGCAATTTGTTTTAAAAAAAACTTTTACCTTCCTTTTAGGATTGGTCCAAAGCGTTTTTGATATCCAAACGCTTCTGTTTACGCTCTTTGGAGAGTTGTTTCAGTATCCATCTCGCACAAACTCTTTAAAACCCGAGTCTGTCATGGATCATTTCATAGGCAGTTGTTGTTAAGTGCCATCAAGTCAGTTCCAACTCATAGTGACTCTGTATAAGGTCTCTGAGAAGTGGCTGGTGAGTTTGAACCACCGACCTTATGGCTCAAACCGACCTTGTAGTCCGGTGTATTAACCCACAGCACCACATCAGGATTTCATAGGCAGAGTAAAGATTAATTTGCAAATGATTTGCCACATAATCTGTTGTCACCTGTCTATTCAACAGAATCATTTCACACGCATGCTCAATATAGTCATCAGTCATGAATATGGACATGGACAGGCATTTTAATATAACAAGAGTACGGATCATTTTTTACTCACACTTGTGTGTGTGTGTGTCCTCATTGCTCACTTATGGACATGGTTCGATTTCAGAGACTAAATCATTTTGTGAAAATCAGTGTTATTTGAAAAAGCTGGATGACCACATCACACCAGAAAATAGAGGATGACTACATCATTATCTGGAGTCCTGGTGTGGCACTGTGGGCTAATGCGCCAGGCTGCAAAGCCATTTGAACTGCAAGGTCAGCAGTACAAGCTCACCAGTTGCTCCTCGGAAACCCTATGGGTCATTATGGGTCGGAACCAACTCAACAGCACTTAACAACAACAACACATCATTATATAGATGCCAAACCACTGATTATCATGATCCAGCAAAGTTGAAACATACACTTAACCATCAAAGTTAGTATTAACACCTGGCACCCTTGTGTTTGATACTGTGAGACATACATTGTTAATGGGTAAAATTGTTACACAGACTTTTCACTAGGATCATGGTGTGGCACTGTAAGATAAGCACTGGACTGCTAATTGCAAGTTTGGCAGTTCAAACTCACCTATTACTACTGTGCTGTTGTTACTGTTAAGTGGCATCAAGTTGGTTCTACTCGCAGTAACCCCATATAGGGTTTTCAAGGAATAACTAGTGATTTTAAGCTGCTGACCTTGCAGATAAACAGTTCAGTGTTTATCCTACAGTTGAGGAGCAGCACACACACACAAGTGAGGAGTAACTGTGTATATATTCACCTCGGGAATCTAATGCCCTGGACAGACTGAGTCCAAATAACAAGCCCTCCAGACAAACCAAGAAAGAGAAAAGCCTTTATTATTATTTGGATAGACTAACAGAACACCCACAACAAAGAGGTTGATTTGGTATTAAATTAACTATTACTAGCATTTTTTGTAATAGTTCTTGATAAGTTTAGTCAAATATTACATGGAAAAGAGGGTTATAATTCTAACATTCACAGTCAATCCCAAGGTGGTCATAGAGATGCTAACATCTCTATGAGGGCATGACTAAATATCATGGCGTTTGTTTGTCCAAATAGTCACTCCTTATCAGAACATAGACCAAGCTTCATTCCAACCACAAATAGTCAAAGTATACACATAAGAAACAAGGACAAGTGGGCAG
>NW_006408658.1:1818391-1819597 GCF_000296735.1 Chrysochloris asiatica
TGGAAGCAGCAGTCAAGAAATCAAACAATGTATTGCATTAGACAAATCTGCTACACAAGACCTCTTTAAAGTGTTGAAGAGCAAAGATATCAGTTTAAGGGCTAAGGTGTGCCTGACCTAAGCCATGGTGTTTTCAATATCTTCACATGCATGTGAAAGTTGGATAGTGAATAAGGAAGACTGTAGAAGAATTGATGCATTTGAGTTATGATGTTGGAGGAGAATATTAAAAGTATCATGCAATGCCATAAGAACAAAACAATCTGCGTGGAAGAAATACAGAGTGTTCCTTGGAAGCCAGGATGGCCAGACTTCATCTCTCCTACTTCAGACATATTGTCAGGAGGGACAAGTTCCTGGAAAAGGATATCATGTTTGCTAAAGTGGAGGGTCAGAGAAAAAGCGGCAGACCCCCAATGAGATGGATTGGCACAGTGGAAGCAGCAATCGGGTCAAACATAGTAGCAGTTGCGAGGTTGGCCCAAAACCCAGCAGTGTTTCCTTCGGGTGTGTGTAGGGTCTCCATGAGTTGGTACTGATTGGATGGCACCTAGCAACAATAACAACATGCACAGTTTGTTTTATCTCATTGATAACAATCCTCTCAATGTAATATTACTTACCTCACTTCCTCCTGTGTTTCCTGTTTCCATACCTCCTTCTTTCCTTCTTTGGACTTTGTCTTTGGATAAATGCCCTTTTGATCCCAAATGGTTGATGATTCTAAGGTGTGTGTACCTCTCTAGTGTTATTGTTGCCTTTATAGATCTATCCATTGTTTGGATGTAAATTGAGCCATGGGTGTGAGTTCAGTTCACAACCTCAAGGTAACTAAGAGCCAATTGACCTTCGTACCCCAAGACTGTGGTCCTGAACCCCCAGTTCCAGTGACTCATTTCCTCAAGGTGATGGTGGACTAGACAGAGGTACATACTTTTTTCACCCCTTTTTACATAAAGTTAAATTAACATGTCCAGTTCTCACATATAGTAAATAATAGGTAAGGGAATAAAATGTATGCAGTCTAGTTGCAGACTCATGATAATATTCAAACGTAAGTTTGTATTCTGCACTATAAGTTTGTACCAAAAGTTCAATCTGATAGGCAGACATAATAGCTTTTTTCAGTGGTAGTAATTAAGACAGAAAGAAGTAAAAAGATGTAGATGCGATAGGGTACTGTCCCAGGAAAATAAAACAAAATAG
>NW_006408658.1:1821942-1858343 GCF_000296735.1 Chrysochloris asiatica
CCAAATAGTCACTCCTTATCAGAACATAGACCAAGCTTCAGGCAGAGCCAAGCAGTTAATAACATTCCAACCACAAATAGTCAAAGTATACACATAAGAAACAAGGACAAGTGGGCAGGGTATATATTCAGAAGTGCTTGGTTATAGTTACTCTTCACCAAATAAAATCATTATGCTCTCAAAATGACTGTCCTTCCTTATGTTCTCATTCTTTGTAATTGTTTTGATGTTTCAAGACAAACTTCTATACAAAGGTAAGGTCACTTATTTAATTATTTATTGCTTATATTCAAATAATATACACACACACAACAGATTTTATTGTGGCACTGTGGGTAATTGTGCCAAACTGCAAAGCCATTTGAACTGCAAGGCTGGCAGTTCAAGTTCACCAGCTGCTCCTCAGAAACCCTATACAGGGTCGCTACGGGTCAGAATCAAGTCAACGGCACTTAACAACAGCAACAATCCTTACTTCAAATCTGGAACTTTTTATATTTTATTTTAATCATTTATTTCATTTTTGTCTTAGGCAGAGTAAAAATATCTCATTTCACAAAAACTGGCAATGTTTCTAACTAGAAATATCACATTCCACTTCTTTAACCTTTTCCACCATCTCAATGTAGGTATTTGTCTTTATTTACATAATTAATGTGAAGTATAAATGCAGACATATATCTATTATTGTTTCCTACAAATTGCTCAAGCATCTAGCTACATAATAAAAAGAAAATTGTCTATATTTTGAGGCTCTATCAGTTGTTTGAGAACATGTGAAGTGTGAACTGTAGCAGTCTTGCTCTAATTTTCAGACGCTACTGAAGGTGGGTAAGCCCAAAACTATTATTGTCTCTCATGGTACATTCTGTTGAATTGTAAACTTAATTCTGAGCCATTTCTACTCAGTGATTATGTCAGGATGATGTCCTAAACAAAGTGACTCTAAGACACCTACTCAATCTCAATGTTTTGCTTTGTTTTTCTAATCTCTTTTACAACATGGGCTTCTAAGTACAGGATGATATGTCCCAAGTCAGTACAACTTTAGATCTCTGTGCTCACAAGATACATAGAAGAAAATAAAGGACATTTTATAGAGTACAGGTAACATCTCAGAATTCTCATATTAAAGATTGGTTAAACCTACTACATATATAATTATTTCATGCTACTATGGTGATCTTGTCCCTGGGTAGCATAATAGGGTACACACTCGACTACTAATGGAAAGTTTGGAGGTTTAAATCTACACAGACGCTTTGGAAGACAGGTTTGGTAATATGTTACCAAAAGGTCGCAGCCTTGAAAATCCTCTGGAGCACAGTTCTACTCTTCACACATAGAGTCAGCTTGAGTCAAAATTAGCTTGAGAGCAACTCATAATGGGCATTATGTGACTACATGGAAGAAATCCTCTGATTTGGAGATGGAATGCAAGCCATAAAGCTGTCCTAGAGTGAGGAGGGGGTCAGCAACTTATATTTTCCCAGTACCCTCCTCAGGGCTCCCATGACCTCTTTATTCCTCAGGCTGTAGATGAGAGGGTTCAGGGCTGGAGTGATGATTGTGTAGAAAACAGAGATGATGTTATCTTGCTTGGGACTGTGGAAGGAACTAGGCAGAACATACATGAACGTTGCAGCTCCATAGAACATCCCAACCACAGCCAGATGGGAAGAGCATGTGACCAGGGCTTTCTGTTTCCCCTCATTTGAGGACATGTGAAGAACAGTGTTTAGGATTAATATGTAGGAAGAAGAAATGACAGAGAGAGGGAGCAAGAGGAAAGTCACACCCGTCGCATACACCATGAATTCATATTTGGATATATCAGCACAGGCCAACTTCAGCAGAGGTGGGATCTCACAAAGCAAGTGCCTGATTTCCCGGGACATGCAGAAAGGAAAGTGCATAGTATACAAGGTGTGTCCTAGAGAACTCAGGGATGCTAGGATCCAGGATGTGGCCACCATGAGCCAGCAGACCCTAGGTCTCATGAGGACCATGTAATTCAGAGGATGGCAAATAGCCACATACCTATCATAGGCCATGAAGGCCAGCAGGAGGTCCTCTGCACCACCCAATGTCAATGCCAGAAACATCTGAAGGGCACAGCCTCCAAAGGAGATGCTGTTTTCTTGGAGCAGAAAATCCACAAGGGCCTTGGGAGAGACCACAGTTGTAAAAAGGAGATCCATGAGTGAGAGCTGCCCTAGCAGGAGGTACATGGGCACATGGAGTCGGCTATCCATTGTGATGACCAGTAGCAACAGGCCATTGCTGGTTAGAGCCAAAATATATAGGACGGTGATTGTGGTACAGAGCAGTTCAGGAAACCAACAGTCGTTCAGAATGCCCATCAAGATGAAGCCACTTCCCAAAGTGGAGTTCCAGAGCTCCATTCTGCGTGGTTTCTTTAGTTGCTTAGACCTAGATGGATTTTCAGTGAAAGTCTTGCCTTGGTGTCCATCCTAACTTTGTCTTGTTCTGTCACTGAAAGGTGGCCAGTTAGAAGGTCATGGCATAGGAACTTTCCTCTTGGCGACTAAGTTTGCTCTTCTGATTTCTGATTTTTTTTTTTATTTTATTGAATTATGAAATCGCACCAAATAAATGGGGAACTGGTATATTGGTAATAACAAATCATTTAGAAATCTGTGTAAATAAGAAGTTCAAGAGCCTAAGTGCAAACAAACCTCTGTGTAGACAGATACATGTTCTCTCTTTATAGTAGTAAAATTTACTAGGAATTAATTAAAAACTCCTAGGTGAGTCTCTGCTTAAAACATACTCAGGATCCCAATTCAGTTTTACACATGTTATTTATAACACAACTCTTTGACATCTTGTCCTCTAGTTGTTATGTCTGTCTTGACTTTTCCAGATCATTGTTGTCAACAGTTCCCTCAACATAGGAACATACTGACTCTTGAATCATGTGTTCTCTTGCACTCTTGCATTTTCCTTACACCCTTGATGTGCATACTAGTACTCTGCTTGCAGTGAAAATAAATTCTGGCTATCACTGTATGATCAGCCAGGTGGTAAAGATTTTGAAGATAAATCTGTGGGAACAGCACAAAAGATGTTTGTTTATTTACAGGAAATGATGGCAAGTTTGTTTGGGAGGAGATGTAGACCAAAAAAAATTGGTGAAATTTAGAAAAGTATGGCAAGTTTTTTTTTTGTTTGTTTGTTTAGGGCATATTATAAATGTAGTGAGCTACCAAAGTTACCCTGCCACTTGGGACTCTGAATATAGAAAGCATATACCTGTATTTCATCACAAATGAAAGCAATAGGAAGGACTTGGGTCCACTGATTCCTGAATTCATATGGTAGTAATAAATTCATGGGGGCGAGGGATTGAAGTTGAGAGCAAGTAAAGTTGTGAAGTTCGTGGGGCTACATTTACTTACCTTCCTCTGTGTGAATGAGAGTTTTTCACAGTTAGATGAGGAGCTTACGAAGCACTCTGGAGGAAAAGAAAATTCATCATCTTTCCTTTGTATCATCTGAACCTATTCTGTTTATGTTGCCACCCTGGTCAACACAGAATTGGGGCATTTAATTGGTAGACTCACAAAATCCTGAAGTTGAAAAGCCCATCTGATTCAGCTGCTCTTTTATTCATCCAATACACAGTTGCTAAGGACCTACCTGTTCTAGGGCTATTTCACAGATGTGAAAACGTCATCACAGAAACAACTGCATAGATCCAGTGTTGATTTTTGATATATAAAAAATAAGCTATGAATCCTTATAAGTGAAATTTTAAGAAATAAATCTACAAGTAAGTAACAAAAAAAAAAGCTTTAGATGAATAAAAATTAGCTAGGTAAACAAAAGTCATTACACCACTAATTGGGAAAAATCATGTGAAAGTTAACGCATCTAAAATATAGTGCAAGAATCTTCTCTCTGTTTAAGAAAGTAAAAGTTAACGCATCTAAAATATTCTCTCTAAGCAAGAAACTAACCAGGAAAATGCACTCTTTAAAATTTTGTCTCATTATTTCTTGGGGTCTAAAAGCTTTCACTTGCTTCATAAAACCAAAACATTAACTGGCACACTGACTTTGCCTATTGACAGTAACAAAAAGACAAGTTCAAAGATGATTCCTATCTCAGTGACTGGTAAACATGAGACTTGAAATTTGTTACTCTTTTGTTTTCAATAACATGATGAATGGATGAAAGAAGGAAAATAATTAGCTGGCATTTCTCTCTGGATTTCTGCACGAGGAGTTTGGACAAGATTTCAGAGCAGGAAATGCACAGAGTAGGTAAGCCTGTGTAATCAGGAATCATGATCCTGTTCATTTGCCTTCCAATCTCTGATCCAAGATGCCTACTTTCCCTCCTTTCCTGTCCTCTCGTTCATCTCCTCTAGGGCCATCTTAAAAGCAGCATCAACAAACATGCACTAGCACCACACTTCTTGCTCTTAGAGTCACAGAGGAAGAACCCCCTTTCTGGAAAGCTGATGACACATGGGTACCTCCAATCAAGAGAAGTCATCAGAGACTATGATTGACAAAGGGACATTGCTGAACTTCATGGACAGTGGTCAAACACAGCCAGTTAACAACATGGAACACAAAATGTGGAAACATTTCTATAATTTTTTTATATCATTGCTCAATAAAAATTTCATTGATTCAACTAGCTTTGTCTTTGGCTATAATAGGACTTTAGTGTCAAGTCGGCTATCCATTGTGATGACCAGTAGCAACAGATATTCAATGATGAGGCACTTCAATCAATTCTAGATGATCCACTTTGGGGTATTACCCATCTGGGGCACAGCCAGACTATTAGAGGCCAGAATAATTCAAATGTGACAAAAGTTAAGTTGTTGTTAAGTGCTGCCAAGTTGATTTTGATTCATGGAGACCCTATGTAGGGTTTCTAACTCTGTAAATCTTTATGGAAGCAGAAGGCCTCATCTTTTTCTTGTGGAGGATGATAAGCTCAAAATGCAGACCTTGTCTTTTACCAGGAGGCCAGCATCAAGAACTAGAGGAGCACAGTCTCATGCTGTCTCTATGTACAGCTTGCCTAGACTAGAGAAGGCAGTGGATAAGCTATAAGCCCAAGACACTAGAAAATAGTGAAAGCAGAATAGTGTAAGGTCTTGACCCTTTTTCTCAACACTTCCAGACTCCACATGTTCCTTGAAACAGGGATAGAGTCTTTGCCTCAGATGGAGAGGGGTACACTAATGGCCCTGAAGTTCATATGAGGGATGAAGATGTTCAAGAAGATATAGAAAGAAGACATGGTTCTTCTGTCACATGTTCTTCTTTTATGTGTGTATGGTTGTGGCTGATATCAGAAGTTAAAGATTCCTCTCTTTCACCAGCACTGCAAGTCCTCTCTAGGAATGTGTGTGGATACAAACAGGCAGATGAGTGACCTAGGAATCTAGCAAAAGCAAGGAGCTATCTCTTCCATACCTTGCTTAGAGAAAGCTCTCACAGCCTCGTAGTGACTCCAAGTGAGGTCAATAGTCCAAGCACTCAGCTTCTCAAATTTTCAAGTACGCATATTTCTATCCTGCTTGGCATCATGATCAAAGACGTGGGGTGGAAATAAGGGAGAAGTTGCCCAATGGTGACCTTCAAATACCCAGCCTCATTTTTTCTGGGGTAACAGTGACCCATGACCCTGTCTTGGGGAAGAATTCATAGTCTTATCCCCTCAGCTGAAATGACCTCCCCTGAAAATACTGCTCAGGAAAAAGGATTTTAATGAGTCCCCTGGGCATGTTTCCTGGTCTGGCAGCCTTATGACTTGTTTTGCCCAGAATGCATTGCCGAGGCTGTTTCTAAATCATTAACAAAACAAACAATGCCAATAATTGATCTAAGAAATGAGGGTCCCCTGGCCATACCTCTGTCTAAATTATTAAATGCCTCATGGGTTCTCTAAAGTGCTGCCACCTGACCCCCTCTGGGCCACTATTCTGAGATATTACAAACTGGAGGGAATTGGAAATCCAGTTTTTCTGTAAGTTTTAGGTCTTCTTTTGTTGATCTTGATTTAGCATGTAAGCGCTGATTTTTTGCATCATCCTATGCTTCTTGGAGTTCTGGTGTGGCGCTGTGGGTTAATGTGCCAGACTGCAAAGCCATTTGAACTGCAAAGTCGGCGGTTCAAGCTCACCATCTGCTCCTCATAAACCCTATACAGGGTCACTATGGGTCAGAACCGACTCGACAGCACTTAACAACAACAATGCTTCTTAGTTCTTTGTTCCTTCTTAGCCTCCCTTTTGTTTGTGTGCTTTCTTGTGCATTCATGCTTGTACATATTGTGTGCTCCCACTATTCATGACCACTGACCCATTGACTTGCATCTTTGATCTGCCTCTACTCATCACTTTAGCTTAAGCCATTTTCATCTCTCATCCAGTTATTTGCCATATCATCTTCACTTTCTAGTCTCTACATGACCATTCATTTCTCTAGTAAATGCTGAAAACTCCTGTAGGAGTTATCATATCATTTTACTTTCAAATTAAAAATAGATAACAAAATCAGGTTCTCCTGTTTACATTAGATATAAAAAAGAGTATGAGTGATTTAATTGTGTTACTTTTTGTTTTTTTTTTTTACAGTAAAAAAGAATAGACCTAAGGAAAACTGTTTCACAAGTCCAATAGAAGAAATGCTGCAAAAAAAAGAAAGAAAGAAATATTGCTAGGTGCCATCAAGTCAGTTTTGACTCATAGCAACCCTCTGTACAATAAAACAAAACACTGGCTGATCGTGCGCCATACTCACAATGTTGCTATGTTCGAGCCCATGCTTACAGCACTGTACCAATCCATCTCATTGAGAGTTTCCTTCATTTTCATTGATCCTCTACTTTACTAAGCATGATATTCTTCTCCAAAAACTGGTTCTTCCAGATAATATGTCCAAAGTATGTGAGACGAAGTCTTGCCATCCCTTCTAAAGAGTATTCTGGCTGTCCTTCTTCCACCATAGATTTGTCTCTTCTCTTGGCAATCCATGGCATATTGACTATTCTTTGCCAACACCAAAGTTCAAATGCATAGATTCTATTCTAATCTTCCTTATTCATCATCCAGATTCTGCAGGCATATGAGGCCATTGGAAATACTATGGCTTTGGTCAGGTACACCTTAGTCCTCAAAGTGACATCTTTACTTTAACACTTTAAAGAGGTCTTTTGCAGAAGATTTGCATCACATAATAGACCACTTGAAGTCCTGGTGTGGCTATGTGGGTCAATGCACTGGGCTGCAAAGTTGGTTTGAACCACAAGGTCAGCAGTTTAAGCTCACCAGCAGCACCTCGGAAATTCTATATAGGGTCACTACTGGTCAGACCCCGCTTGACAACAACAATAAGTCATTGATTTCTTGAATGTTGTTTCTATGAGTGTTGATTGTGAATTCAAGCAAGACGAAATCTTTGACAACTTCAGTTTTTTTCTCCATTTAATATGAGGTCTTTTATTGGTCCAGCTGTGAGGATTTTTGTTTTCTTTATGTTACGATATAATTCATACTGAAGGCTGCAGTCTTTGATCTTAGTCAGTAAGTGTTTCAAGTCCTCTTCACTTTTAACAAGCAAGACTGTGCCGTTTGCATATCACAGTTTGTTAATGAACCTTCCTCCAATCCTGAGCTATTTTTATTTTTCATGTAGTTCAACGTCTCAGATCATTTGCTGATACGGTGAAAGGTGAAAGGGTATAACCCTGACACACATCTTTTCTGATTTCAAACCATTCCTTATTCCTTTGTTCTGTTCAAACACCTCCCTCTAGGACTATATACAGGTTCTTAATGAGCACTATTAAGTTTTCTGAAATTCCCATTCTTCTCAGTGTTATTCATAGTTTGTTATTATCCACACAGTCAAATGCCTTTGTATAGTCAATCAAACACAAGTAAACATCTTTCTGGTGTTCTCTGCTTTGAGCCAAGATCCATCTGATGTCAGCAGTGATATTCCTCAATTCACATCCTCTTCTGAATCCGGCTTGAACTTCTGGCAGCACTATATACTGTACACTATGTACTGTCTATGTACTGTTTCAGTAATTTATAAATTATCTTCAGCAAAATTTCACTTGCATGTAATAGTAATGATATTGGTTAATTATTTCCACACTCATTTGAGGGTCACCCTTCTTTGGAATGGGCACAAATATGGGTCTCTTCTAGTCACTTGGACAGGTAATTCTACCTTCCCTTCCACTCCTGGTAGCCATCATAGAATATTTCTTCTAGCATGAAAGCTTTTCTTGACTTTTCACAAATGTGGCCCCATACAATATTTGTCTTTTTTTGATTGACTAATTTAACTCAACATAACATCTTCCATATTAATACATGTTATGAGGTGCTTCACAGATATACCATTATTTTTTAACATTGCATAATATTCCAGTGTGTGTAAGTTCCAAAGTTTGTTTAAGCATTCTTCTCTTGATGGGCACTTAAGCTGTCTCCATCTTTCTGCTACTGTGAATAGTGGTGTAATAAACACGGCTATACATATGTCTATTTGTGCCATTGCTTTTATTTCTTGAGATATATACCAAGTAGAGAGATTGCTGAGTTATATGGTATTTCTACTTCCAACTTTTTAAAGAAGCTCTGTACCATTTTCCATCGTGGTTGCATCATTTTCCAGTGTTACCAGCAATGTAGGAGGATCCCAGACTCAGCAATGGAGGAGGGTCCCAGACTCTTCATACCCTCGCCAGCATTTGTTGCTTTCTGTTTTGTTTTGTAACTTTGCTATTGATGTGCAGTGGACTTCTGGTGTGGCTAGGATTAGCAATTGACTGATAACATCAACGGCCACAGTTCAAATCCACCAGATGCTCCTCAGAAACCCTATACAGGGTAGCTATGAGTTACAATCCAATCGACAGCTCTTAACAACAATAATTAATGTGAGATAAGATGATATTTCATTGTTGTTTTGATTTGCATTCCTTGGATGGATTACTGTGTTATTAACAGCCTGCACTATGCAGATGATACAACCTTGCTTGCTGGAAGTAAAGAGGACTTAAAATACTTACTGATGATGATCAAAGACCATAGCTTTCAGTATAGATTGAATCTCAATGCAAAGAAAACAAAAATCCTCACCATTGGACCAATAAACAAAATTATTATCAACGGGGAAAAGATTGAAGTTATCAAGGACTTCATTCTTTTTGGATCAACCATCAACACTCATGGATGCAGCAGTCAAGAAATCAAATGACATATTTCAATAGGCAAATCTGCTTCACAAGACCTTTTTAAAGTGTTGAAGAGCAAAGATGTCAGCTTAAGGACAAAGGTGCACCTGACCCAAGCCATGGTATTTTCAATAACCTCATAAGCATGCGAAAGCTGGACAGTGAATAAGGAAGACCATAGAAGAATTGATGCACTTGAATTATGGTTTTGGAAGAGAATATTGAAATCACCATGATCTGCCAAAGAACAAACAGATCTGTATTGGAAGAAGTACAGCCAGAGTGCTCCTTGGATGCCACGATGGCCAAACTTTGTTTCTCATACTTCAGACATACTGTGAGGAGGCACCAGTCACTGGAGAAGTATATATCATGTTTGGTAAGATGGAGGGTCAAAGAAAAAGAAGAAGAACCCCTAGCCAAATGGATTGGCAAAGTGGCAGCATTAATGGGCTCAAGCATGGCAACAATTGTGAGGTTGGCCCAGGACTGGGCAGTGTTTCATTCTGTTGTCCACAGGGTCGCTATGAGTTGGTACCAACTCAATGGCACCTAACAACAACAACAATGGAGTCCTGGTGTGGCCTTAAGGGCTAATGCACTGGACTGCAAGGTGGATTTGAACTGCAAAGTCTGTGGTTCAACCTCATTAGCTGCTCCTTGATAACCCTATACAAGGTCTGAGTGGGTAAAGAAGAGATATAATATTAAGATGCTTGACTGTCTAATAAATATTGGTTTCCCTTGTCTACTATTATAAAATAGACACTTGAGTGGGATAGAAAGGAATATCAGAAAACATGATTACAGAAAGCTTGTAAGCCCATCCTCAGCCTATAAATAATTGGAATACCAAAAAGAGATTCTAGAACTTGCCCAGTGAAATAGGCTTCTTACAGAGCATTTGCAATGTATAGGACCTTAGGTGGAATCCTGAGCCCCATCCAAACCCTTCTGAGGTGGAACATTCCCACTTGAAAGGATAAGCAGACCAGCCTGGAGCACCTAGAGGAACAGAAGACATTTCTGGAAAGAAAAACCAGCAGGAAAAATCCAAAACAAAAATGGCAGTCTGATTGGCTACTACAAGAACAAGCAAGTTGTTTGCCAGATAGCCATCAAGGCAAGGAATCAAACCCCTTCAGGACAAATCCCCCTCCAAGACTGAAACTCAAAGAGAACACATGAGCAGTCATGTAAACTTGCTGGTGACCACGTTAATCTACTGGTGATTGGAAGAGGGTGAAAGGCAGCAATGAAGATATAGACTGAGTTCAACCACATTCCATAGACTCCCATCGACCTGGAGATGAGAGAGAGAAAAGGAAGGGCTGGTGGGTCTGAAGCATGGTGAGACCTGGAACACCTAAGCCCATGTTCAAGGACATAGCTGTGGAGGTCTAGAGCTGACAGTGAAGCTTTGAGTTGATATAAAGTGAAGGCAGATGCAGAAGAATGCCCAAACGTATAGATAGTACTCATTTGACCTAGTTTCAATGTCTTGCTGATTAGAACTTGACTATAGGAAGGAGCTCTGGTAGCGTAGTGGTTACGAATCGGGCTGCGAACCTTAAGGTCAGCGGTTCGAAACTACCAGCCGCTCCGCGGGAGAAAGATGAGGCTTTCTACTCCCGTAAGGATTTACACCCTCGGAAACCCTGTTACAGGGTCGCTATGGGTCGGAACCGACTCGACGGCACTTAACAACAACAACAATAGGAAGATTTAAAAAAAAATTATAAAGAAAACAAGTGTAAATTGCTACAAGTTGATGAGCTTGACCTATACTTATAGATGTAGTAGCTCAAAATACCAACTAAAAGGGAATGAGTCTTCATATGAAGTATCATCATTATCCCCACTGTATACAGGATTGATAGGGACAGGCAACTTAGACATTGGCTACGTAAAATGGGGAAGCTATAAAGGCGTGAGGTGACTGGCTTACAAGTTTTCAAGAGGGAGTTTAGTTTCAGAGTGTGTGGGGGAAGGTAAAATCCTCACTGAATAATTTTCATCTTGTCTAGAAGGGTCTGGTGAAAGGAGATGGGGATAATATTCTTATGATTCAGTAATGAGTAACTGTTATCATGACTAATTGCGATTATCACAACTATAAAGGTAGAAGTTTTGTAACAAAAAAGCTGGGAGTAGTTAATCTTACATTCCAGGAACAGAGGACCCTAGGACCATCAAGGGAGAAGAAGCATGAGAGGAATATGGTACCCTATCCTGGTGCGGTGCTGTGGGCTAATGCATCAGACTGCAAAGTCGTTTGAACTGCAAGGTTGGTGGTTCAAGCTCACCAGCTGCTCTTTGGAAACCCTGTACAATTGCCATGAGTCAGATTCGACCCAACAGTACTTAACAACAACAACAACAATCCAGAGAAGCAATGACTCTAGATATAGAGGGAAACATGATGACGTGGAGAGATAGGGCAGCTGAGGACTCAAGACTCATGGCAAGAGAAAGGCTTTGTGCTGGTGGCCAGGGGTAGGCTTGCAGAATGTGCCCTTTGGTTGTTTAAATGATTATATATATTCCTGAGTGTTTTTGTGTACATCAAAAAAAAAAAACAAAAAACAAAAAAAAACAGCCAGAGGGAATAGAAGCAAATACTGTTGAATGATGATGCACAGAGGAGATTATAATTTTTTGCAATGAAATGAAATACCATAGGATGAGCATAAAACCAATGTTCTCCCATATTAACTATCACTCAATTCACAATAAAAATTTTTTAAAATATATCAAGCAAATGTTGTTCTTGTTGTTGAATGCCTTGTAGTTAGTGGCAACTCATAGTAATCCTATATAGGGTTTCCAAGGAGTGACTCGTGGGTTTGAACTGCAAACGTTGCAGCTCAAACTGACCCTGCAGTCCAGAGCATTTTCCTGCAGCACCACATCAGGATTCCATCAAGAAAATGGTACCTGAAAAATAGCATTAGTTCTGGAACACTTAAATGTGTTCATGAGGAACCTGTACACAGACCAAGAGGCAATCCTTCAAATAAAGCAAGGGAACACTGAATAGTTTAAAATTAGGAAAGGTGTATGCTAGAGTTATATTATTTTGCCACATTTGTTAAATCTGTGTTCCTGAACAAATAATTTAAGAAGTTGAATTATATGAAGAAGCATGTGACATCAGGATTGGAGGAAGACTCATTAACTACCTGCAGAATGCAGATGATACAACCTTGCTTACTACAAGCAAAGAGGACTTAAAATACTTACTGTTGAAGATCAAAGACCTTCTGTATGGGTTGCACCTCCATGTAAAGAAAACAAAAATCCTCACCTCTTGACCAATAAATAACATCAAGGTAAATGAAGACAATATTGAATTTTTCAAAGATTTCATTTTGCTCAGGTCAACCATCAACATTCATGGAAGCATAAGTTCAGAAATCAAATTAAGTATCACTGTAGGCAAATCTGTTGCACAAGAAGTCTTTAAAGTGTTTAATAACAAAAATGCCAGTTTGAGAACTAAGTTGTGACTGACTCAAGCCATGATATTTTCAAAAACCTTATATGCATGTGAAAGTTGGACAATGAATAAAAACTGAATGAATTTATTTACTCAATGAATAAATGAATAAAAACAATGTTTTAAAAAAAATCAAAAACAGAAAACAACAAATGCTGACAAAAAAGTGGAGACAATGAAACCATCATGCACTGCTGGTGACATTGTAAACAGGTGTAAACCAGTGTATAAAATGGCATGGTGAGTCCTTAAAAAGTTGGAAGTAGAAATGCCATTGTTACTGTTGTTAAGTGCCATCAAGTTGGTTCTGACTCATAGCGACCCTATACAGGGTTTCCAAGGAGCCACTGGTGGATTTGAACCACTGACCTTGTGGTTAGCAGTGCAGTACTTATGCTACAGTGCCACAATCTCGCTACTAGGTATATATTGTAAAGAAACAAGAACAGATGAATGCATACCCATGTTCATAGCAAAAGCACTTATGTTCACAATAGCAAAAAGACGGAAACAACGTAAGTGGAAACAGCACACAATGGACACATACTGGAAAACTGCACAGTGCCAAAGGATAATGATGAATCCGTGAAACAACTCATAACATGATGAACCTAGAGGACATCGGTGGCAGTGATAGCTATGTGCCTTGGAGTAGGTTCTGACTCATAGTGACCCTGTATAGGGTTTCTGAGGCCATAAAGCTTTACAGGAGCAGAAAATCTCATTTTTCTCCTGCAGAGTGGCTGGTAGGTTTGAATTGCTGATCTTACTGTTAACAGTCCAACTTATAACCCACTATGCTCCCAAAGCTCCTTTGGAGAACATCATGTTGAGTGAAATAAGTCAATTACAGAAGGACAAATATTATATGCAATCCCTACTGTGAAAAAGTGAAGAAAAAATTTACTCAGAGAAAGAAACATTCTTTGAAGCTTACCAAGAAATGGAGGTGAAGGGAGGGTAAATCACTAACTAGAGGGTTGTTGTTTTTAAGTGCCATCAAGTCAGTTCTGACTCATAGCAACCCTGTATAGGGTTTCTGAGGAGCAACTAATGAGTTTAAACTGCCGACCTTGCAGTTCAAACTGACCTTAAGTCGAGTGCTTATCCTAAGACACATATTAACTTCTTCTTGTTGTTGTTAGGTGCCATTAAGTCGGTACTGACTCATAGAGACACTATACACAACAGAACAAAACACTGCCTGATCCTGCGCCAACCTCATAATTGTTGCCATGCTTGAGCGCATTGATGCTCCCATATTGCCAATCCATCTCACTGGGGTCTTCCTCTTTTTCTCTGACCCTCCACCTTACCATACATGATATCATTCTCCAAAGACTAGTCCCTCCTGACAATATGTCCAAAGTATGAGAGACGAAGTTTGGCCATCCTGGCCTCCAAGGAGCACTCTGGCTGCACTTCTTCCAACACAGATCTGTTGGTTCTTTTGGCAGCCCATGGCACTTTCAATATTCTCCTCCAACACCATAACTCAAAAGCATCAATGCTTCTATGGTCTTCCTTATTCACTGTCCAGCTTTCTCATGCATATGAGGTTATTGAAAATACCATGGCTTGAGTCAAATGCACCTTAGTCCTCACTTGGGTAAAGAGAAAAGAAAAATACAACAGGGGAAGGTCATCAGAAAATTATCAAGGCAAAGGAAGACATTGGGAAAGCACAAGAGTTAGAAGACATCAAAATTAACACTATTATACACAATCCTGCAGTAACAGTAATAACAATAATCCACAAGTGGATGCATAGATAGACACCAAACCGAACAGGAGTGGGAAGGCGAATGGTACACTACAGCATCAGCACTGGACTGTGAACTAGAAGGTTGACAGTTCACACCCACCAGCTGCTCCTCAGAAACTCTATACAGGATTGCTATGAGTCAGAACCAACTCTGTGGCACTTAACAACAACAGGTTTGACAGAGGATATTTCTACATATGTATTTATATGCACTGAAAATATATTCATGATTATTCTACAGCATACTAGGGGCAAAGTTATGAAAACTTCTTAGAAATAACTCAACACCTTGAGGGAATGAGTCCCTGGGTCTTGAGACTTAGAACCATAGCCTCAGGGGACATCAAGATCAAGTGACATAATGTGGTCTACAAAGACACTGTTTTACATCCTACTTTGGTGAGTAGTGACTGGGGTCTTCAAAGTTGTGAGTAGCCGTCTAAGGTGCAACCATTGGTCTCTCCCTGATTAGAACAAGAAAGTAAAGAACATCAAAGACCCATGGAAATGATTAGTTTAAAGGGTTGGTGGAAGGAGTCAGGTGTGCCAAGTCTGATAGACAGAATATTCCTAGGCAAAAGTAAATGCAAAGGGTCAGATATTGGAATGAGCTCTGAATTTTTTAAGAGGAAAAAGAAAGTCATTGTGGTTGAGTGTAACGACTGTAGGGAACAGAGTTTTATGTAAATTCAGATTAAGTAAAGTTTCTGGGAGTTTGAATTTTATTCCAAGTGCAATTGGAGGACTAAGCAGGAGAATAACACAGTTTGTGTTGTGTTTTTTATTCCCTTTGGACACAATTTTGATAATATATTTTTAGGATTATTTTTAAATGCCATCAAATCTGTTACAACTCATAGTGATCCTATGCCCAACAGAATGAAATAATGCCTAGTCCTGTGCCATCCTCACAATTGTTATGTTTGATCCCATTGTTGATGCCATGGTGTCAGTCCATCACATTGATGGTCTTCCTCTTTTTCACTAACCCCCTACTTCACCAAGTATGATGCTCTTCTAGGGTCTGGTCCCCCCTGAAGTATGACAGATGAAGTCTCACCATCCTGGCTTCTAAAGAACATTCTGGCTGTACTTTCAACACAGATTTGTTTGTTCTTCTGGCAGCCCATGGTAATTCAAATGCACTGATTCTTCTAAGGTCTTCCTTATGCATTGTCTAACTTTCACATGCATATGAGACTATTGAAAATACCATGGCTTGGGTCAAGTGCATCTAAGTCCTCAAACTGGTATATTTGACCTTTATAACTGTAAAGAGGTCTTTTGCAGCAGATTTTCCTAATGCAACATGTTGTTTGATTTCTTGACTGCTGTGTCCATGAATGTTGACTGTGGATCCAGGCAAAATGAAATCTTTGACAACCTCAATCTTTTCTCCATTTAAGGATTTAGAGGTTCATGTGAGATAAGGTCCAAAATGATGGTACTAGAATGGTATTAGTGAAGAGTGAAAGAGTTTCAAGACCTAGTAAGTAATATTTTTGGAATAGGGCTAACAATACTGCTGATATACTATAAGACAAGCCAAAGAAGTTCAGGATAACTGTTAGCTTTTTGGATAAAGTAACTGAGTAGATACTGATGCTATTTACTGAAATAGGTAAAAATGGGGAAGAATAATTAAAAATCAGATTTTGACTATGTTTAGTTTAAGAGTAAATCAGTCTTATTTAATTCTACCTGGCTCCATACTAACAATTCACCCATGTTGTTCCTGGTGCTGTGAAAAATGGATCATGGCTGGTCCCTCTATCCTTATTACTTCCCAAGTGGCCCTTATGTATTGAATTCACTATTTCTTTCACCTAGAAGCCTTGCCTCCCTACACTTGGTTATCTTCAGCTCTTCGTGCTCTTATGGCACCATTTTCAGGACTTTTTGGTTTTGAATTCACTTTTTCTTTTTCTTTTTTTCTTTTACTTTCTTACTTGACACAAAACTAAGTTTACTATTTTCCCTTTTCAAACTCTCAATTCTCCTGCTTTGGACCACAACCATTTACCTTATCATCCAGAGCATTACTTCTCAAAGCATTTCTAGAACTATCCAGTTTTTGTTTTAAATCCATTGTGAACTAATGAATTGCCCTACCACACATAAATAGCATGTGGTTGGCATTATGCAAGTCATTCCACAAATTCAGCAAAACCAAACTTGTCCACTTTCTTTTCATCTAAACAAGTTCACCGATGATGTATCTAAATGTCGCATTAATGTCAAATTGCTATAAAAATTTCTAAACACTCTTACTTACTGTCCTAAGCCTGCACGTGTATCAAACCGTTCATTGACCAGTACTAAGTTGTTTACCACACTTGATTAGCACTAATTCAAAGCATACCAGAATCTATTATCCTTAAGATGCTCTATGGCTAATTAAACTTGAAATTGAATGAGCATTACATTTTAGATTGTCATTTATGCCTCTTTCCGTCCTTTCTTTTACATCTGTCTTCATTCAATCTTCTATCATTTGTTTGTTGGTTGGTACTTCACAAAACTCTTCTAATTTGTTGTGTTTTTTCTCTAGCTTGTCCCCCATGGGAAAAATAAGGTATTGCTGAATTCCTCCTTTCTCCAGTCTGTTGCACGTACTTGAGGTCTACGTAACTATTTCTGACTAGGTGCTAGCAGAATGATCTGTTTTATTTCCAGTCATAGGTAATTAAGAGCAACAGCAACTTCTCCATGTTCTCTAGTTCTCTTTAGTGAACGCTAAGTGTTGAGATTGTTGAACCACATAATGGAAGCTTCTTGATTGCCAAGAAAGAAGCTGACCAGCAGAGTCATTTGAGAAGTAAATTTATTGAGTTCCAGCAATGAAATAAAATTTGTAATTTGATATGCATTATTGGCTGGCACTGGTGTTAATGAGCTTGAACTGCAAGGTTGGAGGTTCAAGCTCACCAGCCATTCCTTGGAAACCCTATACAGGGTTGCTATGGGTCGGAACTGACTCATAGTCTTACTCATAGTAAAACATGGTCTGGGGCATGGCTCAGCCATAAAAATAAATGAAGCCCCAATAGGTGCTATGATATGGATGTGCCTGGAGATCATGGCGCTCAGTGACATAAGTCAATCACAATGGCACTTAACAACAACAGCATAGCTTAGCAAGGAATACTGGTAGTGCTGTAGGATAAGCACTGGACTGCTAACCACAAGTTCAGCAGTTCAAACCCACAATCCACTCCTCAGGAAAAAGATATTCTGCTCCTTTAAAGATTTACAGTCTTAGAAACCCTATTTTTGGGTCTCTTAGAGTCAGAATCAATTCTATGACAGCGGATTTGAGTTTTTTGAGGTTAACAAATCCTAACAAGATCCTATGTTCCATGTTACCATCCAAATGCTTTTTGTAAACAAATACCTAATCTTTACACTTTCATGTTTAACACCTTTTAGCACCTCCTCATTATTTATATCATTGTTGTTAAAAGCCATGAAGTCAGTTCCAACTCATAGCGACCCTGTACAGGGTTGCCAAGGTTACATATCTTTGCGGGAATAGATAGCCTCATCTTTCTCTTTCAGAGCAGCTGGTGGACTCAAACCACCAACCTTGTGGTTAACAGTCCAGTGCTTATCATATAGAACTCCAGTGTTCCCCCATTATTTCTATGATGCTGTCCAAAACTATTTATATGCCGTATGATCTATGTGAAGCCTACCTCTCTACATTCACTTTTTGGTCATTCCCCATAGAAAACTACTCCAACAGTATTAAAGTATTTGTTCTTTTATATCTCATTCCCTCTACACATGATGTCTCCTTCTGGCTGAGATACTCTATGCATTCTTTCCTCCTCCAGTCCTGTCTCACCAGAGAGGTTGTTATTCAATTAGAGTCCTCTTCTTCTATTCCCAGCAGACTTGGTCAATTCATCTTTAGCTCTGTTTTGTTTTGTTTTTCTCAATATTATTGCTATGTGTGGTGCTGTAGAATAAGCATAGGACCGCAAGGTCAGTTTGAAGCAGTCACTCCTCAGAAACCCTCTACTGGTAACTATGAGTCAGAATCCACTCAATGACACTTAACAACAACAATAACATTATTCACATTTAATGGTGATTCTAATTCTCTATATCTACCATGCTGTGAGACACATACTATATAGTCTGTCCATTAAAATCCTTTCCAGAACAAAGGAGGCTACAAAGTATTAGAAAAATGAGGCTTTCTTCTCCCACAATGATTTACAAGCTTCAGAAACCCCGTACAGGGTCACTATGAGTCGGTACAGACTCGACAGCACTTAACAAAAACAGCAGAATGTTATTGTTGTTGTGTGCTGTCAAGTCAGTTCCATTTCATAACTACCCTGTGAAGCATTTCTGAGATTGTAAATCTCTAATGGAACAGAAAGCCTCATCTTTCTCCTGTAAAGTAGCTGGTAGATTCAAGCATCCATTGAGTGGTTAACAGTCAAACGAAACCCACTACACCTCAGGGCTCCCAGGAAGTATACACGCTGCTGCATGCCATCCATTTGGTTCGAATTCAGAGTGACCCTGTATAGGATTTTTGAGGCTGTGAATATTTACCAGAGCAGAAAGCCTCATCTTTCTCCCTCTAAAGATTGTTGTTGTTGTTAAGTGTTGACGAGTTGGTTCTGACTCACAGCAACCCTGTCTAGGGTTTCTAAGGAGCAACTGGTGCAGTTCAAACCAACTTTGCAATCCAGCACATTAACCCACAGTGCCACAAACTTAGAAGGCAACAATTAAAATATGAGGAATGGAATTAATAGATGTTTAAGATATTTTAATAATACAATGAACTGTATACATGTGAGTTATTGAGGAAAAACAGAGAAGATTAGAGCATCAGGTAGTTGGGTAATATTATCTATATGATCTCCTTCAACAATTTAAGTTATTAGATTTTGAAAATCTTTTAAAATATTGAGCATCACAGACCTAATAACTTCTAACAGAATATCTAAAACATAAAGCCATTGAAGAATTGTGGAGCTGTGATCATACCCATGACCAAGGGTAATCCGTTCAACTATTGTCCTTCAGAATGAAGTGTCTAAAGTGAAGCTATTATTAGGTTAGTCTCAATTTTACCAAAGATAAACTTCAGAATCTGGTAGAAATAAGTTAATCATTTGACAAGACCACCCATAATTTGTTTCTAATCATTATTTCCTGCCATGTATTCTTTTCTCTTCAAAATGTCCTCACTTTTCCATCTCTGTGTTTTTGGTTTTTTCATACTTTCCTTTAAGCATTCCTCTGCTTATAAGAATCCTACTAACCCTACTAAAAATCAATCTTAAAATATTTCCCGTCTTCAAATAATCTATTGTCCTTGCCTTTGATTCACAGTATTCTTCTTTTTCCTTAGCTTAAAGTATTCCACCTTGATTTAATTTAAAAAATATTATTCTCTACATTTGTATTATCTTCTTAGTGGACTTTTAGTTCTTGTAAGGCAGGCACGGTTTTACATTGTGAGGTGATAGGCACAGTTTTTGCACAGAGCAAGCATTCAATCAATATTTGTCAAAAGAACATAAGATGAAGTAAACACATCAAGAGAAGAAAAGGATGAGCGTATTGGAGACACTGTTGTCAATGCATAATTAGAGGGACAATGTTTGCAAGTACTTCAGAAAAAAGTGAAAAATCACTGCTTCTGAAGGCAGTTATCTTCCTGTCAACTTCTTGAGAGCCCCCTTCACATCCTTATTCCTCAGGCTGTAAATGATGGGGTTCAACATGGAAGTCATAACTGAATAGAACACAGAGATGACCTTGTCCTTTTGACTCATTACCTTGGTATTGGGTCTCATGTAGGCAAATATCCCAGAGCCATAGTAGAGAACCACAACAGTGAGATGGGAACCACAGGTGGAGAAGACCTTGAGCCTCCCTTCCCCTGACTGCATCCGCATCACAGTGGAGATGATATGCCAGTAGGAGACGAGGATGAGGAAGACAGGAGCTAGGAGGATCACCACACCCATAGAAAAGAGGGCCATCTCAGCCTGGTAGGTGTCTGCTGAAGCCAGCTTCAGGAGTGCAGGGGGTTCACAAAAATAGTGATTAATTACATTCTCTGCCTGGTAGGGGAGACACAGTGTAAACGCACTGTCCACTGAGCACACAAATGCCCCAGTGACCCAGGACACTATGGCCAGCTGGACACAAACTCTCTGGGTCATGATTGTGGAATAGTGCAGGGGCTTGCAAACAGCCACATAGCGGTCATAGGACATCACCGCCAGCAAAGCACACTCTGTACAGCCTGCAAGAAGGAAAACAACTATCTGTATTGAGCATCCAGTGAAGGAGATTGTTTTCTTTTTCACAAGGAAGTGGACTAGCATCTGGGGGACAATACTTGTTGAGAAACAGAAGTCAGCAAAGGACAAGTTTTTGAGGAAAAAGTACATGGGAGTGTGAAGTCGTGAGTCAGTTTGGATAAGGATTATTATGAGGAGGTTTCCAAATACAGAGAGAAGGTAAATGATCAGGAAAACACAGAACAACAAGATCTGGACCTTTGGATCCTGTGAAAGCCCCAGCAAGATGAATTCAGTTATAGAAGTTTGGTTTCCTTTTCCCATTGGTGTTTATTCCTTTGTGCCTGTCAGCAGAAAGAGAAACATCCTGAACTTTTGATTTCACAAGCTCTATAATTACATTTAAAAGCTAGCATAGTGGTTGCAAAACAGGCTGCTAATCTCAAGGTGGGCAGTTCGAAACTACCAGCTGTTCGCCGGGAGAAAGATGAGGCTTTCTGCTCTCATAATGATTTGCAGCCTCGGAAACCCTGTGCAGGTTTTCCGAGTCAGATTGACTCCACGGTACTTAACAACAACATAATTACATGTAATGTTAGTTGGACCCAACTTGATATACTCAATAACAACATAGAAGTAGCTATGAGGACATCAGTATGGAAGTTTCTAGAATATAGGTTATTATTGGTGACTATTGCAAGGAGCTCTGGTAGGGTAGTGGTTACGAATCGGGCTGTGAACCTTAAGGCCAGAAGTTCGAAACTACCAGCCATTCCGCGAGAGAAAGATGAGGCGTTCTGCTCCCGTAAAGATTTACAGCCTCAGAAACCCTGTACAGGGTCGCTATGGGTCGGAACCGACTCGAAGGCACTTAACAACAACATTAGCAAGTATACCTTATTATATAACTATTGGATTTTTAGCTGCTTCCAACCAGGTGCCATGTTGTTTCAGGGGTATTTTTGCTTCTCCCTTCCTTGATCCAACTGGTAAGCTGAGTATCACACTCTATATGGCTTTTCAACTAGTCTTGATGTTAAGATATTTATATAGTGCTAATGGCACTGTGGGATAAAGCACTGAACTGCAAGGTTGGTTTGAACCACAAGCCACTCCTTGGAAATCCTATACAGGATTGCTCTGAGTCAGAACCGACTTGCTGGCATGAAACAACAACAACCGAATATGTATCATATTAGTTATCTCTAATTTAATTTCATTGTTGTTTTTTTCAAGTATTTAACTCGATTGGAACATGAGAATGTGGTGGGTTGGGTTAGTCCCTAAAAGTCAAAACAAAACAAAACAAAACAAAACAAAATACTCTTGGTTTCAGATTTCAGAACACCTAATAGCTCTAGTGTGGCACTGTAGGTTAACGTGCTGGACTGCAAGGTCAGTTTGAACTGAAAGGTCAGTGGTTCAAGCTCACCAGCCTCTCCTGGAAACCCTATACAGGGTTGCTATGGGTCTTAACCAACTCAACAGCACTTAACAACAACAAAAAATAGCTCTGGTAGCATAGTGGTTATGAGTCGGGCTGCTAATCTCAAGTTCAGCAGTTCAAAACTACCAGCAGTTCCACAGGAGAAAGATGAGGCTTTCTGCTCCCACGAAGATTTACAGCCTCAGAAACCCTATGCAGGGTCGCTATGAACTGACTCCACAGCACAAAACACCACCACCAATAGCTTATCATAACCCAGAGTTCAACAGAAAATTTAACTGTAGTAGAGTAGAAAGTATGCATATGGTTTTTTAAATCAAAAAATAAATTGTAGCTTTTTTTTTCCCTTGGATTTTCTTTGTAACATTTTCATAAAGATGCTTCTTAAATGCAGTAAGGAAAGAAAAGATAATTTTTTTGTCAATGTGTTTTAATACTGACCCTGTTGCTGGCTCTAATATTTCACATGACAAGAAGATAAAGTAACATGAAGAAATAAAACATTCAGAAATGCATCTTAATGAGAGTTAAATGTCTAGTGACTCTGGAGGGAGACGTTAGGGCCAACCAGCAACCTTGAACTTATAAATAGGCTGTTAGCAGATTATACAGCCCCATGGCTAAGGAGTTCTGGTAGCGTAGTGGTTATGAGTCAGACTGCTAACCTCATGGTCATCAGTTCAAAACTATCAGATGTTACACAAGAGGAAGATGAGACCTTCTGCTTCTGTAAAGATCTACAGTCTCGGAGGTTGCTATAAGTCACACCACCATCCCATGGGATACACTCAGCCCCATGGTCGACTCTCACCTCGACTTCAGCTATGATGGACAGCTCTAGCTCACTCTGTGCTGCTGATAAACCACCTGAAGGACCTGATGCCAGATACTGGTCTCTCAGTCTTCTGCTCCAGAGCTTTAAAATTATGGGCAAGTAAATGCTCTCAAAGGCAACCTTTAGCTAGTAGGCAATAGGATTTTATGAATAAGTGTGCCAGCTATTTCTTGGAGGCATTCTATATTATTTAAGTTGAGTCCTGCAGAGCTGAACCCCCAATGTCTACAAAGTGAATATCATCCTTTTATATATGTATGTAACCTACCCTCTAAGGAGACATTTTAGGATTTTTTCCTAATCAACACTCATGACATTTTTTACCATAGATATATTTGTATTCATCTACGCACAGTGACCCTTTGCAGGGCCACATACCATTGTAATATCTAAGTTTTTATTTCATCTAATAATTTGGGGAACTATATTGTCCCCTTTGGTCATATATGGTCAAAAATTCAAACTTTTTGTATTTTAGGTATTTTAGTCTCCTACCTCATTCTTCCTGCTTCCTCATCCTTACTTCTCAGTGTCACCTTTTAAATAAACTTACTCACACCTAAGTTCAATTCTTAGGCTCTGCTTTCAGGAACATAAACTATGTCAGAGAGTTGGTGGTGCTAGCTGTCCTCAAGTCTGCCCCCAACTTATGACCACAGAGCAGAACTGTTCCATGGGGTTTTCTTGGTTTGTCTTCTCCTTTGTTTGGTACCAGCAACTATTAATATAATTTTTATTTTGTGAAATATATACTTATTTGTAAGTTTGTTTGTTTTTTCCTATTTTACTGTTAGTAATGCTATCCCCGTCACTTAAGAGAAATAAGTTTTCCAGTAATTATCTGTTGAGCAAATCAATAAATATGTGTCTCACACATATACTTCTTGTTATATGCCATTGAGTCAGTTCTGACTTATAGCTACCCTTCATAGGGTTTCAGTGGCTTTAAATATTCACATGAGCAGAAAGCAGAAAGATGAGGCTTTCTCCCAGGAAGCAGCTGGCTGACTCTAACCAAGTACCTTGAGGTTTCGCAGTCCAGTGCTCATCATATGAAACTAACTTGCTCCCCATACATTACTAAGGGGCTTTAAAAAGTTTACTGAAGTGCTGATGACCAGGGGGCAGGCTTGCAGGGTATACCCTTTGGTTGGTAATGATGCATGGAGGGGACTGTAACCATGGCAATGAAACGATATACCATAGGATGAATGTAAAGCTAATGTTCTCCCATGTAAACTATCACATAATTCACAATAAAACATTGAAAAAAAAGTTCACTGAAAAACGGAATTAAAAGAGAATAGATTTTTTTACCTCGTATTACCACACATACAAATTTATACATAGTTTTTTTTTACTTATCCAAACACACTGATACAACCATGAACAATGAAATGTGACTGAAGTATAAAAGACATAATAACATTTTGTCACAGATACAAATTTACACATATTTTACTTGAACACCCAAACACATTTAAACAACCAGGACAACAGCATGTGAGGGAAGTATATAAGATACAACATCTACTGGGTTAATTAGTGGGTACCCCCAGGATTGATCAACTAGAAAAATGAGGTATGCTCACCTGAATTTGGCAATAGGTGAATTTGAAGGACTAAAATTAAATTGATTTAGTCCTCCTACTCTGTTGTTAAAAAAGTTCTATAGGTTGTAATTGGACAAGTACTTTACTTTCTACCTGAAACTAGAGTAATATGTGTCCATTGTGATAAAGTTACAAGGTACTGGTCTTACAGTATCAACACCCATCAAATAACTGTCCTGTTCATGGCATTGGTCCCATCTCACTAGATCCAGGAATTTTGAATATCAAAAGATTAGGTTTCCTGGTAGCCCCTGACTGCTAGAAATGGAAAAATTAAAGTGGGATAGAAAGGCTGAATCAGCTAAGGGCAGGGATCATCTGGCACGATTGTTGTGTGAAAGTAAAGTTAGCACAGAGATTTGGGGGTCATCTTCTATGTAGAATCCGATGTCTTGAAGGCAATGTGGAACATGATTTCTGTTCTAAGGGTTCTGTGTAAGGAGAGATAAAAACATGTCAAAGAAAGAGAAGTGGTTTTGGAGCAGAATGGCCAATTCTTTACAAGTCCTATGGAAGCTCCTAAAGAGACATTGTCCCCTTGACACATCCCCTACTGTCACCTGGTGGGCTGAGCTGAGCTGAGCTGAGCTAAGCATAGAGCAGTGGAGTGGCGAGGGGTCCAGGGCTGAGTACAGAATGGTGAAAGCTTGGCAGCCTGAAAACCCAAATCCCACTAGACAATTCTGACAACATTTTTATTCTAGGTACACAGAATGTTTCTCCATCCAAAAACTATACCAACCACGTATCTCAAGGTACAACCTAAATTCTCCAAGGACCTGAACAAATAGTTTTCTGAAATGAGGTCTTAAGAGCTGAATGTAAACAGGGAATTCCCGTGAGTTCTTACTTTGTAAGATATCCTTAAGCTTTTTATAATATAATTGCAAACACACACTAATATCTCTGTACCTTTGCTTATTCAAGCTCTGTTTTAAAAGAGTGAAAATATAAATGGACATATAGGATCAATATTGTATAATCCAATATAGATAGGTCAGTTTTTTACATGGTCAGCTTCTCTTGCTTTCTTAGTATGTACCTTAATCTTATGAGGAAATAAACTGAATTCTCATCACTATTTATTAATAAAAATTGAATTATGGTATTGGTTATTTTTAGTTGTACTGATCAATGTGCAGTGTTATCAAAGAAAATTGAAAAAATATTTTTAACTGCTTAATCAATTGCCAACATTTGGTTGTCGAAATCTAGTGTACTTCAATTGGCTTGCAAATATTTTAGATTTTAATCCTTTCTGTTCTTGAGGCAGCCAACTCGGCCTAAAGTAACCAAGCCTTCTAAAACTAAAAATAGTTTTTGTTGCATAATACAATTACCATACTACAATCATATTTTTTCACCATTGTATTTCCACTTATATTTGTGGTTTTCAGTGAATATATGCATATCATTTAGCTCTTGAAGACTCCACATAAAGAGACACAATGAGTCATGAGGGTGGAGTAGTGCGGAGGCTTGAATACAGTCACATTGTGGTCATAGGATCTCACCACCAGCAGGGGAGCCTCTACACACTCTGCTATGAAAAAGACAACTGTGTGTATTGAGAATCCAGCAAAGAACATGGTTTTATTTTATTTTTTTTTAAGTTTTTTGAATTGAGTGATACTTTACATGGGGGAACATCAGTTCATTTCATCGCAATGATTACAATCCCCCGCAAGCTTCATCATTCAACAGTATTAGATTCTATTCCCTCTGTTTTGTTTTTGTTTTTTGGATGTGCACCAAAACACCCAGGAATATATAATCATTCAAACAGCCAAAGGGCACACCCTGCCCCCAGCTGCCAGCACATATTCCCTCTCCCTCCATGAGTATCAGCTGCTCCGTCTCTCCATGTCATCATCTCTTCCTCCATCTCTGGCACAGCTGCATCTCTGTATAGAGTCCCACACTCCGTTCCTGCTCTTCTCTCTTGATAGTCCCAAGGTCCTCCACTCAGGGACTGTAAGATCGACCACTAACCCCTTTATGCTGCAAAACTTCTACCTTTACAGTTGAGAAAATTTCAATTAGTTATGATAACAACTACTCACTATTGAATCATGAGAGTCTTATGCCCATCTCCTTTCACCAGACCTGTCTAGACAGGATGAAAACCACTCAGTGGGGATTCTACCTTCCCCCCACACTTGAATCTAAACTCCCTTTTGAAAACTTGTAAGCCAGTCACTTTATGCCTTATAGCCCCTCTACACTTATTTTCATTTTGGTTTTTTAAATGATGAAATGGAGTAGCATCTGGGGAATAATGCTTGTGAGTAACACAGGGGCAAGATTTTGAGGAAAGTGTACATGGGAGTGTAAAGCCATGAGTCAGTTTGGATATGGATCATTTTGCACAGGTTCCCAAACACAGACAGAAGGTAAATGATCAGGAAAACACAGAAAAACAAGATCTGAACCTTTGGGTCCTGTGAAAGTCCCAACAAAATACATTCAGTTACATAAGTTTGGTTTACTTGCCCATAGTTGTTTATTCCTATTTTTAAGCAGAAAGAGAACAGGTACATTCTGAGTGTTTGATTTCACAGACTCCGAAAATAAGTGTAATGTTAACAAGGCTGTCCTTCTGAATTATTGGATTTCAGCTGTTTCCAACCAGCCTCCAGTTATCTTTAGGATACATGTTGCTGTTTCCAGCAATGTGCAGGCTTTTTAAATTTCCCTTTGTTGAGTCAGCTAGTAAGTTGAGAATCACACTCTGCATAGTGTCTTGACTATTCTTGATGTTTAGATATTTACATAGTGTTAACTATGTAGATATATTAGGAGAATTATCTTTGATTTAATTATATTTTTCTCAAGAAATGCTTTGCATTCATCTCAATTTGGGAATTGAGAATGAAGTGAACTGGCCATTTTTGTTTTAAGATCTCAAAATACCTACAAGTCTGGTAGATCTACTCCTAGCCAGAGATGGAGAAAGGAGAGAGAAATAGGTGGGACCACAGAGAAATGGAAAGGAGATTGTAGACAGGTTTGTCAAAATTCCATTGATCCCTTCACCAACAATTTGGTCAGTCTGGTTTCCTGCTCACTTCTGGGTGTGTCACAAAAGGCCATTGGTGCTATATCCATCCAATGGGGAAACAATAGGCTCTTCAACAAATGATGTAGGAAACTGTATTTCCACATGCAAAAGAATGAAGTTGGACTTACACTTCACACATTATCAAAAACTAACTAAAAGTGTATCAAAGTCCTAATTGTGAAACCTAAAAACAAAAAAGTCTTACAAGAAAACACGGGGGCAATATTTTAGAGCCTAGCCTTCAACCATAGATTCTTAGATAGGACAGAAAGCACAAGCAACAAACAACAAAATGAATAAATGGAACTTCATCAAAATTAAAAACATATATATATATATGGAGCTCTGGTAGCGTAGTGGTTACGAATCGGGCTGTGAACCGTAAGGTCAGCAGTTCGAAACTACCAGCGGTTCCGCAGGAGAAAGATGAGGCATTCTGCTCCCATAAAGATTAACAGCCTCGGAAACCCTGTGCAGGGTCGCTATGAGTCGGAACCGACTCCACGGCACATAACAACAACAACAAAATATAGATAGATAGATAGATAGATAGATAGAGAGAGAGAGAGAGAGAGAGAGAGAGAGAGTCCTGGTGTGGCACTGTGGGCTAATGTGACAGACTGCAAAGTTATTTGAACTGCAAGGTCAGTGGTTCAAGCTCACAAGCTGATCCTTGGAAACCCTATACAGAGTCGCTATGGGTCAGAATCGACTCAAACAGCACTTAACAACAACATATATATCAATATAGATAGATAGATAGATAGATAGATAGATAGATAGATAGATAGATAGATAGATAGATAGATATAAAATATATCAAACTTTTTTTCTCAGCAAAGTGATCATAAGACTGGGAGAAATATTTTGAGAACCATATATTGGATAAAGGTTTAGTATCCAGAACATCTAAGTAATTCCTACAATTTAGCAACAAAAACACAAACTATTAGAAATGGACAAAGTATTTGAATAAACATTTCACCATAGAAGATTCACAAATGGACAAGAAAAACACATAGAAAGATGCTCAACTCATTTGTCATTTAAAAAAACAAAACACAAAATCCTTTGCTGGCAAGTAGATTCTGACTCACAATGAACCCATATGTGAAGAGAAGAACTGTGCACAGGGTTTCATGACTGTAATCCTTATAGAAGCAGATTACTGAGCCTTTCTTCAGTGGTCCCACTGGATGGATTCTTACCACCAATCATTAGGTTAGTTATTACTTTGTTGTCATTTTGTTGTTGTTGTTGTTAGGTCCTATTGTTGGCATTGTTCTTATTGTTAAGTGCTGATGAGTCAGTCCCGACCCATAGCGACCCTGTATAGGGTTTCCTAGGAGCAGCTGGTGAGCTTCAACTGCCGACCTTGCAGTTCAAACGGCTTTGCACTCTGGCGCATTAACCCACAGCGCCACACCAGGACTGTCATTAGGTCCCATCAAATTGGTTCCTATTCACTGACTATACACAACAGAATGAAACACTGCCTGGTGCTATACCATCCTTACAAGTGTTGCTATGTTTGAGCCCATTGTTGCTCCCACTGTGTCAATCCATCTTGGTAAGAGTCTTACTTTTTTTCACATGGGTCATTTTCCAAGGACTAGTCCCTCCTTACAATGTGTCCAAAGTACAAGAGACAACATCTCACCATCATGCTTTGTAGGAGCAATCGAGTTGTATTTCATCCAAAACAGATTTGCTCATTCTTCTGGCAGTCCATGGTACATTGAATGTTCTTCACCAACACCATACATTTTTTCCAGTCTTCCTTATCCATTGTTCAACTTTCACATCCCTAAGAGGCAATTAAAAATACCATGGTCAATAAGTAAAAATATTTAGCCCTCAAAATGACTTCTTTACTCTTAAAACACTTTAAAGAGGTCTTTGACAGCACATTTTCCTAATTCAATACATCCTTTCATTTCTTGACTACAGCATCTGTAAGTGTTGATTGTGGTTCCAAGTAAAATGAAATTTTTGACAACTTCAATCATTTTCTCCATTTATCATGATGTTATTTATTGGTCCAGGTTGTGAGAATTTTCATTTTCTTTACATTGAGGTGCAATCTATACTGGAGGCTAGTTAGTAGATGACTGAAAACATTGTCCCACCCAAGATTCATTAGTCATTGTTGTTGTTAAGTGCTTTCAAGTTGGTTGCGACTCATAGTAACACTGTGAAGGGTTGCCAAAGAGTGGCTAATGGGTTTGAACTGCCAACCTTCCAGTTAGCAGTCCAGTGCTTATCAGGCAGCACCACAACAGGATTGTATTAGTCATTATTGTTGTTATTGTTCTTGTTATTAGTCGGTTCTGGTTCAAATCGACCTTAAGTACAACAGAACAAAACACTGCCCGATCCTGCGCTATCCTCAACAATTTTTGTTACACTTGAGCCCATTGCTGCTGCCACTTTGTCATTCCATCGGGTTGGGGGTCTACCTCTTTTTCACTGACCCTCCACTTTACCTAGCATGATGTCATTCTCCCAGGACTGGTGATAACATATCTGAAGTATGGAGATGAAGTCTTGCCATTTTTACTTCTAAGGAGCATTCTGGCTGTACTTCCAACACAGATTTATTTGTTTTTCTTACCACCCATGGCACTTTTAATAGTCTTCTCCAACACCAAATTTAAAGTGCATCATTTCTGCTATGGCATTCCTTATTATTGCCCAACTTCCACATGCAGATTATTGAAAAGGACATGGCTTGGATAGGCACACTTTAATCTTCAAACCGACATCTTTGCTCTTCACCACTTTAAAGAGGTCTTGCGCAGCTGATTTACCTAATTTAATACGTTGTTTGATTCTTGACTGCTGCTTCTAGGAGTATTGATAGTGGATCCAAACAAAATGAAGTCTTTGACAATTTCAATCTTTTATCCACTTATTATGATATTATTTATTGGTCCAATGGTGAGGATTTTTGTTTTATTTACATTGAGGTGCAATTCATACTGAAGGTCGTGGCCTTTGATCTTCATTAGTAATTATTTAAGTCTCTTCACTTTCAGCAAACAAGGTTGTATCATCTGCATATGAGTGGTTAATGAGTCTTCCTCCAACTCTGATGCCATGTTCTTCATATAATCCAGCATCTCAGATTATTTGCTCAATATACAGACTGAACGTTGTTGCTGCTGTTAAGTGCTGTCAAGTTGGTTCTGACACATAGCAACCCTGTATAGGGTTTCCAAGGAGCAGCTGGTGAGTTTGGTCCACTGATCTTGCAATTCAAACCAATCTTGTGGTCAAGTGCTTTAGCCCACAGCACATCACCAGGAATCCTGAATAAGAAAGGTGAAAGAATACTGCCCAGGCACACACCATTCCTGATTTGAAACCATCAGTGTCCCCTTGTTCTGTTCGAATGACTGCCTCTGGTTCTATGTACAGTTTCCTCATGAGCACAATTAAGTGTTCTGGAATACTCATTCTTCACAATGTTGTTCATAGCTTGTCATGATCCAGAGTCAAAAGCCTTTGCATAGTCAATAAAGCACAGGTCAACATCTTGCTGGTATTCTCTGCTTTCAACCAAGATCCATCTGACATTAGCAATGATATCCCTTGCTCCACATCCTCATGTGAATCCAGTTGAAACTCTGACCATTTCCTGTCAATGGTTTTGAATTATCTTAACAAAAGTTTACTTGCATGTGAGATAAATGGCATTGTCTGATGGTTTCCTCATTCCATTGGGTCACCACTCTTTGGAATGGGCACAGATACAGAAATCTTCCAATCAATTATCCAGGTAACTGTCTTTCAGATTGCTTAGCATAGATGAGTGAGTGCTTCCAGTGCTGCATCAGTTTCTTGAAAGATTTCTATTTGTAATTCCATCAATTCCTGGAGCCTTGTTCTTTAACAATGCCTTCAGTGCACTTTGGACTTCTTCCTTCAGTACCATTGGCTTTTGATCATATACTACCTCTTGAAATGGTCAAACATCAATCATTTCCTTTTGATAAAATGACTGTGTATTCCTTTCTTCTTCTATTGATACTTTCTGCAGCATTCAATATTTTACGCATAGAATCCTTCAATATCTCAAGTCGAGACTTGAAGTTTTCCTTCAGTTCTTTCAGCTTGAGAAATACTGAATGTATTCTATCCTTTTGGTTTTCTAACTCCAGATATTTCATAATTCATTATATTTGACTTTGTCTTCTCAAGCTGCCCTTTGAAATTTTCTGTTTAGCTCTTTCACCTCATTTCTTTTACTTGCTTTAGCATCTCTAAGCTGGAGATCAAGTTTCAGAGCCTCTTCTAGCATCCATCTTGGTCCTTTCCTTCTTTCTTGTCTTCTTAATTAACTTTTGCTTTCTCTGTTTCTATTCTTGATGTTATTCACAACTCTTCTGGTCTTAGGTCATTAGTGTCTAATGCATCAAATCTGTTTTTGAAATGATCTTTAAATTTAGGCTATGTTTAAGGGCATATTTTAGCTCTTATGTACTTGTTTTAATTTTCTTCATCTACAGCCTGAGCTTACATATGAGCAATTGATGTTCTATTCCACAGTCCACCCCTGGCCTTGTTTGGGCTGATGACATCGAGCTTTTCCACCACCTCTTCCCACAGATGTAGTCAATTTGATTTCTATGTATTCCATCTAGCGAAGTCCATGTTTTTATAGTTTGAAATGCATTAATTCAAAATTCTATCATCATTTCTATCACCAAGTAATTATCAATACATCTTAATTACATGTTTAATCAAGACTGGAGAAGTTAATTTTTCAATTTCATCATCACTGACTTTAATGATATGTAAGGATGCCTGCATTCTGCTTGTGCGTTCCTCCCTTGATGGTCCCAGGGTCCTCCGCTCCTGGACTGCAAGATCAACCACTCCCCTCCTTTTGCTACAAAACCTCTACCTTTATAGCAGCAACAATAGTAGTCAGTCATGATAATAACTAGTCACTATTTCACCATAAGAGTCTTATCCCTATCTCCTTTCACCAGCCCCATCTAGACAGGATGAAAACCACTCAGTGGCAATTCTACCTTCCCCACACCCTCTGAAACTAAACTCTCTCTTGAAAATTTGTAAACCAGTCACTTCATACCTTTATAAACCCCTTCCTCCATTTTAGGTAGCCAATGTCTAAGTTGCCCTTCCCTATCAACTCTGTGTACAGAAGAATGGGAATGATCTTTGTTGTGAAGAGTCCTTCCCTCTTGGTTGGTATTTTAAACTACTACATCTGTAAGTATAGGTTATCTTCATCAAATTGTTGAGAATTACACTTGTTTACTTTAGAAAAAAAATTTTTTTTTAAATTTTTATCTTCCTCTAGTTGATTTCTGATCATCCATCTATTGAAGCTAGGTCAAATGGGTACTATCTGCAAGTATGGACGTTCTTGTGCATCTGCCCTCACTTCTTATCACCTGGATGCTTCACTCTTAGCTCTGGCCCTCTATGGCTATGTCTTTGTCACTATTTACCTCTGTCCTGTTTAGCCCATGCAAACTTGCCTAAATGTTCTCCTATCTACCTTGTTCTTCCATCCCCTTTACACTTCTTGTGTATTGCCCCCCCAACACCTGAACTAGCATGTATCTATCCTCTACCCTATGCTCTACCACCCCCCTCCCTACTCCCCCATAACCCACCCTCTCACTCCCCTCTGCCTACCTCCCTTGTAACCAACAAAGACTTTTATTTTCCCCTTTTGTGGGGGTATTTTTTCTTAAGCTTTTACAATAATGGTCTTCTAGACTATTTCTCCCTTTGCAACTGACTAATTTCACTCAGCATAATGTCCTCAAGTTTCATCCATGTTATGTGGTGGCTTACAGCTTCCTTGTTATTCTTCAAGGTAGCATAATATTCCATTGTGTGTATGTACCAAAGTTTGATTATCCATTCCTTTATTGATGGACACTTAGGTGCCTCCATCTTTTTGCTATTATAAATAGTGATGCTATGAACATTGGTGTGCATATCCAACTCAGTAAATTTTTATAGTTTCCAAAGCTATAAATCTTTATGGAAGCAGACAGTTTTGTCTTCTCCTTCAGAGACTGGTGGGTTTGAACTGCTCATTTTGTGGGTAGCAGCCTAGTGCTTATCCTACAGCACCACCAGGGATTCTTGATTTAGTGACTAAGTAAACTACTAGTCAGCCTCCAGTACTCTCTTCTAATGTTACTCCTACATCAAAGCTTTTATTGGTTTCATCAAGCTGATTGCTATTTCTCAACTTTTTGCTTCTCTAGATTTCATAAAGTTATTAGTTTTATTATGTATTAATATTATTACTTTTATATTGTTCGATCACTTTATTTTCAAGTCATTTTTTTCCATTTTATTGATTCATATAAAATACAGATGTTAGTGATTTTATCACTGTCACTGACACAAATTTTTCAATAAATCAGGTAAGCAAATCAATAAACACGCAGCCCATATGCATCCTATCACACATATAAATTTATACATATTATCATTCATATACCCAAGCATAAACACTTTAAAACAAGGAACAATAAAGTGTGATTGAAATATAGAAGATATTGTATCTATAAAGCCAATGGGTGCCTCCAGGAATGACCAAGTGGAACAATGAGACATGCCCACCTAGGCTTGGCAGTAGGTGAAGCTGTAAGAATAAATAAATCTAAAAATTGTTTTCTACCATCTGTTCATGAATTGCAAAGATCATATATTGGACAAATAATTGACTTTCTACCTGAGATCAGGGTAATGTTTATCCAGTGACAAAGGTGATAGAGAAATACTGGTCTTACAGCAACAAAGCCCTACAAATGGCTGTCCTATTCAAGCCATTAGCCACATCTCCCTTTCTATATACAGAAAATTTGAAAATCAGGTCAGGGTACTTGGTAGCCTCAGCCTATGGAGCATGGGAAAAGTATATGGGGAGGGGAGAACAAATAAGATGGTGGATCAGGTAGAAGTGCAGTGAGGAGCTCCATCAGCAAAAACACAGAATACTGACACAAGCAGGCTCAGGGGATGGTGCCAGAACTCTAAACCACATATAAAGGAATATTTAGAAGGTTGGAAAGCTTACAACTAGGGGAATTCATAGCAGAAGCAAGAAATCCATTGCTTTCGAATTCAAGATGCTCAGCTGCTTCCAGAGCCACCATCTTGGGCAAGGATCAAAGCAGCCACGGACACCTGACAGAACCGTGGAGAGAAAGGTGTGGACCTTCTTTTTTCTTTGTATCTGTTCATTGGTCTCTCGCTGTCTGTGCAAATCCATTCTGGTGACTAGAGGGGGTGCCTGAGTGAGTGGACACCCCACCCCTACACTCAGAGGGTTCTACTATGTATGCACACAGATCTCCTTGAAATTTAAAGTGACAGGTTCCACTTAAAACCAGACAGGAATACAAAATGGCCACAGCTGACCCTGAACTGTTTATCACTAGGAAAAAGACCTGAATGGGGATTGTGGAGAGGTAAAAGCATACAAAAAAGGAAATAGGCCAAAAATTAAATCCTGAGTTAAGTCATAACAGCCAATGACATCTTGAATTTTCTCAGCAAGAAGAGTGAAAAGGGAAGCCCATCTCCTGATCACATCTACCCATAGGCAATCAGAAAGCATAAAATATACCAAAACACACACCCATCTAAGTATTAAGGTCACAGATAACTCCTGAATATGCCCAAAAAAGAGAAACAGATGACCATATCAGCACATGTCTAGAAATGAGATAAAGTGACTGAGACAAATGAGCTGGAGGTAGACCTACACTCTATATTGGAAGATGGGCAGGCTTTAAAAATGCCTGAGAAGGAATTCAGAAAAATGATTATAAAATGTATCAAAACACTATACAATGGAGTTGAGAAAAATAAGTCAGGAAAGCGCTACAGGAACAATCAAATAAGACAGATACAGCATTGGAAACAATTCAAAACCTACAGAAAGAGGTCCAAATGATTAATAATAGAATATCAGAAATGGACAATACACTGAAAGGGCAAAGGAGTAGAACTGAAAAGATAGAAGCCAGAACTAGTGAGCTAGAAGATAAATCTCTCAACACTACTAAGACAGAAGAGTAAGCACAAAAAAGGATTTGAAAAATTCTGAACAAGCCCTAAGATTCATGTTGGACAACATGAAGAGGAATAACTTAAGAATTTTCGGCATTCCGGAACAGGAAGAATCACACAAATCCATAGAGGAGACAGTTAAAGAGCTGCTGGAAGAAAAATTCCCTAACATCCTGAAAAGTAGAAAGATAAGCATTCAAGAAGCTCAATGAACCCCAGGAATGATAGACCCTAAAAGAAAATCACCAAGACATACAACAATAAAGCTCTCCAAATTCAAAGATAAGAGCAGAATCCTGAAAGTAGCTAGGGAAAAGAGAAGCAAGGAACATACAAAAGGCAAGCAAGTCAGATTAAACTCGGGTTTCTCAACAGAAACCATGCAGGCAAGAAGGCAATGGAGAGACATATATAAAACCCTGGAAGAAAAAACTGTCAACCAAGAATCCTCTACCCAGTAAAGCTATCCATCAAATATGAAGATGTAATCAGAATATTCCAGGATAAACAGAAGCTAAGGGATTTTCCCAAAGCCAACCCTGCTATGAAAAACATCCTAAAGGAAGTTCTGTGGACTGAGAACCAACAAG
>NW_006408658.1:1858833-1860183 GCF_000296735.1 Chrysochloris asiatica
GAATACCTAAAAGAGGTTCTAGAAGTTGTCCAGTGAAATAGGCCTCGTGCAAAGCCTTTACAGAGTATAGGACCTTAGGGGGAATCCTGAGTCCCATCCAGAACCTTATGAGGTGGGACATTCCCACTAACAAGGACAAGCAGACCAGCCTGGAACAGCTAGAGTTATAGAAGATACATCCTCAAAGAAAGATCATCAGGAAAAACCCAAAATAAAAATGTCAGCATGACTGGCTACTACAAGAATAAGCAAGATGTTCACCAGGAAGCCATCAAAACAACCAATCAAGTTCCTTCAGGACAAACTTCCCTCTACGACTGAAACTCAAAAGGAACACATGAACAGTCATGTAAGCTTGCTGGCGACCACACTGGTATACTGGTGAGTGGAAGAGGGGGAAAGGCAGCAATGAAGAAATGGGCTGAGTTCAGCTACAGTCCATTGACTCCTGTTGACCTGGAGATGAGAGAAAGAAGAGGAAAGGCTGGTTTGTCCAAAGTGTGGTGAGACCTGGAAACACTTGAGCCCATGGACAAGGACTTAGCCACAGAGGGCTAGAGCTGAGAGTGAAGCTGAGAGTGAAGTGAGGGGAGATGCACAAGAACACCAAACTTGCAGACAGTACCCATTTGACCTAGCCTTGATGACTTGATAATCAGAACTCGACTAGAAGAAGATTACACACAAAAAAAATTTTTTAGAAAGGAAACAAGGGAAAATTGCTACAATTTAATGAACTTGACCTATACTCATGGAGGTTGTTGTTGTTAAGTGCAATCGAGTCGGTTCTGACCCATAGCGACCTTGTATTGGGTTTCCAAGGAGATGCTGGTGAGCTTGAACCACCAACCTTGCAGTTCAAGCTGCTTTGCGGTCTGGTGCATTAACACACAGCGCCACACGAGGACTCCTCTAAATACCAACAGAGAGGGAAGGAGTCTTCACATCATGTACCAAAGCTATCCCTTCTGTACACATGGTAGACAGGGACGGGCAACTTAGACATTGGCTACCTAAAATAAGGGGGAGATAAAGACATGAAAGAGATTGGCTTACAGGGTTTCAAGCAGGAGTAGAGTTTAAGAGTGTGGGGGAGGAAGAAAGAATCCCTACTGAATAGCTGTCATCTTGTCTAGATGGGTCTGGTGAAAAGAGATGGGGATAAGATTCATATGATTCAATAGTGAATAATTATCATCATGACTAATTGTGATTGTCACAATTGTAAAGGTAGAAGTTTTGTAACAAAAACAGGGGAGTGGTCAATCTTACAGTCCAGAAACGGAGGACTCTAGGACCATCAAAGGAGAAGAGCACAAGAAGAATGTGGGACATTATCCAGAGAAGCAG
>NW_006408658.1:1864353-1874684 GCF_000296735.1 Chrysochloris asiatica
TAGTAAACCATGTGGTTGTCAGATTCAAAATGGCCAATAACAGTCCATTTCAGCTCACTAATGCCTAAGATTTTGATGTTTATGCATTCCATTTCATTTTTGACAACTTCCAATTTTCCCAGATGCATACTTCATACATTCCATGTTCCAATTTTCAATGGATGCTTACAGCTGTTTCTCTTCATTTTAAATTGTGGCCCATCAGTAAATGAAGGTTCTGTGCGCTTTTCTCCCCCAAGCTTAACTCTATTCACGTCATCATGGTCAACTCTACTTTGAGGAGGTATTTTTTCGTAGTCACATTCTGACTGCCTTCCCACCGTCTGGTCCTGTATCTGACAGTGTTTCTCTGCTATTCATAGAGTTTTCAGTGATTAATGATTCGGAAGTAGTTTGTCACTCTTTCTTCCTAGTCTGTCTCTGTCTGGAAGCTTATCTGAAACCTGTCCACCATGGGTGACCCTGCTGGTTATTTAAAATACCGGTGGCAGAGCTCTTAGAATCACAGCAACTCAATCCACCACAGCACAACAGACAGACAAGTGGTGGCCGTTTGGTTTTATGTCGATACTGTCACTTTAAATTTCGATGTTAATCTTGATACAATCCTGATATAATCAAGATACAATCAAGATGTTCTCTCCTGATACTATCAATCCTGATACAATCAAGATATTCTCCCACAAGATGGCAGCTCTGGGAACAATTAAGTGCTTGATCCATAAAACAATGGATTTCTGCAGTCTCCTGATATTCCCCAGCTGTAAACCCTCTGATCCTCCAAACATACCTTTATATTTGTTTCAGAGTCCCGACACCATCTCGTGAGCCCTCTTGTCCCGGTATTCCGTGTTGTTGTTTTTGGAGCTCCTCATTAAAAACCTTTAAAAAAAAAAAAAAAAAAAAGTAAATGGGGATAGAAAGACAGAGTCAGTTAACAGTTAAGGGCAGGGATCATCTGGCATGATTGTTGTTGTTAGAGGGTGAAATCAATGTGGAAGGCCTAGTGATTTGGAGGTAGCATGTATGTATAATTTGATGCCTTTTTGACAGCTTGGAGCATGATTTTTTAGCTAATTGTTTTCTTTAATAAAGTGAAACAAAACCAGAACCAAACCCACTTCCATCAAGTTGTTTTGAACTCATAGCAACCCAATTTAGGGTTTCCAAGACTGTAAATATTTAAGGGAACAGATAGCCTCATTTTTATCCTGCAAAGCATCTAGTGGTTGAAACCACTGACCTTGTGGTTAGCAGTGTGATGCCTAACTCACAGCTCCACCAAGTCTCATTAAGGAGAGTAAATGTGAAGTCAAAAAGAAAGAAAAACAATGTTGATGAGGAATGAGCAATTCTCGACAAGTCCTCTAGAAGCTTCTGAAGTGACACCACCCCCTTGATACATTTGCTACTCTGACCTGGTGAGCTGAACTAAGCTAAGCACAGGGCAGTGGAGTGGTATGGAGCCTGGGACTGAATACAAAATGGTGAAACCGCAGCAGCCTGAAAATTCAAATCCCGTTAGACAATTCTTGCGACATTTTTTATTCCTAGGTGCTCAGACTGTTTCTTCATTCTTAAGAGATACCAACCACTTCTCTCAAGAACACAAACTAAACTCTCAAAGAGCCTGAAAATTAGTTTTCTTGAGATGAATTTGTTAAAAAATAAGGTCCTAAGTGCTTATGCAAGCAGAGAATCCCCATGAGTTCTTACTTTGTAAGATATCCTGAAATCTTTAATATTTATCATTTTAAATAGAGACCGAAATTTCTGGATCTCCCCTGATTTCAATATCTATTTTTAAAAGGAACTTTAAAATGGGCATATATAATTTTTTTTAAATGACATACAGTTATGTATTATCTCAATATTTCTAGACAATTAGCTCAGATTATTAGTTTCTATTGCCTTTCTTAACCTTATAAGAAAGTTAAATACTTATCTGTATTTCTTTTTTAAAACTAAATTAATATATTAGTCATTTTTAGTTTTATTAATCACTGTGCAGAGGTTTAAAACAAAAATAAAAATGAATTTCTAAAAGGTAAATCATTGGCATGGACAGATAGAGCAGCTGAGGACTCTAGACTAATGGAAAGAGAAAGGCTGTGTGCTGGTAGCCAGGGGGCAGGCTTGCAGAATGTGCCGTTTGGTTGTTTAAATGATTATATATCCCTTAGTGTTTTTGTGTACATCAAAAAAAAAAAAAAAAGCCCGAGCTGTTGAATGAAGATGCCTGGAGGAGATTGTAATCATTGCAATGAAATGATGAATGTAAAACCAGTGTTCTCCCATGTAAACGATCCTTCCTTCAAGTCACACATACACACACACACACACACAAAAAAAAAAAAAAAAAACTTAAAAAAAAAAAAAGAGCTTTACATCATCTGCAATATATTCCTTACAAAAAGGAAACTATGAACAACCTAAAGAGATCATATGGCTTTCTTTAAAAAAATAGAGTAGGGGAGTCAAAATATAAAGTCATTTTCTGAACTGAGAGTCCACCCTTTAATTTCTTCAAGTGATATTTATCAGTATTATAGCTGAGAATGCTGTTCTGAGACCAGGCGACCTCAAGTTACCTGCTTTGCCACTTACCTCCTTTGTACCCTGGAGAAAATTGCTTTACCTCAGTGCCTAGTTTTCACGTATATAAAATTTAATTAATAGTACTTTTTAGCTCAATAAAAAAAGGTAAATCATTACTGAACTTTGATTGTCAAAAGCATCTGGTACAACTCAATTGCATTGAAAGTATGTTCAAATATTGGCTCCTTGATTCTTGGGGTACCCAACTAGGATCAGAGTTTGTCAAGACTTCTAGACCTAAAAGCCTCCATCTTACAGGTATCTGTAATCATATCACCATTTACTAAAACCAATTTATTTTAGGCTGCAGTATGTATTTGTGGTGTTCAATGAATGTACATATTAGATTAGATTAACCGTAAAGAGATCCACATGGAGTGGGACTGTGGTCCTCATTCAATAGCCATCATCAAATGGCAAGCATCTCTGAATGAACAACCTTCAAATAAAACTATCCCTTGTTCTTTGAGATGGCATAACTGGACAGCAAATGGAGCAGAAATAAGCTCTCCCCAATGAACCCTAATAAACTTGCAGATTAATAATCAACACTCTTTTTTATTATTTTTTAAGCTTTTTTTGTGTATTGAGTGAGTGAAGGCTTACAGGGCAGATCATCAGTTTTACATTAAGCAAATCATTGTAATTATTATAATCCCCTCCATGCACCCTTAGCCAACAGTATTTACCTCTATTACCTTTTTATTTGATGTACACATACCATGTTGAAAATACATATTTGTTTAAATGAGCACATTGTACAATCCCGTGTCCAGCCTGCAGGCACACTGCTTTTCTCAGTCTGTGGGCCTATAGTCCACTGCTGCTCTGTCTCTCTATGCCATCACCTCTGACACCATCTCTGTTGTCACCACTTTTCTGGTTAGGATACCTCACTTCTCTCACATTCTTCCCTCTTAACGGCTTTAGGTTCCTCTGTTCCTGAAATGACAGATTTCCTCTCCCCCAATTTAGTTGCACCTCTTCTACATTTACAACTGTGACAATTGCTATCAGACCTGATAACAATTACTCACACTGAATCATAAAATTCTATCTCTCTCATCACCATATCCATCGGGACAAGAGGAAAACTATTCAGTAGGGCTTCTGTCTTATTTCCTTTGCTCTAACACTAAGCACCCTCATGAAAGCTTGTAAGCCAGCCACTTCGTGCCTTTATAGCCCCCCAATTTTGATAGCAATTCTAAGATACCCATCCCTAGAAACCCAGTGTACTAAGGATGCAGGCTTGATCCTCAATATAAAGAATCTTTTCCTATTCAATTGGAATTTAGGGCAGCTTCATCCATAGCAAAGGTCCCAATGATCAGGTTGTAGCAATTTATGTTTGCTCCCTCTATCATACTTTTTTATCTTTTTCTTGTCAAATTCTGGTCAGCAAGCCACCCACACTAGATCAATTGAGTACTGTCTGCAAGTAAGGAAGTTCTCACACACCTCCCACTTCAGGCCAGCTGGTTGCTTCACTCTGAACTCTATCCCCTCAGTGGCTAGATCAGTGTCCTTGGGCTCAGGAGGTCACATGTCTCCATGCATTTCAAAGCAGCCAGTCCATCCTCTTCTCTCCCTCATCTCAAGGTCAACGGGCATTTATGTAATACGGGCAGTCTCAACCCCTTTAGTCTTTTCTGCTTCTGCCCCTGCTTCCACTCACAAGTTGACTAGAACTGTCACCAATGAGCAACACTTATTTTTGTAAGGTATCAAATTGGGGACAATATGTTCCATAGCACTTCATAATCAGAACAAGAAGTTAAAATAGCAGTGAAACCCACTACATACTGAGTGCAATGATTAAATTTAAAATATTGGAAGCACCACTTGTTGATTAGAATTTGAAATAAGGGAATTCTCTTACATAATGTGGGAGTGTAGTATTTTGATAAAGAGCTTGGTACCTTATCATAAGTTTTAAAAAACGCATTATTCAACCTAGAAATTCCACTTCTAGATATTTACTGAAAATAAATTAAAAAATTTTTTTCAGACAAAGAGTTGTACATAATATTTCCTATAATATTTTACTAAGGAAGAAGTCCAAAGTGCATTATTAAAGGCACTGGCAAAGAACAAGGCTCCTGGAATTGGTGGAATACAAATTGAAGTCTTTCAACAAACTGAGGAAGCACTGGAGGCACTCAATCATCTATGCCAAGAAATTTGGAAGACAACTACCTGGCCAATTGACTGGAAGAGACCCATATTTGTGCCCATTCCAAAGAGTGGTGGCCCTGTGGAATACGGAAATCATCAGACAATATTATTAATACTTCATGCAAGCAAAATTTTGCTAATGATAATTCCAAAAATGACTGCAACCATGCATTGGCAGAGAAATTCCAAAGGTTCAAGCCAGATACAGAGGAGAATGTGGAATGAATAACAGCTGATACATTCAGCACATGGATGAATCTTCAAAAAACTGAGCAGAGATAATAATTCATATAAGAGTTCACAGTGTAATTACATAATTTTTGCAAAATTGTTGGGAATTTTGTAACTGATCATCTGGGACTAAGTATATTGTCATTTCTGTATTACCTTTAGTAAAACTTTACTCGCATGGAATATCAAAGATATTGTCTGATGATTTCCACAGAAATCATTGGTACCGACCCATAGCGACCCACAGCAGAATGAAACACTGCCCGATCCTGGGCCAACCTCACTGTTGTTGCCAAACTTGAGTCCATCTTTTGGGGTCTTCCTCTTTTCCTCTGACCGTCCACCTTATCAAACATGATATCCTCTTCTAGCAATTGCTCCCTCCTGACAATATGTCCAAAGTGTGAGTGACGAAGTTTGGCCATCTCAGCCTCCAGGGAGCACTCTGGCTGCACGTCTTCCAAAACGGATCTATTGGTTCTTATGGCAGCCCATGGCACTTTCAATATTCTCCTCCAACACCATAACTCAAAGGCATCAATTCTTCTACGGTCATCCTTATTCACTGTCCAGCTTTCGCATGCATATGAGGTTATTGAAAATACCATGGCTTGGGTCAGGTGCACCTTAGTCTTCAAGCTGACATCTTTGCTCTTCAACACTTTAAAAAGGCCTCGTGCAGCAAATTTGCTTAATGCAATACATTCTATGAAGAAAAACATGGCATCAGGATTGGAGGAAGACTCATTAACAACCTACAATATGCAGATGATACAACCTTGCTTGCTGAAAGTGAAGAGGACTTAAAACATTTACTGATGAAGACCAAAGAGCACACCCTTTGGTATGGATTACATCTCAATGTCAAGAAAACAAAAATCCTCACCACTGGACCAATAAACAACATTCTTATCAACAGAGAAAAGATTAAAGTTGTCAAGGACTTCATTCTTCTTGGATCAACTATCAACACTCATGGAAGCAGCAGTCAAGAAATCAAATGACGAATTGCATCAAGCAAATCTGCTGCACAAGACCTTTTTAAAAATCTCTTATGAAAAAAAAAAAAATCTCTTATGAAGGGGTTTCAAAAGGTGATACTGTCCAAGAAGGTGATAGCATGTGAACACATGCAGGTGCCTGCATGCACATAGGAACCACACTCTGTATGTAAACCTTGAGGCCTTTTGCACCATCTCCTCACAGATCCAAGAGTTGTGCCCGCACGACACAGTCAGGCTGTGACACTTGGACTAGACTACTGAGCTCCCTCCACCACGTGACAGTAGCCAGGCTTGCCATTTAAGAGCCCTGCCCTAGACCACCCTCTGGCCTTGTGAAACTGTTCCAGGACCATTGCTGACCCTTAGAAATGGGCTGCCCTCCAGAGTTGTTTCATGCAACTCCCTGGCACCGTGCCACCCTCAGGAGGGCAAGAACGGACTGCGTGACTTCTGACACTGGAGCAATGTGTCAGATGCATGATACCCTAGTTCTGGTGCAGCAAGGGTCCTCTGTTCCAAGGCCCCTTCTAGTGCACTCTCCAGAGCTTTTTATAACCCATTTCATTGCCATCCAGAGCTACCTTCCAGTCCCACTGACTGTCTGAAATCTCTGCTCCCCTCCCCCTTCAAAGAGCAAGCTTATGTGCCAAAAGAAAGCCAGTGGGTCCCGGGTGTATATACCTAGGTTGCATCATTTCTAAGCTGACCCAAGAGGTACTCAGCAGAAGTGCTGGAGAGTCATTCCTAGCCTTTGGCCCAGGAATGCGAACTATTGTCAGGCGCCAGGGTTCTGGAGTCCAATACCACCGCCCCAGTGTCTCTGGACCTTTGGCCCCAATTACATACAGCAGGGCTAGGGTTACCTTGCTTCTCACTCAACAACTTGGTAAAGGAGTTCTTCACTCAGCAGCCTTCAAGTCATCCTCCAAGGGTTTGCAGGCGAGGGGGCGGTACTAGCACATCCAGGGATTTGTGACTACAGTAACATTGTTGTTGTTGTTGTTGTGTGCCGTGGAGTCGGTTCCAACTCATAGTGATCCTACACAGGGTTTCCGAGGCTGTAAATCTTTACGGGAGCAGACCACCTCATCTTTCTCCCGCGGAACCACTGGTAGTTTTGAACTGCTAACCTTGTGTCTCACAGCCCACTTAGTAACCACTACGCTACCAGAGCTCCTTACAGTAACATTAGTACAAAGAAGATTACTAAGGAACCTGTATGATCTGGTAAGGAAGGGGCATTATGCCTGAATGGCTAAGGGAAAGGGAGACACCATGAGTTTCCACACTGGGTAGCAATAGCCCTAATACAACTGGATCCAATGCTGAATGTAGGATGGTGAAACCTTGGCTGCAGTTAGGATCCAAATCCCACTAGGCAATTCTCACTGCATTGTTATCCCTAGGCACGCAATGTATTCTAAACCTATACCAATCAGTTCTCACAAACTCAAATTCTCCATGGACCTGAAGAAATAGTTTTCCTGAGAGTAACTCATCTAAAATGAGGTCCTAGAAGCTGATACAAACAGGGAATTCCCAAGGGTTCTGACATTGTAAAATATCCTTAAGCCTTTCATATTATAACTGTAAATGCAGAATGAAATCTCTAGATCTCCTATGATTCAGTTCAGGCTCCCTCTTGCTTTATTAACCTTAGACATAAAGAAAGCAAAATGCTTATCAACATTTCTTAAGAAAAACCAGATTATAGTGTTGGTTATTTTCAGCTGGTCTGAATCATGTACATAGATTTCCAAGAAAATTGAATACATATTTATAACATGTAAATCAATTTCAAATGCTTAGTTGTCTAAAATCTACATTGTAAATATATTTAGATATTGATCCTACTGCTCTTGGGGTACCCAAGTAGGGCCTGATTTAGCCAAGTCTTCTAAAACGAAGAGTAGCTTCCATCGTATACTACAGTAAAATCTAACCTTTTTTTTTTTTTTTGAATGCCTAAGTGGAACAACAAATACAGGAAAAGCACTATGGCTTGTATATCCTGTCCAAGTTGCAGACTGCTATAATAGGCAATATTTACTTTTGTAAGCTACTGAATGTTGTAAACTTGCAAATACAAGTTTAATTTAAACATTTGATAATAGAATACTCTAAACGAATTAAAAGTCTCCCAATAAAGTGTTTAAATGGATTTGTAATATTTTATAAACTTTAGTTGTTGTTGTTAGGTGCCATCGAGTCGGTACCGAATCATAGCGACATTATGCACAGCAGAAAAAAACACTGCCCCATCCTGGGCCATGCTTGAGTCCATAGATGCTGCCACTTAGCCAATCCATCTCATTGGGGGTCTTCCTCTTTTTCTCTGACCCTCCACTTTACCAAACATGATATCCTTCTCCAGTGACTGGTCCTTTCTGACAATATGTCCAAAGTATGAGAGACAAAGTTTGGCCATCAATTCTTCTACGGTCTTCCTTATTCACTGTCGAACTTTAAATATATATTATTATAAATATGATTTATTGTTATAAGAGTAGTTCGTAGGAGTGATTAATGAAAATGAAAATTAATGAAAATGAAAATCTGCATCCGATTTTATGAGATATGTATTTGCATAATTATGTATGGATTTGAAAAATGAATATCATGGTTTCCACAAACAAAGCATCCTTGAATTTGAGTTGCTAAATCCTACTTAGTTGACTTTATAAGTTATTAAGCAACACTAAGACAGAGGTTTCCAAATTTCTTGGCATAGATTGGTGAGCGCTTCCAGTACTGCGTCAGTTTGTTGAAATATTTTAATTTGTTTTGTGCCAATTCCTGCAACCTTGTTTTTTTTGCCAATGTGTTCAGTGCAGCTTGGACTTTTTTCTTTAATGTCATCAGGTTTTGATTGTATGCTACCTCTTGAAATGATAGAACCATTTATTTTTGATACAGTGAGTCTATGTATACCTCCCATTATCTTTTCATGCTTTCTCTAGCATTCAATATTTTGTCCATAGAATCTTTCAATATTTCAATTCAAGCCTTGAATTTTTTTTTTTCTTCAGGTGTTTCAGCTTGAGAAATATTGAGTGTATTCTTCCCTTTTGGTTTTCTAACTCCAAGTCTTTACACATTTCATTATAATATTTGACTTTGTCTTCTGAAGCTGCCCTTTGAAATTTTCTGTTCACCTTTCTTTAACCTCATTTCTTCCATTTGCTATAGCATCCTAATCCTGGAGAGCAAGTTTCAGGGTCTCTTCTGACATCCAGTTAGGTCTTATCTTTCTTTCTTGTCTTGTTAATGACCTTTTGCTTTTTTCCTGTGTGATGTTCTTAATGTTATCCCACAACTCTTCTGGTTAGTGTCTAATTCATCAAGTCTGTTCTTGAGAAGGTCTCTAAATTCATGTGGTATATTTTCAAAGTCTAATATTAGCTCTTATAGACTTGTTTTCTTTTTAGTTTTTTTCAGTTTCAGCCTGAACTTGCATATCAGCAATTGATGATCTGTTCCACAGTCAGCCCCTGGCCTTATTTTGATTGATAATATTTAGCTTTATCACCCTGCCTTGGCCTTGTTTTGGCTGAAGACCTGGAGTTTTTCCTCAATCTCTTCCCACAGATATAGTCAGTTTGATGCCTGTGTATTCCATCTGGTGAGGTTTATATTGTTTGTAAAAAGGTATTTACAATGGTCTTGAAAAATTCTATCATGTGTCCTCCAACGTCATTTCTACCACCAAGGTGATACTTTCTAATTCCTGATCCTGCCTCTTTGTTTCCTAACTTTACATTCCAATAACAAATAATTATAAATACATTTTTATTGCATGTTTGATCAATTCACTAATCTATGCCAAGAAATTTGGAAGACAGCTACCTGACCAACTAATATATTTGTGCTCATTCCTAAGAGAGGTGATCCAACAAAATGCAGAAATCATCAAATAGTATCATAAATATCACATTCAAATAAAATTTTGCAGAAGATTTTTTTTAAATGCCTGCAACAGTTCATTGACAAAAACTGTCAGAAATTCAAGCTGGATTCAGAAGAGAATGTGAAACTAAGGATGTCATTGCTGGCATTAGATATATATTGTTGAAAGTAGAATATAACAGAAAGGTGTTTACTTGTGCACTATTGAGTATGCAAAGTTTTTTTGTTTTTTTTTTAATTTAAGGTTTTTATTGTTGATTGAGTGAAAGTTTACAGGGCATATCATCAGTTTCACATTCAACCATTCATATAACTTGTTTCATTACATTGATTGTAATCCCCTCCATATACCATGAGTTAAAAGTATTTCTCTCAGTCCACTTTAGCTTTTTAAAAAACACACAAACAAAAAAA
>NW_006408658.1:1877039-1879549 GCF_000296735.1 Chrysochloris asiatica
TATGGTCATCTGCTTCTGTTTTTCGGGCATCTTCAGGGGTTATCTGTGGACTTAATACTTAGATGAGTATGTATTTTGGTATTTTTTATGATTTCTGAATGCCTCCAGGTAGATCAGGAAATGGGCTTCCCTTATCACTCTTCTTCCTGAGAATTTTCAAGATACCACTGTTGGTCATTTTGATGTAAGTTAGGATTTGATTTTTGGCCTATTTCCTCTTTTGTCTGCTTGTCCCGCTCCACAATCCCCATTCAGGCCCTTTTCTATTTGGAAATAGTTCAGGGCCGGCTGTGGCCATTTGGTTTTAATTGGAAGCTGTCTCTTTAAATTTCGAGGAGATCTGTAGTATGCAAAGGTTTTGACAGTGTGGATTTGCAAGCTATGGATAACATTGTGAAGAATAGCTATTTCAGAACATTTACTGTGCTTATGAGGAACCTGTACATATACCAAGAGGCAGTCCTTCAAAAAGAACAAGGTGATATTGAATGGTTTAAAATAAGGAAAGGTGTGCCCCCAAGGTTGTATTCCTTCCCAATAATTATTCAGTCTGTTTTCTGGAAGCTGCAGGCAAGACTTACCATACTCATGTAAGCAGCAGCCAAGAAACTAAACCATGCATTGCATTAGGCAAATCTGCTGCATAAGAACTCTTTAGAGTGTTCAAGGGCAAAGATACAATTTGAGGATTAAGGTATGCCTGACCCAAGCCATGGTATTTTCAATAGCCCAAATGCATGTGAAAGTTGACAATGAATAAGGAAGACCATAGAAGCATTAATGCGTTTGAGCTATGGTAGTGGAGAAGAATATTGAAAATGCCATGGACTGTCAGAAGAACAAACAAATCTGTGTTGGACAAATGCCCAGAGGAAGACATCATGTTTGGTAGAGGGTCGGTGAAAAATAGTATCAATTGCAACAGACTCAAGTGTACCAACAATCTGAGGATAAAGCAGGACCAGGCAGTGTTTCATTCTGTTTGAAAAATAGGAAGACCCCCAAAGAGACAGATTGGTACAGTTACCAATAAATCATTTGAAAGTTATAATCTATGGTGGGATATATTCATCCATAGGAGATGCAGTGTAGCATTGTAGAATAAGCGCTGGACCACAAGGCTAGTTTGAACTGGGGGTTCAAACTCAGCAGCTCCTTCTCAGAAACCCTTTTGCTATGAGTCTTGGAGAAATTCCATTATCTTTTCATTTCATTTTTCTGTGAACTTTCTGAAGCTCTCTTGTATAATTCCAAGGTAATACTAACAGATTTTAAATTTTAAAGTTCAATGTTGAAAAATGGATGTTTGAAGTTTTATCACTGAAATTGGGAAAAGTAGGATAGTTGAAGGGAGCAGTATCTTAGTAGATGGTAAAAGTCAATATGAAGTTATGCTAATGAAATGCCATGCTTCCGTGACAAAACTAGAGAAATAATTTTAGTAGATAGAATACTGTAAAAATAGATTAAATTATATATTAAAGGAAATATAATAAGAATATCGATATGTCTGTATAGTTGGAAAAGATTGTTAAATAAATCACTTGATTTATTAGACTATTTTTTAAAGAAGTGGCAACACATTGTTGTTAGCTGCTACTGAGATGGCTCTGACTCAAGATGACAGCATGCCCAACAGCTCAGACTAAAGTTACATTGTTGTTGTTGTTAAGGGCTGTCAAGTCAGTTCCAACCCATACAACTCTGTATAGGGTTTCCAAGGAGTGGCTGCTGTGCTTAAATCGCCAACCTTGCAGTTTAAACTGATATTGCAGTCCACCACTTTGTGCCACACAAGGACTCCAAAGTTACATTGCTGTTGTTAAGTGCTGTTGAGTCAATTCCAACCCATAGCGACCCTGTATAGGGCTTCCAAGGAGCAGCTGGTGAGCTTGAGCCACCATCCTTGCAGTTCAAATGGCTTTGCAGTCTGGTGCTTTAACCCACAGCACCACATCAGGACTCCCACACAAAACAGAACAAAATACACTGCAGATGGACTGTTGTTAAATGCCTTGGAGTTAGTTCCACTCATAGAGTTTCCAAGGAGTTGCTGGTGGGTTTGAACCACCGACCTTGCTGTTAGAAGGCCAGTTCTTATCCTACAGCCCCACAGCAGGAATCCTACAGATAGATTCTTACTGTTGTTGTTAGGTGCCATCGAGTAGGTACCAACCCATAGCGACCTTATGCACAGCAGAACAAAACATTGTCCGATCCTGGGCCAACCTCACTACACTTGAGTCCATCGATGCTGCCACTTGGCCAATCCATCTCGTTGGGGATCTTCCTCTTTTTCTCTAACACTCCACCTTACAAAACATGATATCCTTCTCAGTGAATGGTCACTCCTGACAATATGTCCGAAGTATGAGAGACCAAGTTTGGCCATCCTGGCCTCTAAGGAGCACTGAGGCTGCACTTCTTCCAAACCAGATCTATTGGTTCTTTTGGCAGCCCATGGCACTTGCAATATTCTCCTCCAACACCATAACTCAAAAGTATCAATT
>NW_006408658.1:1881040-1894155 GCF_000296735.1 Chrysochloris asiatica
TGCTTTAGCATCTCTACGCTGGAGAGCAAGTTTCAGTGTCTCTTCTGACATCCATTTAGACCTTTTCCTTCTTTCTTGTCTTCTCAATGACTTTTTTGCTCTCTTCACGTATGATGTTCTTGATGTCATCCCACAACTCTTCTGGTCTTCGGTCTTTAGTGTTTAATGTATCAAATTTGTTCTTCAGATAGTCTCTAAATTCAGGTGGGATATAGTCAAGGTCATTTTTGGCTCTCATGGACTTGTTTTCGTTTTCTTCAGCTTCAGTTTGAATTTGCATATGAGTAATTGATGGTCTGTTCCACAGTCTGCCCCTGGTCTTGTTTTGACTGACCATCATCTCTTTCCGCAGATGTAGTCAATTTGATTTCTATGTATTCCATCTGGTAAGATCCTTGTGCATAGTGGTCTTTATGCTGTCTAAAGAAGGTATTTTGAAATGAACAAATCATTGGTTTTGCAGAATCTATCATGCGTTCTCCAGCATCATTTCTATCACCAAGGCCATATTTTCTAACTACTGAACCTTCCTCTTTGCTCCCAACCTTTGCATTCCAATCACCAGTAATAATCAATACATCTTGATTGCATGTTTGATAGATTTCAGATTGAAGAAATTGGTAGAATTCTTCTATTTCATCCTCACTGGCTTTAGTGGTTGGTGCATAAATTTGAATAATAGTGGTATTAACTGGGCTTCCCTATAGGCGCGCAGATATTACCCTATCACAGACAGTGTTGTACCTCACGATTGATCTGGATATGCTCTTTTTGACAATGCAAAAACTAAAATATAAAAATGAAGGAGAAAATACAAAAGATTTATTTTTGTCTAAAATGCAATTTTCCTAGGCATAAAGAATATAGACATCTAACTAAAGATTCATTGCTTGAGTTATTCAACAAGTAATTTTGAAGTGCCATATTCTAAAACCAATTCCTCAAGCAATTCACATTACTTGATATCACAGATAAAGTGACTGAAGTTTTCATGACTGTAGCTGTGGCACTATAGGATAAGCACTGGACTGCTAACCACAAGGTTGGTGGTTCAAACTCACCAGTTGCTCCTTGCAAACCCTATACAGGGTTGCTAGAGTCAGAACTGACTCAATGGCACTTAACAAAAACAACAGGTTATTATATACCTTCCCTGTTTTTTTGTGTTTTGTTTTCTTAGGGGGGTTTCTAAAATTCCTATTCTACATAAATATTCCTGAGTTGTTTACTTTTTCTGTCTTGGCATATATAGAAAGAAAATCTCCCAGATCAAAAGTGAGAGGCATCAGTTCTTCCTTGTTTCGTCATCACCTACTTACTGGGCAATTTATCCCATCACTTCTTTTGCTACATCACCAACCTATTTCCCAATCCCGTAGTTTTTATTATCTTTATCATCACCCTGCTTCCAATATTTCTCCCTTCAAACTATTCCTGTATAATAGAATTATCTTTCAAAACACTGATTTTATCACTTAAATAGCACCTATTTAAAACAATTTTGCTTTTTACAGGGCTTCAAAATATATTTTCTTTTTGGAGGGCTTTAAAAAGCTCATGGAAAAATGGAATTGAAATAGAACGGAATTTTTTCACAAAGCTTTTGAAGCACTCTCATAAACTTGAGTTAACTGCCTAACCAGTGCCCAGCACATCTGTGCTTGAATGCAGATGCCTGCAAGTCCAACTCTCCTCATGTCCTAACTCTTACCCATGCTTCTGTCATACCCAAAAGTCTGCTTCTTCCTACATTATTTTCTCTAAAGAAAGCCACTTCTTGCTTTAGTGACTAAGTAAACTCCTAGTCAACCTTCCATACTCTCTGTTAATGTTGCATTTTCACCCAAGCATCCATTCACTTCATTAAGCTAAATTATTTCTTGACTCTTTACTTCTCTAGATTTTTCACCTGTATGAATACATCTTTTATATTGTGCAATAACTATTCACTTCCAAATCATTCTTTTCCCCCATTTTATTAATTCCTCTAAAATAGAGTACTAGTGATTTTATCCACATCACTGACACAGGGAAGTGTTACAATAAATCTATTGAACAAATCAGTAAGCATGTAGCCCATATGCATATTATCACACAAATTTATACATATTTTCATTCGTGTTTGTGTTTTATATGCCCAAACACAAACATTTTACAACTAGGAACCTTAAACTGTGAGTGAATTATAAATGATATAATATATTTTGGGTCACTGGGTGACCTAGGCATGACCAGCTATAAAAATGATGCATGAATAATTAGGTTTGGCAGTAGATAAAGTTGCAAAAAAGTACATTAAAGCATTTTTTTCTACTTTTTGCTCAAGACAATAAATTTTATAAATTGAACATATATACTTTATTTTCTATCTGAAACTAGGGTACTAATGTGTGTCCACTGTGACGAAAATGACAGAGAAAGGTACTGATCTTACAGTAACAAAGCCCTTCAAATAATCGTCCTATTCATGGCTTTGCCCCCATTGCACTCTTTGTGTCGAGATTTTTAAAATCAAAAGATCAGCTTTCCTGGTTCCCCTAACTGCAGGAGATGGGGAAAGTAAAGTGGGATAGAAGACTGAGTCAAGTAAGGGGAGGGAGTTTCGGGCAAGATTATTGTTTAAAGGTGAAGTTAGTGTGGGAGGCTATTAATCTAGGGATTTGGGAGCATCTAAGAGTCGTGGTGTGGCGCTGTGGGATAATGCGCCAGACTGCAAAGCCGTTTGAACTGCAAGATCGGCGGTTCAAGCTCACCAGCTGCTCCTCGGAAACCCTAAACCCTAGAATCTGATGCTTGAAGGCATCCTGGAGCAGGATTTCTGTACTAAGAGATCTATTAAAGAGAGTGAAAGAGAGGTAAAAAGAAAGTAGAGTAGTGCTAGAGAGGAATGAACAGCTGTCTGCAAGTCCTGCCGCAGCTCTTGAAGAGACCATCCCCTAACCTCATGCCCTAATCTCACCTAGTGGGTGGGGCTGAAATAAACACAGAGCAAGGGAGTGCTGAGAACGTCCAGGCTGTGGTGTCAACTACACCAAGTGGGCTGCTCTGGCGCTGCGTGTCCTGCTACAGGCATGGACCAAGAAAGCGGACACAAATAGACGCAAGGTTCAAAGTAGGAACCAACCTCCTCATGCAAGCCTAAACCCTTTGCACAATTTCCTTTCCCATTCAAGCATGCGCCCTAGGGCCTCTTGCCAGGCTGCAAAACTCTGGCTAGGTTAATGATCTACCTCCACCCAAGAGCACTGAAGAGACTGAACTTTTAAGAAATTAGCCCTTCACAGACCGATGCCCTTGTGATAATGTTCCAGGACCCACGCTGGCTCTGGGGAACTGGGCAGCTCTCCAGACTCCTCTCACGCAACTCCCTGGTGGGGCGAGGACCGACCCTGTGATCTCTGACACTGGGAGGATGTGCCAGATGCACGCAAGATAACAGAAAAAGGGAAGGGGTTGCAGGGGAGGGGCGAGCAGCAATGTGCAAGTCGCAAAAATGGCCTTCTGTTCCAAGGCTCCTTTCCATGCCGGCACTGGGGCTTTCTCTAGCCCTTTTTATTGTTACCCAGAGTTAACCTTTTAAAGTGTTGAAGAGCAAAGATGTCAGTTTGAGGACTAAGGTGCACCTGACCCAAGCCATGGTGTTTTCAATAAGCTCATATGCATGCGAAAGCTGGACAGTGAACAAGGAAGACCGTAGAAGAATTGATGCTTTTGAGTTATGGTGTTGGAGAATATTGAAAGTACCATGGGCTGCCAAAAGAATCAATAGATCCGTTTTGGAAGAAGTGCAGCCAGAGTGTTCCTTGGAGGCCAAGATGCCCAAGCTTCGTCACTCATAGTTCAGACATATTGTTAGGAGGGACCAGTTGCTGGAGAAGGATATCATGTTTGGTAAGGTGGAAGGTCAGAGAAAAAGAGGAAGACACCCAACGAGATGGATTGGTCAAGTGGCAGCATTGATGGACTCAAGCGTGGCAACAGTAGTGAGGTTGGCTTAGGATCGGGCTGTGTTTTGTTCTGCTGTGCATAGGTTGCTATGGGTCGATACCGACTTGATGGCACCTAACAACAACAACAATAAGAGTTAACCTTGCAGCTCCACTGACTTCCCGATTTCTCTGCCCCTCCAAATAGCTAGCTAGCTTATACAACTACCCAATGGGTCCAGGCTGGATCTACTCTTAGGTTGCAGCATGCAGAAGGTGACCCAAGAAGCAGCTTGAACTGCTAGTGAATTCTCAGTGGGATTCTGCATCTGCGATCCGTTCTTGCCCCTCAATCCAAAAACGTGAAGTGCACTTTGGGGACCAGCACCAGTCCCCTAAGATCTCTGGCCTTCAGGCGCCCATGACCTCACGGCTGGGTCACCATCCTCACTGGAGCTGAGATTCAATAACTCGGTTAAAGGAAGTCTTCACCCAGCAGTCTCTCCTCTGTTTGCCTGTCTTCTGTAGGCATGCTGGATAGGGGGAGGCACTTGAATGTCCAGGGAATTGCACTGGTAGCAACATTAAAACAAAGAACATCACTAAGATTCTGCATGGTCTGGCAGAACATTGTGGTGTGGTGAGAGGTGAGGGGGGTATGACACTATGAGTCACTATACTGGATGCCACAACCTAGTGGTACGACTGGACCCAGTGCTGAGTGTAGGATGGTGGAGACTGGCAGCCTTAAGATCCAAATCCTTAGGCACTCAATGTTTCTTCATCCAACCACTTCTCTCAACGACAGAAACCTAAGTTCTCCAAGGTCCTGAACAAATAGTTTTCCTGAGAGGAACTCATTACAAATGAGGTCCTAGGAGCTGACTAAACAGCAAATTCCCAAGAGTTCTAACTTTATAAAATATCCTAAAGCCTTTCATATTATCATTGTAAATACAGACAGAAATCTCTGGATTCTCCCTAATTCCATGTTCTACTGAAAAGAGGAAAATTTAAATGGGCATATAAAAAATTTTTAATTATATAGCCCAATATAAATAGGTCAATATTTTCCCACACAATCAACTCAGACTCTTTCTTGCTATCTTCTTGCTTTTCTTAACCTTTTAAGTAAAGAAAACTAAATACCAGTGTTTCTTTAGAAACCCTGGATTATTATATTGGTTTTTGTTCATTTTTACTGATTAATGTGCAGAGATTTAAAACAAAAGCAAAAATGTATTTATAAGAGATTAATCATTTCCAAACTTTTGGTTTGGATGCCAAAAATGCAACTGTGGTGTATTCAATATCAAAAGCATCAAATATACATCAATTGCATTGGAAGTATGTTTAGACATAGTTACCTCACAAATAGACCCAGTCTGTTTGTGAGGTAACTATGTGGGACCTGAGGTTGACAAGCTTTACAGAACTACATTGCACAGACCATCCACTATTTTATTTTAGGTTGCAGTTAATCTAGTGTTCAGTGAATGTACACATTTTATCATGGAGTCCTGATGTGGCGCTGTAGAATAATGCACTGGACTTCAAGGCCAGTTTGAGCTACAAGGTCAGCAGTTGAAACACACCAGCCGCTCTTCAGAAACCCTAAACAAATTCACTATGAGTCGGAACCAACTCAACGGCACTTAACAACAATCATTTAGCCCTTGAAAACACTATAGAGAGAGATCAGATGGAGTGAAACCGTCATCCTCAGAAAACAGCAAGTATCAAATGGCAAACATCTGTGAGTGAACAACCTTCAGATAAAACCACCCCTTGTTCTTTGAAATGGCCTAGCTGTATAACAAATTGAGCAGAAATAAGCTATCCCCACTGAACCCTGCCCAAGTTACAGACTAATATTCAACATTTATTTTTGTTAAGGTACTAAACTTGGGAACAATGTGTTACATAGCATTTGACAATCAGAACAGATAGTTAAATTAGCAATAAGATCTCACCACATATTGAGATGTTATTTGTTGTTGATAAGTGCTATTGAGTTGGTCGGACTCATAGCAACTCCATATAGGGTTTCCAAGGTTTTTTAAAATCTTTACATGAGCAGAAAGTTGCATGTGTGTCCCTCAGAAAGGTTGATGGGCTCAAACCGCTGAACTTGTGGTTCACAGTCTAATGCCTACTGTGTGGTGCTACCACGCTGCCTATGTTCTGAGTGGATGACTGAAACGAAAAATTCTGACAATAGCTCCTATTGAACTCTCATACATTACTAATGGGAATGTAATGCTGTACAACTACTTTGAAAATAAGCTTAATAATTTAGTATAAAGTTAAAAAAAATGATTATTCACCTCAGCAATTCCACTCATTGATAGTAACCCAAAATCTATGAAAATCTATTTCCACACAAAAACTTCTAATACAATTGTTTCTGGAAGCTCTGTTCCAACTAGCCAAAAGTTGAAATAACCCATATAGGTTTCTGTTCAAAGGAATACTACTCAGCAGAAAATAATGAATCAACTACTGATAAATTCAGCATCGTGGGTTAGTCTCAACAATATTGAACTGAAGAAAAGAATTGAATACAAAAAGTTCATGATTTCATTTTTAAGAAATTCTATGGATTTTGTCAGTGGTTATGTGGGGCTAGGTGTATTGGAACTGTCTAAAAAAGACACACTGGCAATTACATCATATAAAGTAAATCTTAGACCTGGTGTGGTTCATCCATTTTACGAAGTGTTCCACAGGTTCATCATTATTTTTCAATACTGTGTAGTATTCCATTGTGTGTATGTACCAAAGTTTATATCCATTCTGCTACTGTCTGTCTCTTGACTGGTGCATTTAATTCATTTACATTCATTGTAATTATTAATAGGTATAAACTGATGCTGCTATCATTTTCATCTGTGTTTTCTGGTAGTGCTACTAGTTTCTTTGTATCACATAATTTCTGAGCCGAGTTTGTTTTCTTTATTGCTCTTGTTTTAATGTTTATTAAATCTTTCTGATTTTCCTCTTTTTCATTTTGATATGAAGGTGTATTAATTGTCTTTGAGTTTACCCTGTAATTTGTTATTTTTCCCCCTATTTAAAAGTCTGTTTCATCTCAAAATCTACTTGACTTCTTCACCTTTTGGAAGTTCTGTACCTACACTATCCCCTCTTGTTTCTTCAGAGTTGACTTTATTCTAAATTGATATCTCTGGTTCCCTGTTTTCAGTCTTGTAGGTTTGTTTTACTGTGGATACTTTTATATTTGCATTGATTTCTGGGTAGTATTGTCCTGTATGTTAATCTCAGGTTGTTGTCTGCTGTTATTGGTTTTCAGTCCAAAGAATAATACCCATTAATGTTTTAGTATTTAGTAAAGTTGGTTTTTTTAACAAAAATTCCTTTAATTTCTGTTTATCAGAAAATGTCATAATTTCACCATTGTAATGGAGGAACAGCTTTGCTGTGTATATGATTCTTGTTTGGCAATTCTTTTCTGTCAGAGTTTTGTATATGTCATCCCATTGTCTTCTTGCCTGCATGGTTTCTGCTAAGAAATCACAGCTTAGTCTTACTGCTTTCTTTTGTAGGTAACTTTTCATTTTTGCTGAGTTGCTCACAGTATTTTTTCCTTGTCTTTGGTTTTGAAAAAGCTGATTATGATATGGCTTATGATTTTTGGGACGGTTTATCTTGTTTGAAGTTGTTCTGCTTCTTGAATGGTTATCTTCTTGTCTTCATGATGCTAGGAAAGTTGTCTTTTAGCAACTCTTGGATAATTCTCTGTGTTTTTTATGGTCTCTTTCTATTCTAGATTTCTGATCATGTAAGTTATTCCTTTTCATAGTGTCCCAAAAAAATCTCAGGCTTTCTTCAGATTCTTTTTTTTTTTTTTTTTCTGTTTGTTCTTCTAGCTTACTAGTACTGAGAGATTTATCTCCAAGGTTCCTAATTCGGGCTTCCATTGATTCAGATCTACTCCTTTGCTCTTTCAATGTATGTCCATTTCGGAGAAAAAAATTATACCTGTGATATACCTTGGGAAGAAGACAGGACCATCAAAGAGTAGACACTAATAAAAAAAGTAGACAGTATACATAAAGATATAGTGAATTTTAGCAGAAAAATACAAACTATATAAATTATCCAAAGGAAAGGTTAAAAAACCTTTTTAAAAGACCACTGTAATAAAGATAAAGAATTATTTCAGTGGACTCACCAGAGGACTAGAAAGCCAGGGCACTTTCCAAGAGGCACAGAGATAGGAAATTAATTGGCACAGGTGGCATATGCATTTTAAGCGGCTTCTTATCGAATCCTACTATTTCCCACATCTTAAAAAGATTTAGAAAAATATCAACCTTTCTTGGCTTCACTTTTATTATTTTAGAATAATACTTATCCTATACAATGCTTTGTACAACAAATATTTAGTTCTTTTTTACCACTGGGTAAGAACACAAGGATACCTACATTATTATTTCTCTTCCTACTCTATTTTATTTTCTTCTCAACTTTCAGAATTTCTCTATGCTGAATGGTATCTTGTATTCCTTTTCCTATTTTTACAAGGTCTTTAATTTGTCTCCTATGGTTGCATTTCTCCTAACCACTTCGTTGAATTGAACTGCATTTTGCAGAAAATAAGATTGTTCATCTTTAGGCAGTTGTTGTTGTTGTTGTCAGGTGCCATCGAGTCGGAACCGACTCATAGCGACTCCATGCACAGCAGAACGAAACAATGTTCGATTCTGGGCCAACCTCACCACCGCTGCCACCCCCGAGTCCATCAATGATGCCACCTGGCCGATCCATCTCGTTGGAGGTCTTCCTCTTTTTCTCTGACCCTCCACCCTACCCAGCATGACATCCTTCTCCAACGATTGTTTCCTCCGGACTACATGTCCAAAGTAGGAGAGACGAAGCTTAGCCATCCTGGCCTCCAAGGAGCACTCTGGCTGCACTTCTTCCAAAACAGATCTATTGGTTCTTTTGGCAGTCCATGGCACCCTCAGTATTCTCCTCCAACACCACAACTCAAAGGCATCAATTCTTCTACGATCCTCTTTATTCACTGTCCAGCTTTCGCATCCATATGAGGCTATTGAAAACACAATGGCCTGGGTCAGGCGCACCCTAGTCCTCAAGCTGACATCTCTGCTCTTCAATACTTTAAAAAGTTCCTGTGCAGCAGATTTGCCCAGTGCAATACGTCGTCTGATCTCTTGACTGCTACTTCCGCGAGTGTTGATAGTTGATCCAAGAAGAATGAAGTCCTTGACAACTTCAATCCTTTCTCCATTGATAAGAATGTTGTTTATTGGTCCAGTGGTGAGGATTTTTGTTTTCTTGACATTGAGATGCAATCCATATCGAAGGCTGTGCTCTTTAATCTTCATAAGTAAATATTTCAAGTCCTCTTCACTTTCAGCGATCAAGGTTGTATCATCTGCATATCGCAGGTTGTTAATGAGTCTTCCTCCAATCCTGATGCCACGTTTTTCTTCATAGAACCCAGCTTCTCGTATTATTTGCTCAGCATACAGGTTGAACAAGTATGGTGAAAGAATACAACCCTGTCTCACACCTTTCCCAATTTTAAAACTTTCAGTGTTCCCATGTTCTGTTCGAACAACTGCTTCTTGGTCTAGGTACAGATTTCTTAGAAGTACAATTAAGTGTTCTGGAATACTCATACTTCTCAATGTTGTCCATAGCTTGTCATGATCCACACAATCGGCAGTAATAGGCGGTATTTGTTTTATTCTCCAGTATTCTTCCTACTGTTTAATCAAAAGATTGATTAACTTTGTTTAGAAACCTATGGAAGCATGACTCTTGTTCCTAGACAGGTTAACAATAATGAAACAGCATTAACAACAAAAATTTTAAAATAAATAAATAAAATGTGTTTTTGAAAGAAACACAAAATAATTACCTTATAAGTTGAAATCAGTTGTGAACATTACTCTCATGATTGACTCACCCATAAATTTCTTGTATTTATTTCCTTGTTTTACTCTAGAGCCATTGAAGTTAACATTTCCTAGCCATTGTTCAACCTTTTCCACTCTCAGCAGCAAACAAAGCTACCTTTTAAAAATCCCATCCATCTCCTTATCAGGGACCTGTGACCTGCTGCCAGAGATAACTAGAAGTGTAGATATTCACACAAATTCATGGCCAGGTGACGACTTAAGGAATTGACCCCTGAGAATTCCATCAGAGTCAAATAATGATGTTCTCAGCACTGATCATGTATCTGAAATATGTCTGACAATGTACAAGTCTATTGCTTCATTTTTCTGGGCACTTGGCTCATAGTACCAAAGTTTCACTCAATAGGACCATCAAACTTTGATTCATGTGGATCTGGTTTTCAACTAGAATATTAAGGTCTTTTAAAAATGATTGTTGTTGTTGTTAAGTGAAGTTGAGTCAGTTCTGACTAATAGCAACCCTGTATAGAGTTTCTGAGGAGCAGCTGGTGAGTTTCAATTTGACCTTGCAGTCAAGTGCTTATCCTACAGTGTTGCACTAGGTCTGCTAAATCAGCTCTCTCAAATGCCATGCTTATGAAACTTAGTTTTTGAGCTGAAGTACAATTTTGTATTACAAGTAAAATAAGGACTCGTGCACTAGTTTGAAGTTGTCACAAAACCCTCAATTGGGTCTGGTGTCAACATACAGGACTTATCAAAGCTAGCATTCTCTTCTTTAGTATTGAGATCAATAAGAGCAGAAAAATGAACATTTAAGGGACAAGTTTAGGATAAAAGAAGAATTAGGAGTGAAAATACGTTGTGGAAAATTAGAGACAGAAGATAAGAAGAAGAGAAGAAAGTATTTCCTCAGATACCAAAATAGCACTCAGGTTTTCAACACATGGTTGTCAACAAGATAAAACAGTCTCATAGGTTTGGCTATGACCAAAAGCAATACAATTTTACATAATGAGATTTCTAAATCCCACAAAGTCTTTATCTCAGAACTGAGCTTTAAGGGAAGAAAGGATGCCAGTACATTAAATTCTGGGGATGCAGAATTTTGCAATGAAGAGTTACGCTATGAAGTAATTAAGGGATGGGCCCATTCTAGCTAAACTGAGCTCAGGCTGAAGGATATCAGGAACCTTGGCTGCTACTTTTCTGGATTGTGAGTAAGAGATGAGAAGTGGAAAAGTGAAAGTGACTGATTGAGTGATAAACAAAAAGTGCTTCCTGATTTGTTAAGGTAACAAGAAGTTCTGAACCCTAATTATCAGAATAAATATTTAGTCAATCACACAGTTTTGGCAAGCTTAAAGAAGCTTTCCCTGGAAATCCCCAACACCAAGTACAGCTGCAGATTGCATAAACATGAGCCAAGTTGAAATAATTCAAATATCAACACACACACACTGTAGGGAAGGAGTAAAAGTGGAATTGGAGTGGCAGGAGGTGAAGGGAAGCTTACAGGCATACCATGCATTCATTCAGAAGCACAATTTCCATTACCCTTGTTAGTTTATAAAAATCTCTGCTTTCAAGTCTCAGAGAAAGAACCATGGCGCAGAAAGAGAAGATGTGGAAACAAGAGAGTCTCTCCTTTATGCCTCTCCAGATTTAGCAATGGTTGGAGGCACAGAGGAGAGAGTTATTTAGTCTGAATATAGTAGTAAGTGCTCCCACATCAGTAGTCTGCTAAGACAGATTACTACAGAGGTCTACAGTAAACCAGTGAGAGATATGTTCTTTTTCAGGAGTTAGTTCTCAAGATCATGGACCTTGAGATTTATCAAATGTTCAGCTCAAGTGGGAACAAGCCAAGTGTCCATCAACAGATAAATGGATAAACAATTTGTGGTATATACATTGGTGTGGTGCTGTGGGTTAATGAACTGGACTCAGTGACACTCAACAACAACAACATGCACACAATGGAGTGTTACTCTATGAAGAAAAATAAAGCTGTATAGATGTGGTATGGCACTGTAGGATTAGCACTGGAGTGTGAACCACAAGGTGAGCAGTTCAAAACTATCAGCCACTCCTCAGAAATCCACATACAGGGTGGTTTGAGGTAGAAATGATTCAACAGTTCTTAACAATAAACAACAACAACAACAATAATTAAACCCCCATTCTTTCCTCTTTCCGTAACTACCAACTAATCTTTTGTCTCAATAGATTTCTCTATTCCAGATATTTCATGTAAGTGGGTTTATATTTTCAAGGTTTCTCCAGGCAGCAGCATGTCAGGGCTTAATTTTATTTGTTTTTGTTGTTAAGTGCTGTCAAGTCAGGTCTGATTCATAGATGCTACCCAGAAACCCTATACAGGGTTTCTATGAGTCATAACTGACTCAACAGCACTTAACAACAACAACAAAGAAAAATTAAGCCCTGACATGCTGTTGCATGGATAAACCTTGAAAACATTAAGACAGACACAAAAGGACAAATATCATATGAGAGGATTGGCCATTCCTGTGCCCACCAGGACAGTGTGCAGAAAAAGAGAGAATCAGACCTTTCTCATTGTCAGCCACCGGCATGCATTATCACCATCAGGATCCAATGCTGCTTGAAAAAGTTCAAGATGGTGATAGCCAGTCAACATGTCACCCATTTCCTCTCTCACAGTCCCTGTTCAGCTTCTTCTCTAGTCAGTATTCAAGTCACTTTTCTACCTTTCTCTCTGAAATTCAGGATTATCATCTGCATCTGCTGCATTTGATTGATCTCTTGTATTTTTGTTGTTGAAAGCCTGAGTACTCAATCCATGCATAACTCCTGCTCTTCCAAAGGTCAGACTAACATCATTGTGAGACAGTTGCTGGGGGTACCATCCCCAAGTCTGGAGTTGGGTGAACGCTGCCTCTTCAGAAGAGCAGAACATATAGAATCAGTTCCCATACAGCTCTAGACAAGAAGGATTATGAGGTGCCCTGCCTCCACTGCCCGTCAGGCCTGAAGTAGTTGCTTCTGAGAACAAAGACTCTGACCACTGGGGCCTGTATAAACTACTTCTGGATGAGCAGTCCTGAGCATAGTCAACACCTAGGCTTATAGAAACAGCATCTAAAGATTTAAAGCCATGCACATCACCTTGCCCCCTCTTCCCCTTCTCAGCTAACAGAGGCTGCCAACCCACATCAGGTACATTGCCCCTTAGTTTTCTCCTTTCTGGGTCCAGCCCATACCCTGGTTGGGTTGGGTTTTTTTTTTTTTT
>NW_006408658.1:1894345-1897817 GCF_000296735.1 Chrysochloris asiatica
TCTTTGGCATTTGATTCTCTCTTTCTATTTTCTTCTTTCCTCTCCCTAGTTTTGTTTACTGTGTTCTTTGTTTCTTTTGCTTTCTCATATTTTTCTTCCCCTATTATATTTTCCTTTTCTCTTTTTCTCTTTTTAACTATTATATTATTTCTTCTTGCTGCTGCCTATTAGTCATTTTTATTCCTTTATTCTTCTCCTTTGATTTTTTACTTTTGTATATTTGTTTGTTTTCTCTTTTGTGTTGTGTGTGTGTGTGCAGGTGTGTTTATTTTTCCTGTCCCACCCAGTGAGAGACAGCAACTGTGCCCATACAGCCCAGCCAAACTGAACACCTGCAGCCTCACCCACTGGCCAAGAGTCACAACCAGCTCCTGTTCCACTTGATCAATGATATACAGCAGCCAACAACAACCAAACCCATCCTAAACTTCACTAGACAAACAGTGAACAGAAAACAGTACACACACTTTCATTCCCTAGCACACCTACCAGGAGGCAGGTAATGAGTGCCTACGAACACAGCAACATACAACATACAATCATCAATTAAATGCAAATACAAGGACACTACAATGTCCCAAATACAACAGACAATTTCAGTTCACATGAAGAAACAAAACAGAGTGGCTCAAACAAGTGACAAAAGTGCAAAGTCAGAAAATGTTTCTGAGGAAGAAATGGTAAGGGAATACCTGATACAAATGTTTTAATACAACTATATTTAGGTCTCTTCAGTGTATTCAGAGAAAGAACAAAAAAAGCAGCAGATGACAGCAAAGAGAACTTTAGAAGAGTTCAGGAAAACACTATAAGAACAACAGATAAATAAAAAACTAGAAACAATTTTAAAAACCTCTGAATAGAAATCCATAATATTAATTTTAAGATTCCAGAAGTAGATAATGCATTGAAAGGGCAGAAGAATAGATTTGAATCAATGGAAGGCTGAATTAGTGAGCTTGAAGATAAATCTTTCAATACTAGTCTTCTAGAAGACTAATCAGAAATAAAAATGGAAAAACATCTGAAGAAAATCTAAAATTTGTGTGTGACACAATGAACAGAAATAACTGACACATCATAGGAATTCTAAAACAGGAAGAGACCAAAAATAGGAACAGAGAAAGTTGTCTAAGAGTTGTTGAAGAATATCAAGCTAATGGCAATCAAAAAAAGAACAAGAGTGACTATATTAATTTCTGGTAAAATAGACTTTAAGGCAAACACTAATGTGAGACACAAATAAGAGCATCACACAGTGATTAAGGTGTTGTGGGCTAATGCGTCAGACAGCAAAGTCGTTTGAACTGCAAGGTTGGTGATTCAAGCTCACCAGCTGCTCCTTGGAAACCCTATACAGGGTGCTGGAATCGACTCGACGGCACTTCACAACAACAACATAGTGATTAAGTGATTAAGAGGTCATTTGAACAGGAAGACATAACCATAATACACATCTATGCTCCCAATGAAAGAGTTTCAAAATGCATAAATCAAACTCTAAAAGAATTCAAGAAAGAGACTACTCTACAATAATAATTTTTGTTGTTGTTAAGTGTAATTGTTAAATAATTTTGTTGTTGCCAAGGTGGTTCTGACTCATAGCAATCCTGTATAGGGTTTCCAAGGAGTGACTGGTGGGTTTGAACTACTGATCTTATGGTTAGCATTCCACTGCTTATCCACACCAGATCTCCATAATAAGAGTTATTGTTCAAAAGTCAACAATCAGCTGGAAAATTAATGTTTACAGTTTTCTGGGATTTTCAAGGGCCAGTATTGGAACAGTAAGAGGAAAAAATGTTCAACAATAAACGGTGCTCCTTACACTAAAGAGCTGAATCCCGAACTTCAGATTAAACACAGAGGACTTCTATCTAAGGGCATTGTGATCTTGCATGACAATGCATGTCCACACACATTTGCCCACACATTTGCAAAAACTTCATTTTGAGGTGTTAAAGCATGCTCTATCGGACTTTCACCTTTTTGGTCCCCAGAAAACAGCTCTTGAATGACAAAGTTTCACTTCTGATGAAGAAGTAAGGACAGTGGTGCATGCATGGTTTGCAGCTCTGCCTAAAACATTTTTAAATAAGGAAATATGAAAGCTTAGCTTAGTGAAAGATGGACAATGTGTATTGAAAAGCAAGGATATTATAAAGAAAAATGATGTTATTTGTCTTTTTTTAAAGTTGACCCAAGTTGTTGAGCTTGAACCACCGATCTTGAGATTCAAATCGATTTTGCAGTCTAGCACATTAATCCACAGTGCTACACCAGGACTCCATAATAAGAGTTCGAGATTTTAACACACCACTTTTGATAAGGAAAAAAGCAACTAGGAAGAAACTCAACAAAGACACTTAAGAATGAACAACACAATCAGCCAACTTGACCTCATAGACTTACACAGAGCACACCACCCAACACCAGCATAATATATCCTTTTCCACTATACATGGAACATTCTCCATAATAGACCATTTGTTAGGCACACTACAAACCTCAAATTTTAAAACATCGAAATACTACAACACATCTTCTCAGAACACAATTTCATAAAATTATAAATCAAGAATAGGAAGACCAAGGCAGAAAAATCAAACACGAGGAAATTGAACAATACCCTGCTTTAAATCTACTGGGTAATAGAAGAAATAAAAAATATCTTAATGAAAACACAACATATCAAAACTTTGGGGACATAGGAAAGGTGGTACTTACAAGGTTGTTGTTGTTAAGTGCCGCCGAGTCGGTTCCGACCCATAGCGACCCTGTACAGGGTTTCCGAGGGTGTAAATCTTTACAGGAGTAGAAAGCCTCATCTTTCTCCCGCGGAGCAGCTGGTAGTTTCAAACCCCTGACCTTACGATTCGTAACCACTACGCTACCAGAGCTCCTTACTTACAAGGTAATCTATAGCAATAAACAGTAATTAAAATAGAAAACAGAAAAGCAATTCCAAGAATAAATAAGACAAGAGGGTGGTTCTTTGAAATGATTAATAAAATCCACAAACCACTGATAAATTTAATAAAGAAAAAGAAGGAAATGATGCAAATGAAACAATAGTAAATGCAATGGGTGCCGTCACAATAGAACTAACAGAAATATAAAGGATAACAACTGAATACTATGAAGAACAGAACTCCAACAAATTTTAAAACCTGGAAGAACTGGACAAATTTCAAGAAACACACTACTAAACTAACAGACATTGCAGTAAGAACTTGAACAGATCTATAACAAAAGAAGAAATTGATCAAGTCATTTAAAAACTCTCTACAGAGAGTCCAGGCTCAAATAGTTTTATCAGTGAATTTGACGAAACGTTCAGAGAAGAACAGACAGTAATTCTACTCAAACTATTCTGGAACATAGAAAAGGGGGGGAAAACTCCTAAACTCATTGTATGAAGCAAGCATACCAACACCAGGCACAGACACCACTAAAAAAGAAAACTACAGAC
>NW_006408658.1:1898993-1927721 GCF_000296735.1 Chrysochloris asiatica
GTGGCAACAGTAGTAAGGTTGGCCCAGAATCAGGCAGTGTTTCATTCTGCTGTGTATAAGGTCACTATGAGTCGGTACTGACTCGATTACACTAACAACAACAACAATACAAAACCAATAGCCAACATTATTCTCAATGGAAAGCATTTAAAAGCATTCCCCTTACAAACAAGAACCAAACAACAATGCCATTTAACACCACTCCTATTCAATATTGTGCTGTAAGTCTTAATCGTGGCTATAAAGGCATCCAAATACAATAAGCACTGGACTACAAACCACAAGATCTGTGGTTCAAGCCTACAAGCAACTCCATGGAAGAAAGATGGTTTTCTGCTCCCCATAAGATTTAAAGCCCCAGACACCCTATGTTGTTGTTGTTAAGTGCCATTGAGTCAGTTCCAACTCATAGTGACCTTGTATAGCATTTCTGAGGAACAGCTAGTGAGTTTGAATAACCTTGAGATCAAGCGCTTATTCTATGGTACCACAACACCCTATACAGGGTCACTATTAGTCAGAACCATTTCGACAACACTTAACAACAACAAATTGGAGAGAAGTAAAACTCTCTCTAGTTGTAGATGATGTGATCCTATGCATAGAAAATCCCAAAGACACAATGAGAAAATTATCAGAACTTGTTGAAAGATTTGAAGTGGTAGCGTAAAAGATCAACCTACATAAATCAGTTTGATTCCTTTACACCAATAAAGAGAGCTCTGGAAAGAAAATCAGAAATACAGTACCATTCACAATAGGCACCAAAAATAAAATACTTGAGAATAAATCTAACCAGAGAAACAAAATACCTATACAAAAAATGCTATAAAATGTAACTACAAGCAACCAAGAGACCTGCATAAATGGAAGAATATGTTATACTCATGGGTGGGAAAACATAATATTATGAAAATGTCACACTACTAGCATAGTGGTTATGAATCAGGCTGCGAACCGCAAGGTCAGAAATTCGAAACTACCAGCTGCTCTGCGGGAGAAAGATGAGGCTTTCTGCTCCCATAAAATTTTACAACCTCGGAAACCCTGTTCAGGGTCGCTATGGGTCAGAACCGACTCGATGGCACTTAACAACAACAACAACTGCAGGTATACTGCAACCACAATCCAGGTTCCAAAATTATTCTTTAAAGAGAAGGAAAAACTAATTACCTACTTTATGTGGAAAGGAAGGAGACCCCAAATAGTAAAGCATTACTAAAGAGGAAAAAAAGGAAAAAGGAGGTCTCTCACTTCCCAATCTCAAAACCTACTATATGGCCACAATGGTTAAAACAGCCTGGTCCTTCTAAAGACATAAGATAAATGGAACAGAATTGAGAACCCAATAGTAAATCCATTCACCTATGCTCAGCTAATCTTTGACAAAGGGCCAAACAAAACACATTATATGGGGAAAAGATAGTCTATTTAACAAACAATGCTGACAGAATTGGAATCCATGTGAAGAAGAATGAAATAAAACCCTTAACAAGTCCTATACAAAAATAACTCAAAATGAATCAAAGACCTAAATGTAAAACCTAGAACTATAGAGAAAACATACAGAAAAACTTAGAATCTCTGATATATGTCATATGTGATACATGGCAAACACTATCAAACATACCTGAAAACACACAAACAACAGAAGACAGACTAGATGACTGGGACCTCCTAAAAGTCAGACATTTATGTGCAAAACAAGAATTTAACAAAGGAGAAAACGAGAACTCACGAACTGGGAAGTATTTTTTGGCAATGGTATGTCAGACAAAGGACTAATCTCTAAACTTTATAGAAGACTTCAACACTTAAGAAAAAGACAAATAATCCAGTGCTTAAAGGGGCAGAGAACATGAACAGACACCTCACTAAAGACATTCAAGTGACCAACAATGAAAAAATGCTCATAGTCATTAGCCATTGTTGTTGTTAAGTGCTGTCAACTTGGTTTTGACCCATAGTGACCCTGTATAAGGTTTCTGAGGAGCTACTGGTGATCTTGAACCACCAACCTTGCTGTTCAAACCAACTTTGCAGTCCAGTGCATTAACCCACAGCACCACACAATGAGGTATCATTTCACCCCAGCATTAATAGCAAAGTTCAAAAAACAGAAAATAACAAATGCTGACTACACTGTTGGTGAGACTATAAAATAGTGCAACCACTGTATATAAAAGAGCTCTGGTAGTGTAGTGGTTATGAATCGGGCTGCTAACCATAAGGTCAGCAGTTCCAAACTACCAGCTGTTCTGCGGGAGAAAGATGAGGCTTTCAGCTCCTGTAAAGATTTACAGCCTCAAAAACCCTGCACAGGGTCGCTATGAGTTGGTTCCACAACACACAGCCACTGTATATAACAGTATGGAACTCCCTTAAAATTTTGGAACTAGAAATACCATATGACTCAGCAATTCTCTACTTGGTATATATCCTAGAGAAATAAGAACCACAACATAGATATATGCACAGCGCTAGTCACATTAGCAAAAACATGGAATCAACCTAAATGCCCATCCAAGAAAGAATGGATAAAGAAAACTTTGGAACATATGCACAGTGGAATATTACACAATGTTAAAGAATAGTGGTGAATCAGATAAAAACTCATTACTATGGATAAACCTGCAGGATGTTATCTTGAGTGAAATTACTCATTCACAAATAGACAAATATTATATGAGATCGTTATTGTGGAAAAGTCAATACAAGTTTTTCACAGTAAAAGAAGCATTGTTTTGTGGTTTCCAGGGTGGCGAGACAGGGTACAAGGTGAAGAGGAAGGCAATATACAGAAGGATTGGGAAAGTAAGAGGAATGAAAACAAGAAACACACAGAGAAGATAGAATAAGTGAGATTACGTGAAGGGGATTACAATCACTGAGATTGAAACAAAGTCTATGATTTGATGATCTGCTCTGTAAACCTTCAGTCAATTCACAACAAAAAGTTAAATTTTTAAAAAGTAGACATTGTTCTGTGCTCTTTGTCAGACAAGCACACGTGCTCCGACAGATCAGAGAAGTACCCAACTTATCAAGAAGAGACTGCGGGGAGACTTCCTAGATGAGGTGGTACCTGACTGAGTTTTAAGTGAGTAGAAATTAGCCAAGAAAGAAATTAAGAAACACAATTCAAAAGAGGGGAAAGAAAGTCTAAAACACAAACTCAAGAACTCCAAGAAAGTAACTTTGAAGTAAAGAAAATGGAGTTTGGTTTGTGGAGATGTATGGGAGTGGAAAGAAATGAGAATACAATCTACAGTGAACAGATCATGGAGGGTCTTGTGTTAAGAACTTTACTTTGGGGAATGATTGAAGGGTTTTAAGCAGGAAATGTTTCATTTTAGAAACTTTGCTCTGGGAATAAATGTAAAGTTGGTCTGCATAATAAAATAGACAGGTTCATTATAATAATGGATGGTTCCATTCAGGAGTGACTGAACCAAAATTTTCTTAAATTTTCTATACATAAGTTCTAAATCTAAGCAATAATTTTGTTGCGTTTGAAGAAAAACCTTAACTTTCTTTTTTTATTAACAGTCTTTCTCCCAGGTTGACTATTGTCCCAGATTCAAATCTATCAGGGGAAAGTATGTCTTGATCATTTGTCCCAATGATGCCCTCTGAGATATTCGTCTTTATGATGCTTCCATGACAAGATGAAAAGAATCTATTAACTAAGCTCTTTTTTTAAAATCTCATAACTACATGCTTCACACAGCTATTTCTCTTTGGTGTCTTGTAGCCATTTTGACATAGGTGAGGTATTTACACCCTGTTTCATGGGACCTTAGAACCCGTTTTATGTCCCCCTTATTCTGATGCTCCATAGAGTGAAACTTTCTGTGTTCTGGGAAACAGTAGTGTATTTTCATACCTCTTTAATCTTTGACAGTAAATATTCTGAGAACTGAAGGCTAACTAGATGGGTACAAGGTGTCTCTATAATATGGCAAGAAAAAAAGGCTTTCTTAAGGTAATGGTGGCAGTTGAGTCTCTTGGTCTTTGGGAGGCACTTCTTACAGTCACTGTAAAACAATGACCAAGATGGAGCAGGGCCCTACCACAGTAGGTTTTTGAGGTAAACAAATTTCAAGTGTGTCATTTAGCAAATGTGCCATCATCTGTACTAATCAAAATCATAAATTGTATATACTCAAAGTGATCATTTTGATCTGTTAATTTACCCAGTCACAGACAGGTTATTTGCCTGGTCTGTTTCTGCAGCCCACTGTCTCAAAACCTAGAACCATTATCACTACCAACATATAAAGCCAGTTTATTTTTAACCTCTCAAAATGGGAAAATGTCTAAGTTCTCAAAATGAAAATGAAATTCCCAATTTCAAGATAATGAATGCTACTCACCTGGTATTCTTAAAGAGAACAACTGGCAAGACAAACTTAGGGCATCTCTCTCTCTTAAAAAAGATATATATATATGTGTGTGTGTGTACATATATTGAAGCAGATGGTTTTAATATATTGTGAGAAGCCTCTTCAGTAGGGCTCTCCACTATAAGAAAAATAATCACTAACATTCATTGAACACTAATGAAGATCAAATACTGTGCTAAGTATAGTGATTATTGTATTTAATTTTCATAGAAACCTTAGCAGATAAGTATTGTTAGTCCCACTTCACAAATGAAAAAACAGAGACTTGGAGTTAGGTAACTTGTCCTAATTCAATTCAAAAGCGATCACTCTGGGATTTAAACTCAGATTAGTGTGAATCCAATCCATGTGCTTGATGGTGAAGATCTGAAATCTCAAAACTGACTTTTCCCTTAGATAATGAGACACTATTGATAAGAGTTTCAAAGCAGGGGAAAGATAACATCTCTGAGTTTTCCCTGGTCCCACCTTCCTCTCAGCAACAGTTGAATAGGTGTGGGCTGGGCCTGTGCAGTAGGCATCACCACACCCTGTGGTATGTTACTCAGGTACTTTTAAAACAAATCAATCTGGTTTTTTTGGTTGTTGTTGGATTTTGTTTGTTTTTTAAAGTGTACAAACTAGTTTCAGAACACAGGCAAACTTCCATTTGAAAGAGCAGCTTTCCATTCCCTGCTCTGACTGAACTGGAAGAAGACCCAGGATTAATACCAGTGAGTATACACCCGCCTTTCCCATTTCTCTTCTTACTCTTTCCCTCTCACTCACCCTCCCTCACTCCTATTTTCAGTTCTCTCAGTTATGCTTTTTCTTTTTCTTTATGTGTGTGTTTCTCTTTATCAATCTCTATCTCTGTCTGTTTCTCTCTGCCTCATTTGTGTCACTTTGCCTTTTCTTTGTCTTACAATTCAGACGATTTTACTTTAAACACATTGTTTTTGTCATTGAAATTGTACAAAACTGACTAGTGGCTCCATTGTGTCCCACCCTATACCTGTATCTGTCCTCAGTAAATAACACACATACATTGGGTTCCTTGCTCAGTTCTCCATCAAACTCTGAGGCATGATATTTTGTCTTATTAATCTTCAAATGGAGTCCTGGTGTGGTGCTTGAGTTAATGCGCTGGGCTGCAAAGTTGGTTTGAACAGCAAAGCCAGCAGTTCAAGCTCACCAGCTGCTCCTTGGAAATCCTACACAGGGCCACTATGGGTCGGAACCGACTCAACGACACTTAACAACAACAGCAATCTTCAAATACCCAGACATAGTGCCTACATGTGTTAGACACTTAAAAATGCTTTTGTATTTATTGAATTAGTTGATGTTAGAAATTGCTATACTTGTCTGAAATAATTCTATTCAAGCTTAATCACATGTGTGCTTATTTAGAGAATAACACATTGAATATTCTTACTTGAAATTCTTTACTATTTTTACTGATGTTGTTGTTGTTATTAGGTACTGACTCAAAGCAACCTATGCACAAAAGAATGAAACACTGCCCAGTCCTACGCCATGCTCAGGTCCTGGGACCTCCAATCACCATATTGGCTTCTGCCATTTGATACTGTGAGATTTTGGAGGGCAGAGGTTGTCATTCCTTCTTTGTATTTGTAGTACCTGTGGTTAAAGGACACTAGGGCATCAGAGAAAAATCTATTTGTCACAGCACAAGAAGCAATTTTGTACACAATATGGTAACAGTATATTTCAACATTTAACAACTCATAAGGCTATCAGAGGAGTCCTGGCATGGCGCTTCAGGATAATGCACTGGACCACATGGTCAGTTAAAACCACAAGGTCGGCAGTTCAAACTCAACAGCTGCTCCTCAGAAATCCTTTAAAGAGTCGAAACCAATTCATTAACACTTAACAACAGTAACAATAAGGCTATTGGAAGGAGTACTGGTGGCACAGGGGTTAAGAGCGTGGCTGCTAACCAAAAGGTTAGCAGTTTGAAACCACCAGTCACTCCACGGAGAAAGATGTACCAGTCAACTTCTTCAAAGATTCACAACTTCAGAAACCCTAATGGGTATTTCTACACTGTCCTATAGGAATGTTATGAGTCAGAATCAGCTTGAAGGCAGTAAGTGGGCTAAGGCTATCCCACAAATAGTTGAATATCAGTTCTACATAAACAGGTTCCTTGCTCTGTTATCCTTTTCTCTTAACACATGTTTTCCTATGTAATAGCATTTATTTTTTATGGTTTTGACTGTATCTATATGTTGATTTTTCCCTGATAATAGTTCTTTAGTCCAGACAAGTTTCTGGAGCTCAGGGTTGACTTTCTCAATAGTTGATTTCTCCACAACAATGCTGATGTGACACGTAAGGGCGTTAGTCCTAGAACCCAATTGTCAGAGTAACCTTGGACAAGTTACACTTCTGATTCATCATTCATAAAATTTGAATAGTGCTTCTCTCCTAGGATTACTATAAATATTAAATTAAATAAAACATTCAAAGTACTTAGATTTCTAGAAAATACAAAGCAACCATGTTAACTATTAATTTAATCTCAATTAAACACATTCAAACAAGACCAAACATCTTCCTTTACACCAACAACTGCCTGTGGTCTACCACTTTAGTGAATGAATCAATGTATCATTTACCCATCCTTTACCCTGGATCATAAGTCTAGGAGTCACCTTCAAGGTCTTTTACCTTTTGATTTCCGCAAGAAAAAGAAAGAAAGAAAAAGCCCTGTCATTTTAACCCTTGGGTTTTAATGCTATCACTTATTCTCCAACCTTAGATTGAATCTAGGCCCTTTCTCTGATGCTCATCCTTTCTTACTTGGATCAAAACAATAACCTTTGTTGATTCTCTGCCATGTAAGTGGACTAAATCGCTCAAAAAAAGAAAAAGAGAGAGAAACTAAGAATGGGCTCCTTAGAACTCCAAGGAACTCCCCTTAGCAACATTTTGATTTGGTTCTTTTGCCCTTCAAACTGTGAGATTTTGGAGGGCAGAAACTTGCATTACCTCTTTGTATTTCCAGTACTTATAACTGCTCCTAGCACATAGTATTTATTTCAAATGTTTGTTCAATAAGTGAGTGGATAAACAAGTAAACATTTAAACAGGAAATTTAGTAGAGGAGGAAAAAAAAATTTTTTTTTTAAGTGGTAGTAAAAGCAGGAGAGAATAGCCAAAGAAGAGAGATTCTAAAAGATTGCAAGACCAATACTGACAACAGCAGATATTCAAAAATCTTTAATACTCTTTTGTCTTTCCCAGAGTTAGCCTCCTCCTAACTCTTATAATGCCAGTGTCTTGCAGCTCGTCCAGGGCTATGTGCTCTGATTTTTAGGAATAATCCCTTTAATTTTCATTTAAGCCATGACCATCTCAGTAATCATCAGAATCACAATTCTGCCAGAGCATTAGTCAAATTAAGTTTTCTTCCCACATAGCTCTGTATATGCTCTCACCAGAACCCATTTCCCACTTATTCTCAAGGTTCTAAACCCTCCACTTTGCTACTGGAGGTCTCAGTATGTCACCAACAGTCTCTATTATATCTTCAAATGTTTCTCTGAACATTCCTTTACTCTTGTTTTGATGGAAACTTAGCAGTTCCCAAGAGAGGTACTACTGCCCTAAAGTCTTTCAAATGGACATTAATTTTTCTAACACATTAATCTCAGGGAAATCAGTTCTCCATTGCTAGTTTCTTTTATCTTTCCAGCCTAATGACTCTTTTTCACTCACAATCTAACCAGAAATTCATATCATGACCTAAAGGTTGTAGTTTTAATTACATCCTTCTGATTTTCATCTTCTTATTTCTGCTGGTTTCTAGTTGTACTCCAGCTACACTGGACTTCACCTGTCCCAAACTTGCTCCTGTATTCAGGCCTCTGTATTTGCTTTTCCCTATTATTGGAAGGTTTTTCTCCAAGTTTTAGTTTTTCATGTATGAATCTTATCTTTTTTCAGATTCAAAGTTTATTATTACATCTATACAGTAATCTTCTCCAACAGCCCATTATACTGCCCTGCCACCAGTATTGTCTTACCACTTCATACTAGTTCATCATCTTTGTAGCATTTAGTAGCCCTAGAAGTTATCATATACACACACATGTACGTGTGTGTGTGTGTGTACTGTCTTTCTCTTCCCAACATACTTTTCTGCCTTGGAATGGGAGCTCTTTGTGGAAAGAATTATGTTTCTCTTGTTGATGATTAAATCTCCAATACATGAATTATTGAAGGGTGCATTCTGAGCACTAAACAATCAATTGATGTGGGGTTTTTTTGGGGGGGCGGGGGTTGGCTTTGTAAGGAATAATGTGAATCTTAGATGAGAATTTTCAATAATGTGGAAAAATAAGAAAAAATTATAGTACTTTGACAATTATGGGTATTAAACAAAAGCAGTTTGATATGTACTGAAGAGTATACAACGTTGAGTAGTATGTTAGCCTTTGATGTATTGGAAGGTCATAGTTTTGGGATGTGGGGAAAAACCTGTGTTTGAATTTCAGTTCTTTCATTTACATTAAATATAACTCCCACTTTTCTTATTGGTATAATCTCTATTCATTTTTGTTTAAAAATAAGGTAAAATAGGCAAAGCACCTACTGTGCTTGGAACTCAATGCACATTGTTGTTGTTGTTGTTGTTGTTGCTAAGTGTTCTCGAGTCAGTTCCAACTTATAATGACCCTGTATAGGGTTTGCCACAAGTGGCTGGTGGGTTTAAACTGCCAAAATTGTGGCTAGTAGTCCAGAATTTATCCTACAGTGCCACACCATTTAACCAATAACACTATCTAGTAGGGGGAAATCATTGAAGTACACAGAAAACTATAATAATGAGATAAAATCATGAGAATTATGAGAGTTCAAAGTTAGGTAACATCACGTATTTGGGGGGAAATCTTTAAAGGCCTTATAAAGGACATAGAATTTAGATATTGGAAGAAGAGACCATTTGGGTAAGACATTTGGGGAAAGAGGAGACAGTTCGGGGTACAGAAATTGTAAAATATTGTGATGATAAGCCATTAGCTTCAAAGACTAGCTTATCTAAAATGTCTTTTTTTTTTTTTTTTTTTCCCCAGCATAAGGCAAAGGAACATACTAGTGGGCTAGAAACATGTAAAAGGTGAGGATCTTGTGATTATTGAAAATGAGATTATTGAAAATGAGTTTAGTTTTCATATGCATATAAAATCTCCAAAATCACCTCCTTACCAATACAACATCAGCATAATGTATGTGCAAATGCCTTCACTTCCATTTTAAATTTTCCATTTACTATATTTACCTGTAATCTACTTACTTTTTTTACCTAATGATGAAGCTTTACTTACCCTTCTCCTTTCATTTTGTCAGAATGACATAAATCTATATAAGATGCCTATTCTGCCTCATTACCCACAAGCAGACTCCTTTAATAGAGAATATTTCGAATTTCAGGAGTGGCACATGTATGTATACAGAGATGGAGGTATGGAAATTATTCAGGGTTAAGTGGTATCACTCAAAGCTTCATGTTTACCTAGGATCTCAGAATGCAACCTTATTTGAAAATATGGACTTTGCAGACGTAATTAGTTAAGATGAAACCATATTGGGTTAGGGTGGGCCCTAATATGATTGATATTCTCATAAGAAGAGGAGAGGACACAGGTAGACACATAGGGAAGAAGACCACATGAAGATTAAAACAGAGATTACAGTTGTGCCACTCTAAGCCTAGGAATGCCAAGGGTTGCCAATAACCACTAGAAGCTAGGGAAAGGCAAGAAAGGCTTCTACTCTACAGCCTTCAGAAGGGACATAGGTAAACCTATTGAAACCATGATTTCAAGTGTCTAGCCTCAAAAACAATAAGAGAATAACTTTGTTTTTCTAAACCATCAAGTTTGTGGTAGTTTCTTATTTCCAAAGTCCAACTACAAAAGAGGCAAATTACCCCCAAAACTTTGAGGACTAGCCCTTGAAAATATTATGTTACATGAAATAAGTCAAACAATAAAGGGCAAATATTATATGATCTCACTTAAATTAAATAATAAGAGCAAGCAAATGTGTAGATACCAACTTTTATCAGTAGTTACCAGGACAGGGGGCAAAGGGAAGTCACTATTTGGAAAACATTGCATTTCTGTTCATGGTGATAGGAAATTTGGCAATGATTATGGAAATGGTTGCTGTCTTAGTTCTATAATACTGTTGTTACAGAAATACCACAAGTGGATGACTTTAACAAACAAAATTTATTTTCTATCAGTTTAGAAGGCTAGCAGGCCAAATTCAGAGAGCTGGTTCGAGAGAAAGGTCTCTGTCTCCTTTAGCATCTGTAGGCCCAGCATTCCTTGGAGAACTTCCTGTGTCTTGGCATTACTCTTCCTCTAGATCTGGAGCTTCACAGTGTATGAACCCCAGGTTCAAAGGATTCACTCCACTACTAGCTCTTCTTTCTTGGTGGTGGTAGGACCCTCTGAGCTCCATTTGCTTTTATAATCTGTTTTATATCTCAAAAGAAATTAATTTCAACATGCAACTTCATCTTGTAGATTGCATCTAGCCTCAACATCATAAAAGCAAGGATTTACAAAATATAAGATAATGACATTGGATAAGGTATGATCACATCAGATCACATCATAGAAGTGATTACATCATATTAGATCTCATCATGGAAGTGATTACTACATCTTAACTGCTAAACCACTGAGAATCCTGGTCCAGTCAAGCTGACAAAAAATTTTAAATAATCACAGTTGTATGATATAATTAATGCAATGACATCACAAATTTGTATGCCTGAAAAATGCTAAATTGTCAAATATTGTGTTATATATTTTTATAACAATGAAAAATTTATAATAATTTTAAAGCTTTCAGGAATTTTTTATATATAAGGCACTATTTGGGGGCTCAAAGTTTCTTTTCATCAAAATGGTTTCTGATCTCACCTTCCCTTATGTATGTGTCTAATCTTTTTAACTTTTTGCCTCATATGATTTTCTGTCATTTTTGTAACTATCTCTAGCTGTGTCTCCACTTCAGGTCAGTGACTGAAGGACCATCAGCTCCTGAATCCTGAACACCCAGGATTCAGAAGCACAGAATGGAGCGCACGTCGAGGAAACAACTCCTTAATATCCTTGAGGAACTTATGGAAGAGGAGCTGGCAAAGTTCAAGTTCAACCTGACAGATATAGCTCTTGCTCCTGAATACAATCATATCTCTCGGGGCATTCTGGAGCAAGCAACTACAGTGAGGCTTGCTGACCTACTGATCCAGTACTATGGGGAAGAGTACTCCAAGATTGTGACCCAGAATGTCTTGAAGGCTATAAACCTACGCAGTCTGGCAGAGAAGCTTGGTCGGTCAATGGAAAAGCGTGAGTATACATCTAACCCTCTGCTCTCTTTGCTGAACATGACCCAAGATTTTTCTGAAGTCTTCACAGCTTAATTAATTCAAACTACATATTGACCAGCTAATATCTAAAAGGCATTATGGTTCAAGGTATTTTTATTCAAACACAGTATCTAGCACTTAACAAATGACTTTTGGAGAGAAAAAAAAAAGTGGGGGGGATAAGAAATCAAGGCATTGACAAATGTATAGATTGTTCTGTGATGTCCTTCTTAAAGTTGAACGTCACCGCCTTTGAATCTTCTCAGTATCTAATCTTCTATGTTATTTTAGAAATCTCACTGAATTGCAAGTTTTCTCTTCATATACATAAGAACACACTGCCCTGAAGACTAACTGTATGAGGGCCAGTCAAAATTTATTACTATAAAATCATAAGTCCTTTTTTAAACAAAATATCTAAATTGTGATGTTAGTTTTTTTTTACATATTCTCCATCTACATCTATATGCTTCTGAAGGTAGTGTTTCCATCTCTTTAACTCTTCCCACAAAGAACTTTGCACTCATCAATTTACATCACATCAAAGTAGCTGTTTTTGCATTCTCACGGGTCTCAAGTTGTTTTCCTTTTAAATACTCTTTGAGTTTTTAGAATAAAAATCAGTCTAAAGGGGCTGTTGGGTAGATGGGATAAGATTTAATAATGAAATTGTCATAGGACATTCCTTCCTACCCTCAAAAAGCTTAGCAAGAACATTGTCACAATGGGAAGGAAATAAAAAGTCCTTGGTACAACCTTCCTTTTTCTCACCAATGCAGTTTTCCATTTTCTTAAAACTTCTTTACAATAAGTCCCCATGATCCTTCAGGGTCCTTCAAGAAAATTTATCAAGATTACCCTTCCTTTTTGGAAACATGAAAACAGTCACCATAGTCTTCTGAGCTAACCTCTGCCTTGAATTTAACTGACCCAGCAGATCCCCTTGAAAGGCACTGGTTTGACTGGAATTTTTTTGTTTTCTGTTGTACCCTACTGAGTGAAATCTCTCAGGCACTTTCAGGTAAGGTGGCTCCCTTGATTGTAGGGCAGGTCTCCCAGGTTGTCAAGCATAGTAGAGAATGTTTTTTTACTTGGGAGATAGATACCTGCATGGAATAGCAATTGTTGCTGTTGGTTGCAGTAGTCATTCCTGCTCATAGTGACCTGGATAGGACTCCCAAGGCTGTAAATCTTTACAGGAGCAGAAGGTCTCGTCTTTATCTCACAGAGAGGCTAGTGGCTTTGAACTGTCAACTTTGTAGTTATCAGTCCATTGCTTTTACTAGACCCTATTACTATTACTTTTAGTAGTTGTTGTTGAAAAAAAAACTACTAAAAGTAATAGTAATCTATTACTATTCTGCTGATGACTATCCTACGGAATCATCAACAGAATAGTAATAGAGTCTACTAAAAGATAAATAGCAATTGTTCAGGCAAAGGGAAAGGGTGTTTCAGGCGTAGGAAACATCACCTGAGAAAGCCAGAAGATGTAAAATCAACATCACTTTAGAACAAATAAAAGAAGTTCAGTGAGACAAGAAGACAGCGTAAAAAGTGAAAGTATAGAGTCTAGATTTCCATCTGGAAAAGTAAACAGACTGGACATTGGCTACCCAAAATGGAGGGGGTAGGGCTACAAGATGTGAATAACACTCATGTGGCACAATAGTGAATAATTACTATCAGGATTGACTGTGACGGTTGGAAATGTAAAGTTAGGCATTTGGTAGCAAAAGGAGAGGAGTGATTGACTTTGCAGTCCAGGAGCGGAGGGCCCTGGAACCATCAAGGGAGAAGAGCAGAGTGTGGGATCCTACCCAGAGAAACAGTGACGCCAGGATGGAGACAGAGACGATGACGTGGAGACATGGAGTGGCTGGGAACTCTAGACCCAGAGAGGGACAGGGACTGTATGCTGATGACCAGAGGCAGGATTGAGCGGTATACCATTTGGTTGGTTGATGATGCATGGAGGGGATTGTAACCAAGGCAATGCAACAATATTTACAATAGGATGAATGTAAAGCTAATGTTCTCCCATGCAAACTATCACATAATTCATAATAAAACTTTTTTTTTTTTTTTTTAAGTAAACAGACCCAACAATGAAATCTAGTAATCGACTCTCAAATGTTAAAACTGTATCCTAAGGACAATGGAGGCTATTGAGAATTTTAACTAGAACAGTGACATATTCTCATTTGAATCTTTAAAAATGCCATTCTATAGAAAATAGAGGTTGGAGGTGAAACCAGAGTCATGGGGGTAGATTAAGTAGCTACAACTGTAATCTAGGGAAGAAATAATAGTGGAATGGATTTGAGTAGTGTTACTGGAAACAGAAATAATTATAAATATTTTAGATAGAAACTAGGAAGACAATTAATAGGATTCACTGATAGGTTTGATATTTGCAAATGGGGAATATCAAAGTGTCTATAACTTCTAAACTTCAAGCAGATGCAATTTGGTAGATCATGCCACCACTAAAAAATAATAATAATACGGAGCAAGGGGTAACAAGTTGGAAATGGGGAGTACTACTCAATGCCATAAGGAGCTCTGGTAGTGTAGTGGTTACGAATCGGGCTGCAAACCTTAAGGTCAGCGGTTCGAAACTACCAGCCGCTCTGCGGAAGAAAGATGAGGCTTTCTACTCCTGTAAAGATTTACACCCTCGGACACCCTGTACAGGGTTGCTATGGGTCGGAACCGACTCGATGGCACTTAACAACAACATAACAACTCAATGCCAACCAACCTTTGTTTGCAATTCTCACTGAATTGAAGCTCATGATTTATCCTCAAGATTTAGCAAGTGTTGCAATATAATAGGCACTTAGTAAATACATATGAGAAAGAGAACTAAGAAAATGAAAAAGTGGCAAAAATTCAAAGTGTTATCTCCAATGTTTGAAAATAAGGGTAGCTATATGACCTTAGTCAAGTTACTTAATATCGTACAACTTGGACATGTGCCAATTGCCCAGTGTCTGGAGATGGTAAGGACCTGAAAGATAAGAGATATTCTTATATTAACAAAGAGAGAGACTTTATAAGTCCTTTCCCACCTCTTCACAGTCTTAACTCTAGTCCAGCAGTCAAAGACAAACTCCAATTCCACCTCATGTGGAAAGTTTATTTCCACTTCAGCTGAAAGGAATAGCCTTATCATCTATATATTTTCCCAAAAAATTTTATTTATACTACTGCTGCATTTTTAACTATCAAAATAATATGTGCTCAGTGAATGAATGGTTTGAAAACAAACGGAAAAAAAAATCTGTTATAAACTCACAACAGATTCACCCAAAAAATTATATAACATATGGTACTCACACTATATTTTATATATTATTGCTCCCTTAGCTTACTTTACATACAATTTTATATTCTTAGAAATTTTTCAAATTTAGAACATTTTTTATTTAAGCAAACAAACAAACAAACAAACAAAAACTGCTAATCAAAAGGTTGAAGGTTTGAGACCACCCAGAGTCTCATCAGAAGAAAGACCTGGCAATTTAGTCCTGAAAAATCAGCCATTGAAAACCCTAGAGAGCACAGTTCTATTCTGACACGCACACTGGATCACAATGACTCAGAATCAACTTGATGGCACCTGGTTTGGTGTGGGTTATTTAAAAACATATAGTAAATATGTTCCCCATAGCATCAAATAATCATGTTTAAGTATTATTTTAAATGGCTATCTAATGGAGTCCTGCTATGGCTCTATAGAATGAACACTGGACTGCAAGGTAAATTTGAACCATAAGGTGGCAGTTCAAACCCACCAGCCACTCCTCAGAAACCCTATACACGGTTGCAGTGAGTCAGAACTGACTCAATGGCATACAACAACAACAATATAATATTCCATCCTGTTGGTGCTCTATAAATAATTGGTGCTTTGTAAATCATTTTGATTTTGCCAAAATGTCATTTTGAATATTTTGTTGTTTGCAAAGTGTCAACATTATACATTATGAGATGCAAGTTATCTTCATAATAAATATCAGTGTTCATTTTAGTGCATTTCTTAATTCCTAAAATTAAAATAGTTGAAGTAAAGGGTATGAAAAATCATAATTTTCTAGAAATTCTGTATCAACTTAGTCACATGTAGTGAATTAGCACACACATCTTACTGTATCCCTATCAGTATAGTATTTTTCATCTTAATTTACAGTAAAAAGTAGTAGTTCATATGTTCCAAAATGTATTTTCAATTGGTTTAATAGTCATGAATACAGTTACAATTAAAGCTTACAGAACATGACTTTGTCCCTTCTCTCTAAAAGTAATTCTTTTTAACTCTTAAATTTTCTTTCTGGTGATGGTCACTATATTTCTCAGTAGCATGTTTTTACCTCTCTTTCATAAGTTTATCCTGAAAGATGTTAGCCATTTATTTCTTTCCTAGCAACTAAGTCTTTGGCTCAATTATGCCACCTTTCCAGCTCTTCTCCTCTCTTCTTGATAGATTTGTAACAGTACTTTTAATTTATATGCTGGTTATTTGCGTTCAAACCGACCTCACACTCTGGCACTTTAATGCACAGCGCCACCCAGGACTCCCAACAATAATAAGAGAGGTGGAGTCCTGGTGTGGCACTGTAGGATAAGTACTCGACTGCTAACCACAAAGTCGGTGGTTCAAACCCTCCAGCTGCTTCTCGCAAACCCTATACAGGATTGCTATGAGTCAAAATCGACTCAACAGCACTTAACAATAACAATAAGAGAGGTAATATTTCAAAATGCCTCAAAAAGTTTCCACTTCTACTTTTAGATAGCCAAAGTAAAAAAAAAAAATTACTTTCAATCTTAGGAAATAATAAAATGTTTATCTATATTTGATTCTAACAGTTGAATGTGTTAGACTCATGTTCCCAAGCATCTGTCAGTTTGCCATACTTTGGTGTGATGTTTCAAACATCCATAGTGGACAGGTTTCAGTGGTTCTTCCAAACTAAGAACAATTAGGAAGCACAAATCGGTGCTCTGCCTCTGAGAGATTGTTGTTGTTGTTGTTGTTACTGCTGGCGAGTCTGTTCCAAACCATAGCGACCCTGTATAGGGTTTCCAAGGAGTAGCTGGTGGGTTTGAACTGCTGACCTTGTGCTGCCTCCTCAAAGTACAGTTGACCTTAATGACATAAACACAGCAAAGCTTTCATCATCTTCATTTGCTGATGGGGCACAACTCAAAACGAGAAGAAACCATTTCAAACACCCATTAATAATTGGAACACAGAATGTTTAAAGTATGAATCTAGGAAAACTAGAAGTCATCAAAAATAAAACTTAACACATAAAGTTCAAAGTCCTAGAGATACTGAGTTGAAATAGACAGGTACTGGCCATTTTGAGAAATTGAAGAGGAATCACATCACATTCATCATCAAAAAGAACATTTCAAGATCTATCTTGAAATACAATGCTGTCTGTGATAAGATAATATCTATATGCCTACAAGACAGATGAATCCATTATTCAAATTTACTTACCAACCACCAAAAGCCATGGTGAAGAAATTAGAGAATTCCATCAACTTATTCAGTCTGAAATTGATCAAACATGAAATTAAGATGAGTTAGAGACAAAGAGGAAGGATCAGAAGTTGGGAAATATGGCCTTGGTGATAGAAACCAAGCTGGAGATTGCATGATAGATTTTGCTAGAGCAATAACTTATTCACTGCAAGTACCTTTTTCTCAAAAACATAAATGGTAACTATACACATGGAACTCACTGATAGAATACACAGGAATCAAATTGACTACATCTGTGGGAAAAGATAATAGAGAAACTCCATATCATTAGTCAAAACAAAGCCAGGGGCCAACTGTGTAACAAGCCATCAATTGCTCATATGCAAGTTCAGGTTAAAGCTGAAGAAAATTAAAACAAATCCACAAGACCCAAAATATGACCTTGAATACATCCCACCTGAATACAGAAACAAATTTGACACATTAGACACTAGTAACTGAAGACCAGGTAAGTTACTGGAATGGCATCAAGTACATCATACATAAAGAAAAAATTGAAAATGCCATTTAAAAGACAATAATGAAAGAAAAGACCAAAGTGGATGTTAAAAGAGACTCTGAAATTCACTCTTGAACACAGAGTAGCTAAAAGGAATGCAAGAAATGATGAAGGAAAAGAGCTGACTGAATAGAAAATGTAAAAGGGCAGCTGAAGAAGAAAAAGTAATGTATTATAATGAAATATGCATTTCATTAAAATATTATGATGAAAAAAAAAAAAAAAAAGACCTGAAAAAGAGAACCAAAAGGGAAGAGTACAGTTAGCATTTCAGGATAGTGCACTGGACCTAAAGGTCAGTTTGAACCCCAAGGTCAGTGGTTCAAATCCACTAGCCACTCCTAGAAAACCATATGCAGGGTCACTGCAAGTTGGAAATGACTCAACGGCACTTAACAACAACAACTATGGGTCAAATACTGAATGATTCAGGAATGTTCAAAAGAAGATGAAAGGAATACACAGAGTCACTATGCCAAAAAGATTTGGCCTATGTTCAACCATTTCAGGAGGTAGCAGATGATCAAGAACCAGTGACACTGAAGGAAGACGTCCAAGCTGCACTGAAGGCACTGGAGAAAAACTAAGCTCCAGGAGTTGATGTAATGCCAATTGAAATGTTTCAACAAACTGATGCAACACTGGAAGCTCTCATCTCTATGCCAAGAAATGTGAAAGGCAGCTACCTGGCCAAATAACTGGAAGAGATCCATGTTTGTGCTTATTCCAAAGAAAGATGATCCACAGAATAAACAAGTATTGAGTAACATCATTAATATCACACATATGTCAAATTTTGCTAAAGATAATTTAAAAACAGTTGTAGCAATTCATCAACAGAGAACTGCCAGAAATTCAAACTGGGTTTAGAAGAGGATGTGGAATGAGGGTTATCATTCCTTACTTCAGACAGCTCTTGACTGAAAGCAGAGAATCTAAGAAAGATATTTACTTGTGCTTTATTTGCTATTCAAAAGCATTCATCTGTGGGAATCATAACAAACTGTAGATACTATTGTGAAGAATGGAAATTCCGTAACACTTAATTGTGCTCATACAGGACCTGTATACAGAAAAGAAGAAGATGCTACATGGTTTCAATTCAGGAAATATAAGTGTCAGGACTATATCCATTCACCATACTTATTTAATCTGTATGCTGAGCAAATAATATGAGAAGCTGGATCATATGAAGAAAAATGTGGTGTCTGGATTAGTGGAAGGCTCATTAACAACCTCAGATATGCAGGTGACACAGGCTTGTTTGCTGAAAGTGAAGAGAACTTGAAGTACTTGCTGATAAAGATCAAAGATTATAGCCTTCAGTATGGATTACACCTCAATAGAAAGAAAACAGAATAATTGGACCACTAAACATCATAATAAATGGAGAAAAGATTGAAGTTGTCAAGGATATCATTTTATTTGGATCCAAATCAATGGTCATGGAAGCAGCAGTAAAGAAATCAAATGGCATACTGCATGGGATAAATCTGCTGCAAAATACCTCTTTAAAATGTTAAAGAGTAAAGATGTCACTTTGAGAAGCAAAGTGTGCCTGACGCAAGTCTTGGTATTTTCAATCACCTCTTATGCATGTGAAAACTCCCCAAGGCATAAGGAAGACTAAAGAAGAATCAATATATTTGAATTAGAGTGTTGGCAAAGAAAAATGAAAGTACCATGGTCTGTCAAAACAAACAAATCTGTGTTGCAAAAAGTACAACCAGAATGTTGCTTGGAAAGGAGGATGGAGGAACTTTGCCTCACATACATTGGCCATGTTATTAGAGGGACCAGTCTCTGGAAAAAGACATCATGCTTGGGAAAGTATGAGATAGGTGAACAAGAGGAAGCCCTCCAACAAGATAGACTGACACAGTGGCTGCAATAATAGGCTTAAACCCCAATTATGAGGATGGCTTAGGACCAGACAGTATTTCCTTCTGTTGTGCATAGGGTCGCTATGAGTAGGAGCGACTTGATGGCACTTAACAATGACAACACAACTGCTGAAAATCAATAAACTGTCTATAATATTTGCATATGCAAATATTAGTCATAACAAAATCAAGTAGAGTTCAGTTATTACAATTCAGTTTTATTATTATTTTCTCTCCTTGAAATTTCTCATTTAAATACCCTCCACATTGTCTCCCACCAACACATTCTTATTTTCTCCCAATATTCAAGGATCAAGTGAAATGGATCTGCTAGTTCTCAAATTTTGTTCTTAGATAATTTCCTTTATCACCCCTCTAAGAAAGGGTGTGTGGAAGATAGATCTTTAACTTCTGAAATAACATTAGTCTATCCTCAAGCTTGAAAGAAAACTACACCACGTTTAAGATTCTGGGTTGAATATCCTTTTCTCTTATTATGTGAAAGAATTATATGTCATCTTCTTCTATTATTTACTAATAATGTATCTGACACCAATATAATTCTTGATCATAAATTCTCATTTATAAGAGTCTGTTGATAATCTTTCCCCTAAGCAGATTTTAGGATCTTTATTCTTGATATTCTAAGGTGAATACTAATGTAGATTTGCTTTATTTTTTTCCATTTCTTATACCGAAAAGTGGTGGACATTTTCTAAATGAAGAATCATGACCTTTACCTCTATCACTGGTAAAGATGAATGCTTACTATCCCAGTCACAAAGTGACCTACTATCTAGCTACAAAATATGCCCTTAAAACTTGTTTATTTTGACCCTCCAAACCTAGTTATTATTTAGATACTAATTTTGTTCTCAAACCAAACTTTAATCTTAGTCTACCTGATTCTCCAATTTAGTTTCTAAAACTAATTATCACAAGGAGATAGGAAAGGAATAACCTGTAAGCAACCTAGAGATATACTCCCAGCAAGACCTGGTAAACATAAGATGCTCTATATTAACCTAGCACTTTGGGGAAATTGTCTGAAAAAGATATCTGATGGGTTAAAGCCACCATTTCTAGCAAAAACTACCACTTTTAGGGAAGTGCCTTTTGTGAAAGTCTTTCACAGTTCCCTTGGATTTCTTTTCTCAACAACTTGAAAATATAGAAGTGGAGAACTTAATTACTGGGAGCCATGATATGCCTCACCATTCCAACCATACTCCCAAACCAGGCAATATGCAATGGTTGAGCACCTCTTTATCAATAGCAATTGATATATCAGCAATGCTGAAGTTACCTTGACCTTGACTCATGATTTAATCACAAATCTTTTTGTGTCCTTTTTATACAGCTTGCCTTCATCCTATGATCCAGTTACTCTTATCTCCTGATCATTATCATAACATCTAATACCCATATCTTTTCTTGGGTCACATATGAACAACAAACCTTAACATTGAACTAGGTAATATTAAGCTGTTGGTGCCAGACTAGTGATTGTATGTGAAAAGGAGGTCAGGCTTCATAAACACTGACATTCTGACTTCATCTTTTGTTAACTGTGACAATAATGAACATTATTTTCCTCCAAAGCTGAATCTTCCTCCGGAAAAGTTTCAGAAAAGACAAACAAGAGGAAACAAGAGGATGAAACAGGACTGGATAAAAATAAATGGCCAAAGATGACAAAGGTTTGTAATCTGCCTTGGAGCATACATTTTTACCCTGGAATGGAGTAGAGTACTTGGGAGCTGAGGATACTGGAAATTTCAGAGGCTCGCTGGCTCCTGAATCCTATGATGCATCATAGTCATTCCATGACAGTCACTGAGGCGTTCACTGAGAAAAGCAAGATGCCAGAAGCTCTGATTAGGATACTTGGCTCTGCTACTCAGTTCTGTCTATGAAAAAATTGCTTGATTTTTATGAGCCATTATTCTCCAAACTGTGGGTAATTATAATAATGGAGGTATTTTGAGAACTATTGAAGGCTATTAAATAAAATAGAAATCAGTTTTCCTCACTACAATCATCTACTGCCTGATAAGATTCTATTTGTTCAATAATATAACATGCATAAAGCTCTGAACACAGTATCTGCCTTTTAGTAAGTTCTTTTTAATTTCTTTATAAAATTCTATTTTCCTCCTGTGTTACTTCAAATATTATCTGCTATATTTCTTCAACACTATATCACATTTGTTCTAGTCATCAAATATGTTGTCATTCATTTTGAATTTAAGTACATTCTGAACAGTTACATCTTAAGACTTGCATCATACTGTAATATAGTTAACTACTTATTTATCTCTGTTATGTTAAGTAGTAAACCTTACAAGGTAAAAGTCTGTATTATATACCATCCCTCAGTCAGCCATTGCCTAGTACTTGGAACAACTCTAATTTTTGAAAACTAAGTAATACATTTAACGGAGCCTCTTCCTTATGGAGTATTAATAACCAGTATCATTGTTTCTATTTCTTTCTAGACAATGAACCTTTTCCAGAATAGAAAGAAAATTGTTCCTCATTTCAAAGAACTTCAACCAAGCGATGAAAAGGAAAGAACCCCAAATCAACCTTTTCAGGACTTGATCAGGCAACTTAATCTAGATGATTATTATCCTAAGAAAATGACCAAGGCCAATTCTCTTTTGGCAAATAAGACTTCCATCCATGGCACACAACCAACATCTGGGGAGGAGTTACCACTTCTTTTTCTACATAAGCTTTTGGTATTAGATTACCATTTTAGATACCTAGTTTACAGAGGTAACAAAGATACAAAATCTACTGGTTCCCAGATACTGAAAAAGACAGGATCAAGGATAGAGTTCACAACCTTTGAGGACTTTTTTGTTATCAAGGAGACAAGTTCAACTACAGTACAAACTTGCATCCATCCAATGGATATACAAATGGCAATTTTTCACTGTGCAGATGACTTTACCCAACAGCAGATGTTAAACAAACTCTCCATTTGTCAATTTGCTCTCCCATTTTTGGTGCCTAATCCCCACAATTTCAAAATTGAGTTCCCTTTTTGGTCTCTCAGACAAATCAGGAAAAGTTGGAGAAAGGTAGAAAAAATAGGGTGGGAGACAAAAATTAGAAATTATAATAACCAACTAATCAGTTGGCAACCTATAAATATTGTATCCTTCATAAGAGTTGGAAATTTTGTCTCTACTTCCAAATCACAAATTCTGAATTTACTGCTGAGTAAGGGTAGACATGAACATTTCTCCCACCATCATAGTAAGAAAGACAAAAATAGTTGTCTACTGATGGAAGGTATAGTAGAAATATGCTGGTTCTGTCCAGGTGGGAGAGCTGAGGACAGATTCAAAAACTGTATTGCTTTCACCAATCTCCATGGAAATGCAGAAAAACATGAACAGCAGGTCAAGTTCCTGCAGGAAGTCTCTTCACTCACTGTCATGCTCTTATCAACTTCTGATTTTAATAAAATGAACAAGTCCATTCTACTTGAATTTTGGAAATCACCCAAGCCTCTCATCTGCCTGTTTGAAAATGTAGAAAATATTGTGGAGGATAATTTCCCACACAAAGTAAGAATCGGGATCAAGGATCTAAATCAGGTAGAATTAGCTGATAAAATTACAAATGCAATAACACAGCTGCTAACGGATTCTGGATCTCCTTGTAATTTAAGTAACTGTGCCGACATTGCTAGGAACTGTAACTTCATCATTGATGTAGATCAAAGAGACTGCCAACTAGCAGGAACAAAAGTAGATTTCCTTATGAACCTCTTGAGGAAAAAAAAATTATCAGAGATAAAAAAAGAGTTACTACCCCTTCAGGGAGAGCTATGGCATGATTGGTGTAACAAGGACAGGGAACTCTATCAACTGAGAGACAAAGGGAACAGGAGCATTGAACAATACAAGAATGAGATTGAAAAGGAAAAGCAAAAAATACGTTTTGAACAGTACCACAAAGTCATTCATCTTAATGACCTGATGACATCCTTGCTTGAAAGTCTTCAGTCACACCCAGAAACCCACACAGAGCTCTACTTTCTACAGGAATTGAGTATGTTACTGGATCAACTGACCACAGGAGAATTGGAAAAGCTCCATCAAAGGCGTAGTTTCCTGTTGGCTCAGGTGCAAGCAGAGAAGCTAAAACATTCCATGAGAGACTCCCTCAGACGATGGGAGGCTGAGCTTAAAGCTGTTTCTAAAGAGATCAGTGACTCCACCCTGGGAACTGAGCATCTCCTGAGAGAGGTTGGCCAGATCTATGAAGCTCAAGATGAAGCTTCTTCCCAAGCAGATACACGATTTCTGTCCCTTCCCCAAATGGCAGCTGACTTAATGATATCTGGGGTTCCCATTGAACTGATAGATGGAGAGGCTTCTTATATTCCCCTGAAATGGGTAACTGCTATTTTAGATAAGGTCTCTGAAAAACTTGGAGACAGACGGGTGTTTGTGCTTTCTGTCCTTGGCCTGCAGAACTCAGGAAAGTCCACTCTACTGAATGCAATGTTTGGGCTGCAGTTCAGTTTCAGTGCTGAGAGGTGTACCCGTGGGGCCTCCATGCAACTCCTGAAGGTGGAAGAAAAACTCAGTGAACAGTTGGGTTTTGATTTTCTCCTTGTTGTGGACACAGAAGGACTTCGGGGCTCACAGGTCATCAACAAATCACAGAATGAAGAAAATGAGTTGGCGACTTTTGTCATTGGACTTGGAAACCTAACGTTAGTCAATATTTTTGGGAAGGATCTATCAGAAATGCAAAATATTTTGCAAATAGCTGTCCATGCCTTTCTCAGAATGAAACAACTGAATATCTCACCAAGATGCTTGTTTGTTCATCAGAACATGGAAGAAATTGTAGATACAGATCAGAAAAGGGAAAGACAACAGTGGCTACAAGAGAGATTAGATGAAATTGCTGTTGCTGCAGCCAAACATGAACAGTGCTCAGATGTATCCCACTTCAGTGATGTCATTAAGTTTGATTTCAGGAACCACATCTATTATTTACCTAACCTCTGGGAAGGGAATCCCCCAATGGCCCCTCCCAATCCCAGCTACAGCCACAATGTACAAGAACTGAAAAAAAGGATTCTTGAGAATGCCAAAGAAGAATCTAGGGGAAGTATTTTGAAGATAACAGAGCTTAAAGTCCGGATACGGGATTTGCAGAAGGCCTTAGTGAATGAAAACTTCATTTTCAGCTTCAGAAACACCAAGGAGGTCACTGCTATGAATAGACTTGAGATTATGTACAACAGCTGGGCCTGGATGCTGAGAAATCATGTACTGGACTTGCAGAAGAAACTAATCAACCATATTCAGAATGGAGAAGTTGAAGAGCTCAAGAAAAGCTCAGTTGAGAATCAAGTTACAGGAAAACATGATGACATTATGCAAAAATTTGAGAAGTGTTTTCGAGAAGACAGAGACAGAGACATAATTGCTCAGTGGAAAGGGAGATTTGAAAATGGCTTAAAGAATCTTAAAGAGGAGCTTATAATAGAAATCATGAAAAATTGTGAGAATCTAATTTGTGGAAAGAAAATACAAGACCAAATGAAAGAAAAAAAATTACAATTTGAACACAAGTTGTTAGAAAAAATCAAAGGTCTGACTGAGTCCTCCAATGGGAAAGAATTACGTGATAAGGAACTGAGAGAGATATTCAACAAGACCTGGTCAGAGAATGTCTCTATTCTCTTGCCCCCTACACTCCCATCTGCTGAGGATCCTGATATTGACATTGAGCTAGAGAACATTCTTCTGGAACATTTTAAGCATCAGCCCAATATCGTAAACAAAATTTGGCACCATGATAGAAATAAAGCATTTTCTATTAGTTATTCTAAGCATGTTATCACCTCTCAAAAATTTCAAGTATATGGATCTGTGGAAGATTTTGAAAAAGATATCATAAACGAGACCACAGCTCAAATTATGAGAATGGTTAAAGAAACTATCCACACGAAAGAAGAACAGAATGCGGGTTATAGCTCTAGTTACTTCCATGAAATCCTGCAAATAATCCATACGAAGTCAGAGGCTGCATCTCAAGGAGCCAAATTCACACTGACAAACAGATATAAACTAGAACTAGCACTACATCTATTCCAAGAGGCAGCAAATCATTTTAAAAAGATGTCCGTGGCATTTAAGAGAACAAATAATCCTGTCCTGTACCTAGACAGCAAAAAAGAGGAATTTTTTACTAATTTTAAGTTGTCCTACAAAAGTTGTCAGAACACTGATTAATTTCCTTATATGAAGGATTTATGTCACCTAACGGATTCGGATATATTCTCAAAAAGCTTGTCAATCCTCTCCTGACTTTTGCATTGGATGTTGGACTGACTTCTGTTTTTGTAACACAGACAATTATACCAAACAATTAAAAACTATTGTTTGGGTTTACTGTTAGGTACAATTAGTAATAATCAAAGTAGAGTTTTAACAAATTAAATATTTGTTAGAAATAATACAAAACATGCAATTCACATTTTAAACCAACATATCAATCAACACAAAGTTACAGAAAATTAAAAATAAAATTAAGAACCAGCAATGCATTGGATTTCTTTCCTTCCTTAACAGTTATTCCTTCCTTTATTACATCCTCAATTGAACCTGCTATAAACTAAATATTTTGATAAATTCTAGGGATATGGACCAATATAGGACATTGCCTCTCAAATCTTATTCAAATACTTCTTATTAACTACAACAAATGATAAGGTTTGTCACAATTGAAGTAATTTTCAAAGGTATAGAAAAATAAATTTGGAAAGGTTTAGCTTAGCCTGTTTTGGGAGAACTAACAAAAAATGTTTCTAAGATGTGGGAGATGAGGACAGGCCAAACATGGAGGAGTGGGTAGATTGTCGGAAGAGGAAGAACATTTTAGATGGACAAAACACCTGGAACCCTCTGAAGAAGCAGAAGTCCGCCAATATCATTGGAGCACAAATTGCATAAAGAGGCTTTAAAAGATTAAATGAACAGGAGATAACTGTCATATCATACAGGCCTTGTTAACTCTTATAAGGTTTTATCTTAGATGATGTCTCTCTCTCTCTCTCTCTATATATATATATGTTGTTTTGTTTAAGTGCCGTCAAGTCAGTTCCTATTCATAGCAATCCTGTGTAGCGTTTCTGAGGTACAGCTAGTGGGTTTGAACTGCCATTCTTGTGGTTTGAAGTCCAGTACTGATCCTGCAGCACCACACCACTACACACACTATATATATATATATATGTTGTTGCTAATGGTTGTGTGCCATAGAGTTGGTTCTGACTCATTGTTGTTATTAGGTGCCATCGAGTCAGAACCAACTCATAACGACCTTATGCACAACAGAATGAAACACTGCCCGGTCCTGGGCCAATCTCACAATTGTTGCCATTCTTGAGCCCATTGATCAATTTTTGCCATTTTGCCAATCCATCTTGCTGGGGGTCTTCCTCTTTTTCTCTGACCCTCCACCTTACCAAACATGATATCCTTCTCCAGCGACTGCTTCCTCTGCTGGAGACGAAGTATGAGAGACTAAGTTAAGTTCTGACTCAGCGACACTGCATAAGGTTTCCAAAACTGTAAATCTTCATGGGAGTAGAAAGCCTTATCTTTCTCCCACAGAACCACTGGTAGTTTCAATATGCTGACCTTGATATTAGCAGCCCTACTTGTAACCAGTACGCAACTAGAGCTCCTTCTATATATAGAGAGAAGTTCATTTTCAAAGAAATGAGTTACAATTGCAGAGTCCAAGGTCCCCAGCAGAACAGACAGCCTTTCCCACGTGTCCATTATACTGAGGGCAAGCCACACTCCTAAGAAAGCATCCCTTGAATTGATTGCCTGCTCATGATCAGTCATCACAGAGTTTAACTATGCCTATATTAGGTTTCATCACCATAGGAATAAGCACATCTTAACTGCTAAATCATGCGAACCCTGGCCTAGTGAAATTGACACAGAGCCCTAACCATTACAATCCAGCCTTGTTAGCTTGATACCTGTAAACCATATCCATAACCTCTAAATAAAGACAATCGTAAAGTCATACTTACGCCTACCATGAAATAACTAAAACACATACAACCGAAGATTACACACTGTATGTTTCTGAGAGAGCACACACTAGCTTCTGTTGTAAACTTTCTCAGAAACTAACAATTGAAACTGAATTTATTTTGTGCTTTAACAGAAACCAAAAACTGAAACTGCATTTGATCAAGCTTTGTTGTTATTTTTAAGTGTCTTCAAGTTGTCTTTATCCTATAATACCACTAATGGTAATTTATGGCAAATATGGTAGTTAGAAAACATATTTTAAAACAAATACTTCTACTTCTCAGAAGATAATGTAGATTTCCTTTTTTTTTTTTGCTTCCCATTAAGTGTAACTGTTAAAAATCCTGGCTTTTATAAGTAAACAAATAGAAGACTCTGAATGATAGAGAGAAGATAGGTAGGGACCTTGGAACCCAGAAAATGGCACAGTAATAAGTGTCCTTGAGTTTCTTTTCCAGACTTAGAACTGAAGAAACCAAAATCCATAAATACCAATGAATGCCAACAAAAAAGTCCCAAGAAAACCTTCTTTCTAGCCAAAGGTTCAGGAAAGTGACATTCTGTAAGACAGAAACATTTTGGACGATAACTACTTTATGAAACCAAACTTTACAAAAAAATGCTCACTCCCATTTCTGACAGCAACACAGAGTGTTGTTGTAGTTAGGTGCCGTCAAGTCAGTACCTACTCATAGCAACCCTATACACAACAGAGCGAAACACTGCCCAGTCCTGGACCAACCTCATAATCATCTCCATGACTGAGCCCATTGCTATTACCACTGTGCCAGTCCACATCCTTGGGGGACTTCAAATTTTTCTCCGACCCTCCACTTTTCCAAACATGATTGATATCCTTCTTCAATGTCTAATCCCTCCTGATAA
>NW_006408658.1:1928071-1928731 GCF_000296735.1 Chrysochloris asiatica
TGTTTTCTTTACCTTGAGATTCACTCCATACCTTGGGAGAACACAATTCAATTCATGACACCATAGTATTCAACTGCTAACTTCTATGATGTCTGAGTCAACATCACATTTTCAACCTTGGGAATTTAAACTCCTTGGACATGGAATTTGATTAATTTATATAGTCCATCGTCTTGAAAAACATTGGGTACAATGAAGAAGAAGAATAAATAATGAGTGTGAAATTGATTTAGGTTCAGTCCATGTCAAGGGTAACTCTAATATCTCTGCCAGTTCTACCATGAGGTCCTTCCATAGAGCTCTGGATAGGAAGGTCTAAGGGACAGGACCAGATGCCAAGATTATGAGAAAAGAAATGAAAGTATATGGGTATAATCTCAGATCTGAGGAAAATGGAAAGAGATTCTCCAAGGAAAGGTCTTAACATAAGGCTTGGGTGTTGAATGGAAGGCATTTGGAAGGAGTTTCTCATAATTGGAGGCAAGAATTTCTCAGGATATTTAGAATGGGAAATACACTGAGTAGACTTGTAGCATTGCAGAGGTCCTGGCTTGAAAATATAATTGAACTGAAAAGGTCCTATGTGAACTGAAGGGAGAAAAGAACTTGAAATAGTTCTCTTCATGAAACTGCAAATATATCATTTGGAGAATAATTTTT
>NW_006408658.1:1930103-1931090 GCF_000296735.1 Chrysochloris asiatica
TAAGTATTATTTTGCTGATCTCTGGGAAGACAGAGTTTAGAGGACAAACTTGACACGTATGTGAAAGAACAAAGGTCGTAGGATCTCCAATAAAACTTCCAGCCTAATCATCATCTGGCTTGACTGGTTATCTTGAAAAGAGACTTGTGCCAAAGGGCTCAAACTCCAGAGCATATCTCCTGGTGCATATGCGCCAGAATTTCTCTTGGGCATATGCCTATGACAGGAACTATCTAAAGGTTCAGCTTGACAAGATCCATTTAAACAGCTTTTCCAGAGAGGTTGTACCAATTTACTGTGCCACCTGAAAAATGTTTGTTTTTTCAAAAAAAAAAATCCTGTCGCTTCACATTCTTATCAACATTTTCCTAATTTTTCAAATCAAATATGGACAAAACTTCATCTTGTTTTGAATTTCCATGATCATTGTAAAGCTGAGCAACTTTACTGCCCATACATCTGAAATGCTGTTAATAGATCTTGCCATTTTTTCAACTGTGTACATTTATATGGCATATGGTCAAGAAAAAAGGCCTTCTTCCCTACACTCAACTTATTGGTCAGATATTGGAATGTTTTCCTATAAGATGTTGTGTTAGTGAACAAATATGCAACCTGGAGAGTACAACGTCCTGCTGAGGAACCTTTGGGTAGGAGATGATTTTATCATTTCTCTCACCTCAATGAACCCTAATAAAAGAAAGACAAAAGAATTCATGCTAGTTTGCACAGATTGCTTCCTCATAAACCTTCTGATGAATAAGTGAACTACTGGACTGTCAAAGCCCTTCTTGTACCTAAATCTTGATTTATTTTTGTTTGACACAGGATTCATCCTGTTTTTCATTGGAAAAGTAGGCATGTGAGGGATAGTTGATCCAAGAAGAATGAAGTCCTTGACAACTGCAATCTTTTCTCTAATGATAAGAATATTGTTTATTGGTCCAGTGGTGAGGATTTTGTTTTTCTTTACATTGAGATGCAACC
>NW_006408658.1:1933945-1938774 GCF_000296735.1 Chrysochloris asiatica
TCATATTTTGGCTCTCGTGGACATGTTTTAATTTTCTTCAGCTTCAGCCTTGACTTGCATAAGAGCAATTGATGGTCTGTTCCACAAACAACCCCTGTCCTTGTTTTGACTGATGAAATTGAGCTTTTTCACCATCTCTTTCCACTGATGTAATCAATTTGATTCCTGTGTATTCCATCTGATGAGGTCCATGTGTTTTATCACCTTTTATGGTGTGCCAAAAAGGTATTTGCAATGAATATGTCATTGATCTGGAAGCATTCTATCATGCAGAGGAAACAACAAGATGGTGGAGGTGGCATAAAGATTGTTTAGATATAGATATAGAAAATTAAATGAAACAGGTACAGATAATAGTCCTGGAACCCTTATCTTCAGATGAAGAAACAGACAAGTATATTGAATACTTGCTAGGGGAGATATGTAAGCCGACATTGCAGAAAAAGGAAGAGACTGGTGACCTGTGCTAGTTGATCAAGCATGGTACAGCCATCTTGAGCTTTTGCGAGCTCCTTCAGAGACAAGAAAGCTTATTGGCACTGTAGAAACATACCAGTAGCACGCAGAGATAAAGGAATGATGTTTTCTTGTTCCCCAAAACCCCCTGGGATCAGGGTTATAGCCACCCCAACCCTGTGCACTACCCCAGTGAAGCACCCACTCTCCCAGATGTCTAAGCCACATGGATGTGAGCAGTGTAGTTGTGAACCTCATTATAAGAGGGGTGAGCTATCCACATTAAGAGAGTTTGGTGGACCCTGTTCCAAATGGCTAGCCTTAAACTAGCCCTCACTTGGAGAATCAGATGTACAGATGTATGGAGAGAAAGAAAAATAAAGAAAGAAGAGTGGTGATCATGTTGGCCAGCCTAGAGTTGCCATCTTGAACTTTTGCAGGTGACTTTGAAAGCAACAGGGCAGTGCATACACATGCCACTTATTTGTGGAGAGAAAGCTTTGAATTCTTTTCGTGTACCCCACATTATCCTGATGACCAGAGAGGTGTTGCTGGTAGTAGAAGGAGCATCTAGCAACATAAACCCTGACACCTGGAATCAGGTGTGGCCTGCTCCAGACCTGCAGAAATGGTTCTTATCAGCCTTAGACTAGTAGGATCTCACCCTCAGCTGCCCTCTGGAACAGAAATACCCTGATCCCCCAGCTTCTTTGGGGTTTCCATTAACTAGTTCCAGATTGTGTACCCAGAACAGATACCACCCAGTCCCCCAGGAGCTCTACCTCAGGTTGAAAGTGTTACTATTTCATTCCTTGGCTGGAAAGAGAGCCCAAATTTCTCCTCTCTGGGTCTGGCACCTACCCTGTTTTTTTTCCTTTCTTTTTTTTCCTTTCTTTTTTTTTTCATTTATCCATGCTTCCTCTTATTCTTCTCCTTTGCTTTCTATCTTTTCTATTTCCACTTATAATTTTTTCTTTTTTTCTGCTTCTCTTTCACAACCAATAGTGCTTCTTTCTCTTTTTTTTCTCTTGATTTTTCTTTACTACACTCTGGTGTTTCCTTTTTACTCAGTCTTATCTCTACTTCTGCTTAGTTATTATTTTTTCTATTTTCTCTTACATTTTTATTTATTATTCTTTCTATTTTCTCTTATGTTTTTAAGAGTTATTATTTTTTCTCTTTAGTTATTATTCGTTCTATTTTCTCTTATGTTTTTACTTTCTTCTCTCTCTTTTGATTTTATATTTTTTTCTCTAGTAGCTGTTTATTACTTTTTTTTTTACTATTTTCTATTTTGCAGTTGTTTACTTGTTTGTTTGTTTTCCTTCTTCTCACTTGTGAGTGTGTTATTTCTTCTTGCCTCACTCAATAGGAAACAGCAATTGCATCATACAGCCAAGCTACAACTGTACCCTCTACAGTTCCATCCATTGAGCAACATCCAATGCCAGCTGCAACACACAGAACCAACAATATCAATCAACTCCATCCTGAACTGAGCTCCATGAACAGCCAGCAGAGAATGGTACAAGAGTTCATCCCCTAATCACATCCACCAAGAGTCAGTTGGTAAGTGCATAAGACTACATGAATATGCAATAATGAATTTAAAACACACAACAACACAATTTCTGTTCACACAAAGAAACAAAACAGAGTATCTCAAACAAGTGTCTAAGAAGCAGAGCTAGAAAATGTTTTTGAGTGAAAAAACGCACTGGAACTTCCTGAAAAAGAATTTAAGAGAATTATATTCTCTTTTTAACCCAAATGATTAAAAAGGCTAAGGAAAACAAGGAAGAATTCTGTAGAACAATCAAACAAAATATATAAATTATTGGCAAACATACAAATCGAGAAGATAATACTAAGATTTCAGAAATGGACAATATGTTGAATGGGCAAAGGGGTAGATTGAATAAATGGAAGTTTGAATTAGTGAGCTTGAAGGTAAATTTCTCAATAATAGTAAGCTATATGAACAATCAGAAAAAAGGATGAAAAATATCCAAAGAAAACTTAAAATTCATGTAGGACAACATGAAGAGGAATAACTTATGGATGATTAAATTCCAGAACAGGAAGAGGCAAATAAAATAACAGAAAAGATAGCAAAGAGCTATTGGAATAACATTTCCCTGTCATGGGAGGAGTAATGGTGTGGCACTGTAGGATAAGCACTCAAACTCAAGGTCAGTTTGAACTGCAAGGTCAATGGTTCAAACTCACCAGCTGCTCATTGGAAACTCTATTTAGGGTCACTGTGAGTCAGAACCAACTCAACAATACTTAAAAACAACAACAACAGTAACATCATGGAAGAGGGAAGATAAACAATCAAGAAGCTGAACAAGCTCCAAACAGGATACATCACATAAGATAATCTTCAAGACATATCATAATCAAATTCTCCAAAATCAAAGGCAAGGAAATAATACTGAAAACTGCTCAGGAAAAACAAAAATTTACCTACAAAGGAAAATCTGTAAGACTAAGCTCTGATTTCTCAGCAGAAATCATGCAGGAACATAGGCAATTAGGAGACACATACAAAACTCTGGAATAAAAAAATTACCACACAAGAATCATATACTGAGTAAAGCTTCACTTCAAATATGACAGCAAAATTAGAACATTTCCAGATAAACAAATTAAAAGAATTTTTAATAATTAGTCCAATATTACAAAAAGTGCTAAAGGGATTCCTTTTGACTAAGAACCAACAACAGCAGACAACAACCTGAGATTGCCATGCACAGCAACATCTCCAGAATTCAGTCCAGAAGTAGAAATATCCAAAGTAAAACAAATGTACAAGATTGAAGAGAGGGAACTAGAGATGTCAATTTATAATAAAGGCAACTGCAAAGAAAAAAGAAAAAAGTATAGTTATAGAACCTTCAAATGGTGAGGAAGTCCAGTAGATTTCAAGATAAAGCAGACAGTTTTTAACTGGGATGAAATTTTTAAATTACTGAAAAACCTCAAAGAAAATTAATATGCCTTGACATCTAATAAAGAAAAGGGGAAATCATAAGGATTTGTTGTTGTTGTTGCTGATGCTGTTGTTAAGTGTCATTGAGTTGGATTTGGGTTCATAGCGGCTCTGTATAGGGTTTGCAAGGAACAACCGGTGGGTTTGAACTGCCAACCTGTGTTTCGCAGTCTAGTGTTTATTGACCTTACAGAACTACACCAGGATTTAGTAAATATTAAAACAACAGCAGTGAAGAAATTGGCAAGAAAACACACAAATAAAATGAAAAGTACATGGAACAAAGAAACCAGCAGCAAGAAAAGAGAACAGAGTTCCAGTTTGGGCAGCTGCAGAGACAGAGCCAGGTGGGAAAGTCTCCATGGGGGAGAGATTGAAAACCCAGAGAAACTGCAGTCACAGAATGACACCAGAGCTCTGGATCTAGCATAAAGTTCACTTGCTAGCCACACTAGCAAGTGGGAAAATCACAGTATAAAGGAAAATACTGTGATTTAGGAATTGCTGGAATCATGGCACTCCCCCTGTGGCCACCCTGCCCATGCACAATTAAGGGGGTGGGGCTACAGCCAGACCTGCACTGGGAACCGGCTCTAAAAGCAGCGTAGTGCCATTTGCAAAGGGAGGTTTAGGTGGATTCTACACATTTTTCCTCCTCTTCCCTGTCTCACCTTTTTTGCCCTGCCCGGCCACCTTCAGATGAGTGGGCAAACAACCCACCCCCCACCCCCCAAACAAAAAGACCAGCACTAAGTCACAGTTTACCCATGGCACAGAGAACAAATTCTTTGGCGACCATTTATGATGGCAACCTAAGGGTCACAGCCCTAGAATTAACTTGTGCAGGGCCCTTTAAAGGCTGCTAACCTCAAGGTCGACAGTTCAAAACTATCAGCTGTTCCACAGGAGAAAGATGAGGCCTTCTGCTCCCGTAAAGATTTGCAGCCTTGGAAACCCTGTGCAGGGTCACTATCAGTCAAAACCAACTCCACTGTACTTAACAACAGCATCTAACAAGGAAAAAGGAGCCCTTCAGGCCTGACAGACAAACCATATGAATAATCTGTAAAAACCCCAACATAAAAGGTCACAACTATCTCGAGAATTACACTGTGAACATGCAGATACCTAACTAACCGTCAGAGACAAAAATAGTAGACCATCTTTCTCCCATTAATTTCTCCATATCTATCTGTGCACCTCTACTGTGCAGACTAGAGGAGGGGCCTGAGTGAGTGGACACTCCCACCGACTGCTGGAGGCTTCTACAGTGCACACACACTTCCTGTGTAGCAAGGAGACTGGCCAGTCAGCCACAATTTTATTTTTGTTTCAAAGTGGTGGTTTTTCTCTCTGCTTTTATATTGCTTCTCCTTTG
>NW_006408658.1:1940100-1941489 GCF_000296735.1 Chrysochloris asiatica
TAAAGATAATAAAACTTGTCAGGCATTGACATATATTAACTCATTTTTTTAAAAAAAGAAAAATACTGTCAACCAAGAATCATCTATCCAATGAAACTATCAATCAAATATGATGGGGCGATCAAGACATTCTACTATAAACAGAATCTGAGGGATTTTATCAAAACCAACCCAGCACTTCAAAGCATCCTAAAGGGAGTTCTTTAGACTGAAAACCAACAAGAACAGACAACAAACAGAGATTGACAATCATGTCAACACCACCTGGAACTCAGTCGACAGATAGCAGAGTCCAGAACAAAACAAGACTACAATAACGAATTCAAAGGAGCTGGAAGCCAATCAAAGATCAAAATTATATCAACGTCAAGGAAGGAACAAATGTAGCAACAGAGACCCAGGTGGTGAGGATGTCAGGTAAATTACAGGATACAATAGATTCTCTTAAATGGAGAGAAGTTAGTAGACTATAAGGTAACCCCAAAGAAAGTTAATACTTCACAGCTTACCATGAAAATGAACTTCCAAGCAGAACAAGCAAACATTAAAACTAAGAAGAAACTGTCAAGAAATAGCACAAAAAAACACAAACCCAACACAGAAGGCATGCAGAACAAAAGAACGAACATTACTACCAAAAAAATAACATAATGGCAGCAACTAATTCATACCTACTGATAATTACATTGAATGTCAATGGATTGAATGCACCAGTAAAGAGACAGTGAGTGGCAGAATAGATAAGAAAACAAGACCTTTCAATATGCTGCTTGCAAGAGACACACATTACACACAAAGACAAAAACAGACTAAAAGTTAAGGGATGGAAAAAAATATACCAAGCTAACTGCAATAATAAACAAGCAGGAGTGGTAATACTAACCTCTGAAAAGGAAACTTTAAGATAAAAACCAGCATAAGAGACAAAGAAGAACACTATCTCATGATCAAAGGGTCAATTGAACAAGATGACATAATCATAATAAATATCTATACTCCCAATGAGAGAGTACCAAGACATATGAAGCAAACCTTACTAGAATTGAAGAAAGAAATAGATAAATCTACAATTATAGTGGGAGATTTTAATACTCCACTTCCAAAAAGGGACAGAACAATCAGAAAGAAACTTGACAAAGTTATAGAGGAACTAAACAACACAATCAAACAACTTGACCTCATAGATGTATACACAGCATTCAATCTAATAACAGTACAATATATATTCTTCTCCAGTGCACATGGAACATTTTCCAGAATTGACCATGTATTAGGTCACAAAGCAAGCCTCCATAAATTTACAAACATCAAAATTCTACAGAGCTTCTCCTCAGACCACAATGTTATAAAACTAGAAACCAACAATAAGAAGACCATGGAAATAAAGTC
>NW_006408658.1:1944994-1955785 GCF_000296735.1 Chrysochloris asiatica
AGCAATACACAAGAAAGGGGAGGGAAAAAGAAGAACAAGGCTGATGGGAGAACAGTTAGGCAGGTTTACATGGGCTAGTTGGGACAGAGGTAAATGACGATATATGCACAACCTTGGAATAACAGGGCTTCAAGATACAGGGTTTGAAGCATGGCTTGAAAGGGTAAAAGAGGAGAATAATGTTAGGATGCTTGGCTATCTTTTGAATCATGGTTTCCCTTGCCTACCATTGTGAAATAGACACTTGAGGGGGGATGGGAAATAGCAAGAAACATCACAACAGAAGACATGTAAGCCCGTCTTCAGCCTGTAACTGACTGGAATACCTTAAAGGAGGCTAGAAATTGCCCAGACCCAAAATGGGTTGGGGGATATAAAGGCAAGAAGTGACTGGCTTACAAGCTTTCAAGAGGGAGCCTAGTTCCAGATGGGGCAGAGGTAGGCAGAACCTCCACTGAATGATTTCCAATCTGTTGGTACCAGGCTGACGAAAGGAAATGGGAATAAGACTCTTGTAGTACAACAGTGAATAACTGCCATCGTGAATGAATGTGAGGGTCGGAAATGTAGAGGCAGATTTTGATTTTTTTTTTTTTGGCAAAAGGAAGAGAGTGATTGAATTTGCAGCCCAGGAGCAGAGGTCCCTGGGACCATCAAGTGAGAAGAGTGGAAAGTGTGACCCTACCCAGAGAGGCAGTGAAGCCAGGCATGGAGACAGAGAAGATGATGTGGACAGATGGAGTGGCTGGGGATACAGAACTCAGGGAGGGAGAGGAACTGTTTGCTGACAGCCAGGGGGGCGGGCCTATGGGGTGTATCCTTTGATTGTTTGATGATGCATGGAGGGAATTGTTACCATTGCAATGAAATGAAATACGATAGGATGAATGTGAAGCTGAAGTGGGACAGAGGTAAATAATGATGCATGCACAATCTTGGAACAACAGGGTTGTGGGGTACAGGGATCGAGACATGGTTGGAATGGAGAAAAGGGGGGAAATAATGTTAAGATGCTTGGCTGTCTTTTGAATCTAGGTTTCTCTGGCATACCACTATAAAATAGACACTGGAGGGGAGAAGAAAGGAATAACCAGAAATGTCACCATAGAAAGCTTGTAAGTCCATCTTCTGTCTATAACTGATTGTTATTGTTGTTGTAGTTGTTATGTGCCATGGAGTCAGTTCCGACTCATAGCAACCGTGTACAGGGTTTCCAAGGCTGTAAATCTTTATGGGAGCAGAAAGCCTCATATTTCTCCCATGGAACAGCTGGTAGTTTTGAACTGCTGACCATGAGATTAGCAGCCTGATTCATAACCACTATGCTACCAGAGCTGATTGGAATACCTAAAATGGGGCTACAATGTGCCCAGTGATGGAGGCTTCCTGCGGAGCCTCTGCATTACATAAGACCATAGGTGGAATCGTGAACAGCATCCAGAATCTTCTTTGGTAGGAAATTTCAACTTGAAAGGAAAAGCAGACCAGCCTGGATCAGCCAGAACAGAAGATATTTCTTGAAAGAAAGACTGACAGGAGAAATACAAAACAATATAGGCATACTGACTGACTACTACAAGACAAACAAGTGGCTCACCCAGGAGACATCAAGGCAAGTGGTCGGGTCCCTTCAGGGCAAACCTCCTTCTAAGACTAAGACTCAATGGAAATACACACTCTGATTGGTGACCACGTTCGACACCCATAAGGGAAAGTGAGGGGAAAACAGCAATGAAGCTGTGAGCTAAGCCCTGCAGCATTCAATAGACTCCTGTGAACCCAGCTGGAGACCTGGTTGGCCAGCAGTGTGGCAAGACCAGGGAACTCTTGGGCCCAGAATCAGTGACATAGCCACAGAGGACTAGAGTGCAGAGTGAAGCATCCTGCTGATAAGAAGAGAAGACACATGCATAAGTACACTCACACTTGCAGATAATAGCCACTTAACCTGGCTTCAATGACTGGATAATCAGCACTCTACTAGAAGAAGAAAAAAAGAGTAATCTGATACAATTTGATGAACTTGACCTATACCTATGGATGCAGTAACGCAAAAGAGAGAACAAATCTTCACAGCGAGGATCATTCTCACCCCCTCCATACATGGAGTGGACAGGGGTGGGCAACTTGGACATTGGCTGCTTAGAATGGGGAGCGGGGGTAGGCTACAGAAGTAAGAAGTGACTGGCTTACAAGCTTTCAAGAGGAAACCTAAACCCAGAGTGCATGGAGCAAGGTAAAATCTCCACTGAGTAGTATCCAATCTGTCTAGGCGGGGCTGATAAAAGGAGATGCAGATAGGTCTCTTGGGATACAATAGGGAATGATTGTTATCAGAACTGATTGTGAGGGTTGGAAATGTAAAGGTAGACGTTTTGTGGCAAAAGGAGGGGAGTGATTAACTTTGCAGTCCAGGAGAGGAGGTCTCTGGGGCCATCAAGGGAGAAGAGCAGAGAACGGAACCCTACCCAGAGAAGCAGTGATGCCAAAGATAGAGGCAGAGATGATGACGTGGGGAGATGGAGCAGCTGGGGACTTTGGACTCAGAGAGGGAGAGGGGCTGTGTGCTGATGACCAGAAGGAAAGCTTGCAGGTATACCCTTTGGTTGGTTGATGATGCATGGAGAGGATTGTAACTATGGTAAGGAAACGATATACGGTAGGAACAACATGAAGCTAATGTCTCCCATGTAAACATCACATAATTCACAATAAAGCATTAAGAAAAAAAAAAAGAGCTAAAGTGAATAGAGAGAAATACTGTTAACTCTGTTAACTGATGATACACGGAAGGGAATGTAATCATTGTGATGAAGCAACTTGTATGATTTGTTGAATGTAAAACTGGTGACCTGTCCTGTAAACTTTCACTCAACTGACAATAAAAACTTAAAGAAAATAAATAAATTAATTAAATTTTTAAAAAGATCATGAGAGGTCCTAAGCATAAGTGACAGATAAAAGAGTAAAACTAATCAGCGCATGTCTAATAGAAAAACAGAATCAATTGTTGGTACTTTACTCAAACTCAAACTCTCTATTTAATATTTAAATAAGTATTTAAGAATATTTATTCTTAAACTGAAGGTGTCAAAAGCAAGATTGTTAACTTGCAACTTCCTCTGGCAAACAAAATGGCAATACATGTTGAAAATGGCCAGGATGAAGTCTTGTGCACACACACACTTAAAAACTTACAAATATGTTGCCAAAATGCATGTTGTAACAATGAAAGTAAGGGATGGAAAGCCTTGAAAACTGGTATGTTAGTTACACTCATCATTTTGGCAATGTGGCTTAAATATCTCAAGGTAATAATATAGGCTAACTGAATATCTGTTTTCTTCAAAGCCATGGACTCAGCACAGAATCCATCCCTGATGGATTTCAAAGTTACAGAAGTCTCAGAAAAAGAAGCAAAAACAGGCACAGCAGGAACTGTGGGAACTGGAAAAATATGTCAAAAGGGAAGTAGCGACAGGAAGAGATGGTGAAAACAAAAGAAACAGAGGCAGACTATGGAGATACCAAGAAAATTCTGACCATCCCCCGAAAAGTCTCGAAGGGAAGTCATGGAGAACAAGCAGCAACAACTCAACCACATAGAGGGGACATTGTACCCCAGGCAAAACCTCCCAGATGAAGATCTGGTGAGAAGGGCATCTGGAGGACTGGCCCTTCAGGGAATCTATAAAACCAGCCACCAAAGAGGTCTGATAGAGAAGAGAGAGGAGTTACTCAGTCTCCCCGAGGATTTGGTCCCAAACAGAGCACCCAGATAGAAGCAAAGGAATGTTCATCTCACACAGAATCTGTATTCATCCAGACTATAGAGAAGCTGGGCTTTAGTGCCACCACCTCAGCCAAAGCTGGAGGGTAGGGATTCAGCATGGAGGCAGGTATAGACCACAGTCAACATTCAGAATCGCAGGGGAGTCAACAGTCATATTCTGAGCACTCTTACTTCTGCACAACCAAGTTCAGCTACATCCCACTGGTCTCCTGCCACTTTCCCATCAACCAGCTCCATTTCTCCAAAGCTGCTCTACAGGAACTAAAATGTATTGAAGACCTTCTGGAACAATCTAAAGGCCCACACACACTCCCCTTGCTGAGGCGAAGAACTGAGGCCTTCTTCCACAGGTTTGGCTCTCATGCTAATAAGGATCCTCTGCACCTGGGAGGAATCTACTGGTGGAAAGCTGTTGCTGAGGGTTTTCAAAGTGAACAACTGGAAGAAGTGAAACAACAGTCAGCAGAGGCCCTGGATATTTACATGGAGTGAAAATTGCTGCAGGTGTGAACATTTAAGATTCTCATTCAAAAATGGCCTCTCAGAGCACTAACTTCCCAAACCTCCAAACCAAAGTCTAGTTATCAGTGGCCCACACAGGTGGTCCACCAGAAGTAGATAGCCTTCCCCAATGGAAAGCTGGACTCTACCAGCAATCAAACCTTGTGTGTCATTGACAGGGGATGTCAGCTGATACCCATCTGGGTCATCATCCTCTCCAGCCACAGAATTGATTTTTTTTTTAATGTTTTATTGTGAATTATGTGATAGTTCACATGGGAAAACATTAGCTTTACATTCATCCTATCGTATATCGTTTCATTGCCATGGTTACAGTCCCCTCCATACATCATCCACGAACCAAAGTGTATACCCTTTGCAAGCCTTCCCCCTGGTCGTCAGCACACAGTCCCTCTCCCTTTCTAGGTCTAGAGTCCCCAGCCACTCCATCTAGCAATCAGGTATTAATAGATATGGCAACACCACTCAGAAGTCATTAAACAGTAAGAACAGTCCAGGAAAGAACAAAATTACAACAAATTCAGAGGACTTAGGAGTTCCGTCTACATTCAAAATAATTGCAGTGTGAAAGAAGGCAAAAATATAGGTACAGAGATCCAGATTAGACTGATTTCAAATGAAGGAAAAAGTTGATAGAATATAGGGTATGTTCACTTCCCCTTATTGGTGACAAACATGGTCACCAGTCAGAGCACATGTCTGCTCATGTATTCCCATTGAGTCTTAGTCTTGGAAGGGGGTTTGCCCTGAGAGGCACAGAAGTGATTTTGAGGATCCATATCAAGTGGCTAAGTACCTCAAAGACAGCTCCACTGCACTGACTGGCCTCATTGCCCACATCCAAAATGGAGACGCATTTGTCACACTGTGAGCTAAATGTGTCTGACTGCAAAGTCATTTGAACTGCAAGGTCAGATTTTCAAGCTCACGAGCTGCTACTTGGAAACCTTACTCAGGGTCACTATGGGTCAGGATCGATTCGAGAGCACTTAACAACAACAACAACAGCAAGGATGATAAAGTTTTCCTACAGGACATGAAATATTGGGAGGTGTCAGATCCTGAGAAGCAGCTGAAAAAACTGATAGATTTTATGCAAGTGTTGAGTCAGAAAGTTAGAAGTTATGACATCTGGATTTACATGTCTCAAAGATGGGAACTTGCAGAATTTTCTGGTGAACACAGTCAAATTTTGCAAAGAGCCTTCCATTCATAGCATTAAATTCATTAAGTCTCAGATGCATATTCTTCTGTACCCTCACATCTACAAAGTAGAACACTTTCCTCAGGTTCACACTACCAAGGAGTAGATCTTCCAATCAGAGTCACACCAAGAGCAAGTCAACATCTATCAATTATCTGAATTCATTAAAATCTTAAAGGACACCCAGAATGTTCTCATGGAAAAAAAGGCAAAGTTTGAGTGTCACCAAGCACTGGAAGATGCTCAAAGAAAAGCCACTTATGAGATCAGCTTGTCTCTCCACTCCTTTTTAGAGAACCTCCAAAAAACAGAGCAGCCTGACACACAGCTCTTGCTACTTCTCATTGCAGCTGGGGCAGGGTATGACATGGTTCACAATACTTTTCAGTATCTCCTGGGTTGTGATGAGTTAGAGTACTTACATCATGAAATGCAAAAGGCCCATGATAAATACCATGAGCTGAAAGATACTTGCAACTACAGGGCTCAGGCTTTCCTGGTGCTCACTGGCCTAACAGTCACAGTGGGAATTACAGCTGTTCCTCCAGAGACGAAAACACAACGTTTAGAATTAATGAAACATCACATGGGACAATCCCTGTCTGAAGAAATTGTGAAACTCCTCACCAAATTTGGGGCAGGCCATGATTGGAAAAACATAGAGAATGATCTAAGATTGCTCATTGATGGCAATTATGAAGCCACTGTACCTTATTTCCTAATGGAAGAGGCGAGAAAGCAATTGGAAAGTCTCTGCCATGAAAAGAAACAGCCCCAGAAGGCAGATGATAATGAAGAAAAGAAAACAAAAGTGATAGAAAATGCAGCATTCCTAGAGCTACTTCAGCGTCTAGGCCTAGAACATTACTACCCAAAGAGGATGGGCAGAGCTAACTTCCATCTGATCCACAAGGCCTCTATGTATAACACCCAGCCCAGTTCTGAGCAAGAGCTTCCCTTCTACTTCCTGCAGAAGCTGCTGGTGCTTGATTATAAGCTGAGATTCTTGGTCTTCAAAGGTGGTGAAAACGCAGAAATTCCAGTCTCTTCAAGTACCTCCAATAAGGAAAGTGAGTTTTTTGATCCATATGGAGGCATTTTTGAACACAGTGACAGTTCCAGTAATACTTCCATCATGAATACTAGATGCAACATTCACCCAATGGATATTCAGATGGCAATTCATCACTGTGCAGATGCCTTTGCCAGGCAATATATTTACGCCAAACTCTCCATATGTCAGTTTGCCCTTCCTCTTGTGGTACCACATCCCTGCACTTCTGAAATTGAATTCTCTCTCTGGGCTCTCAGCCAAATTAGAAGAAGCTGGCAGCAATCAAGTACATCATCAAAGGTGAAGAACAATTACAAAAATCAGCAGATGACTAGTGTACCTACTTCCATAGTCTCCTTCATTAGAGTTGGAAATGGCTTCTCTGCCTCAAAATCTCAGATCATGAACTCTCTTGTCAGTGAACATAAACATGATGTCTTTTTTCACCGACACTGCCCAGGAAGCAGCACAGACTGTCTCTTGATGAAGGGTGTGGTGGAAATCTGCTGGTTCTGTCCAGGAGGGGAAGAGAAGGACAGATTTGACAACTGTCTGACCTTCACTAATCTCCATGGAGATGCAAAGGAACACAGACGACAGCTCACTTTCTTGCAGGAAGTCTCTTCACTCATTGTGGTCCTCATGTCTGCTTCAGATAACAATGAAGAAAACCGAAAAGTTGTTCATGACTTGTGCCAGTCATCAAAACCTCTGATCTGTCTGTTTGATGATAAAGAAAAAACTGTAGCTGATAATTCCAGCCAGAAAGTGGCAATAGGGATCAAAAACAGAAATAAGGCAGAATTAACAGAGGAGCTCACAAATACAATCAGACGTTTGTCAGCGCTATCAGACACGGCTCTCAATTTAGAGGACTGTGCTCGAATTGCTCACAAACAAGGATTCCAAATAGATGAAGATCTGAGAGATTGCAAGGAAGCCAAAGAAAAGGCACAGACACTAATTGCTCTCTTGGGAGAAATGAAGTTATCTAAGATAAAGGAAAATTTACTACCCCTTCAGGGACAACTATGGCACCGCTGGTGTAAGAAGGACAAAGAACTCTATCATCTGAGAGAAAAGGGGAATCGTAGCATTGAACAACACAAGAGTGACATTGAGACAGAAAAACAAAGAATACGGCATCAGCAATTGGACAAAGCCTTTCCTCTGAACGATTTAATGCAACCTTTCCTTGAAATTCTCCAAGAACGTTCTGAACCCCTCACCAAACTTTACTTCCTGCAGTGGTTGAGTATGCTTTTGACCAACATAACTATAAAACCTTTGGAAACCCTGCATGAGCAGCAAAGGACTTTGTGGTCATCAGTACAAGCAGAAAAGCAAAAGGTACCAAAGAGCAACTCCCTCAGAGACCAGCAGAATAAGATGGAAGCCATATCCAAAGAGATCAGTGATTGTTCCTTGGGAATTGAGCATCTTCTCAGAGAAGTTGGACAGATCTATGAAGCACTGGAAGAAGCTTCCTCCATAAGAGATCCCCTTTTCCTCTGCCTTCCCCATATTGCTGCTGACCTGATGATAGCTGGGGCTCCCATGGAGCTAATGGATGGGGATGCTTCCTATGTGCCTCTGAAATGGGTGGCTGCTATTTTTGATAAGCTCTCTGAGAAACTTGGAAACAAACGACTGTTTGTTCTTTCCATTCTTGGCCTGCAGAGCTCAGGAAAGTCCACCCTACTGAATGCCCTTTTTGGGCTGCAGTTCACTGTCAGTGCGGGGAGGTGTACCCAGGGAGCCTACATGCAGCTCCTGAAGGTGGAGGAGACATTCACAGAGGAACTGGGCTTTGACTTTATGCTTGTTGTGGACACAGAAGGACTTCGGGCACCAGAACTCAACAACAAATCTCAGAATTGGGATAATGAGTTAGCAACCTTTGTCATTGGATTTGGAAACTTGACTTTGATCAATATTTTTGGAGAAAATCCATCAGAGATGCAGGATATTCTACAAATAGTTGTCCAAGCTTTCCTCAGGATGAAACAAGTAAGACTCTTCCCAAGTTGCCTCTTTGTCCATCAGAATGTGGGGGAAGTTACAGCTAAAGACCAAACTATGGAAGCACGAAGACGACTAGAGCAGAAACTAGATGAAATGGCAGCAATAGCAGCTAAACAAGAACAGTGCCAACATGTAACCCGCTTCAGTGACGTCATTAAGTTTGACGTTAGTAATCACGTCTACTACTTTGCTCACCTCTGGAATGGCAATCCACCAATGGCCCCTCCCAATCCTCGTTACAGTTACAATGTGCAGGAACTGAAAAGCAGGATTCTTATGACTGCCAAAGAGGCATCGAGGGGCACCATCATGAAGTTATCAGAAGTAAAACTTCGAGTTCAAGATTTGTGGAGAGCCCTCGTGAATGAAAACTTTATTTTCAGTTTCAGGAATACCAAAGAGGTCATGGCCATGAACAAACTGGAAACAATGTATAACCAATGGAGCTGGAAACTGAGGAGTCATGTGTTAGACTTGCAGAACACACTGACCAACCAGATTCAAAATGGCAAAATGAAGACACTCAAGGCCAACACAGTTGAGGCGGCAGTGAAAGAAAAATATGGAGCCATCAAGCAAGACCTTGAAAAATATTTTACTGAAGACCCAGATAATGAAATACTGGTTCAGTGGAAAGCAAATTTTGAGAATAAGCTAGAAATAGTTAAAGAGGCACTTATTTCAGAAAGCAAAAGAAAAACTGAAGAGCTCATTTATTTCAAGGAAAGCCAAGAAAAACTCGCTGCAATGAAGTCAAGTTATGAAAAGGAACTGTTGGAAAAAAGCAGAAAGTTAGCTTTAACTCTACAAGACAAAGAATTGAGTGAAGAAGAACTAAACAAGAAATTCAATTTACTTTGGGAGAAATGGTTCTATGACGTATGCTCAGCTTCCCCTCCAGCTAAAGAGCCTAACTAACATAGATGTGGATTCTGAAAACATACTTTTGGATTACTTCAAAAAGGATAAACATGTGGTGAACATATTAAAGAGTAACTATAGAGAACTGTTTCACATAGACTATGATACACATATCAAAATGGACAGGACAATTTTAAGATGCAAAAAGTCACTAGCCGTCCAGGATAAAGAGCACATAAATATGACTACACATTGCATAATTTCAAATTTTAATGAAATTATTAATGACATTATGAGACAAAAGTGTGATTACAATCCAAGTTATTTGCACAAAATCTTGAGAATGATAGATAAGGAAACGACATCTGCATCCACTCATGACAAATACACATTCACAAATAAATATAAAATTGACTTGGCTTTCTGGTTGTTCCAAAGAGCAAAAGAGAGTTTTAAGGAGATGCACAAGACATTCAAGAGAGCAAATGATCCTGTAAACTACTTGGAAAGCAAGAAACATGATTTCTTCATGAGTTTTAAGATTTCCTGCCAAGGAGCAACCTCCATCAAATCATTTGTTGATTTTCTGTGGAACAAGCTTACTTCTGCTATCTCCATTACCATACGGGAGAAAATGGCACTTAAAGTTGCAGGGCACATGCGGGCTACCTGTCCTGAATTCAATGGAAACAGGGCAAACCTAGAGAAACACATTCTTACCACTCTGGCAGAAAAAGAAAATTTTGACAGTTACTGGCAGTACATTCATAACCCAAAGTCGTATTTTAAGAATTACATTGAGCACCATATTCAAGGATACAATTTAGACAAAACTTGTGAAAAAACAAAGACTTTTTTAAAAATCAGTTTAGACGAAATCAAGACTGTCATCCTCAAAGCTATTTATGAATCCACTGAAGTAGCTAAAGATAAAAGCAGCACTGCATCCGAATGGTTGGATTTGTTCTGTGATCACCTGGGAAGTAACTTGGTGTTTCCAAGAAGCGCTTTGGTAAGCATTGAACACCAACAGATAAAAGATACTGAATTTCTCAAACAAGCCATGAGTGAAGGATTGGATCCCACATTGAAGAGAATAGAACAGGACTTTCTGAATGTGTCTGTAAAAGAAATAGTTCCTGAAACTACAAAATTGCTCTCTGATCACCTCTGTGGCTGCTGGAAACAATGTCCCTGCTGTAAAGCAATTTGTACAAACACAATTCCTACACATGAAGGAGACCACAGTGTTCCCTTCCACCGTCCTCAGGCTGTCAATGGAATGACATGGGATAAAACAGACCATTTTACAATTGACTGCTGTACCAGTTT
>NW_006408658.1:1956722-1957970 GCF_000296735.1 Chrysochloris asiatica
TATAAACCCAAATTTAAGCATGTTTTATAATTCTTGTACATAATTGCATTCTTTTTCTTTAGCATAATAAAAGTCATTTCATTTAATTCACTTCTCACTGATAAACTAACTGAAGCAAATCAATTGATGTTAGGTCATATTTCTTCTAACTCTAACAATATTTACACAATTAACTCACAAAATATTTTTGATTACTTCTGTTCTTAAGTCACATTTTTTTTATTTTCAAGTTGTATGATATAAAACTTTATATATGTGGATTATGTTTTGGTTACCTATCATTGCATATAAAAGTACTCCAAAATTCATCTAAAAGTATTATTTTATTTACTGGAAAAAGTTAGCAAATTATTTTTCCAAATTGGATATAAGTTTCTAGAAGAGGCAGTCTAAGTGCCCATAATGGAAGAATGGATACACAAACTTTAATACATACACTGTATGTAATATTATGCAACCTTGAAGAATAATGGTAAATCTGCAAAACGCCTCATAACATAGATGAACATTGTGGATTATGCTGAATAAAATTAGTCAATCAAAAAAGGACAAATATTGTATGAGATCATTATTGTAAAAGCTCAAGAAATGGTTTCCATACTAAAACAAACATTCTTTGATGGTTACCAGTGATGGGAAGGAGAGGATAGTAATTCATTTGCTAGAGAGTAGACACATGTTAGCTTGGGTGATAGGGAGGACAATATGCAAAAAGGTGGCATGCAATACACAAGAAGAAGGGTGGCAGATGAATAATGTAGATGGAGGAAGTCTTAGAGAGGTATACATGGACTAAATGGGATTGTGGCAAATATTTATATATGCACAACCTTGGAACAACAGTGTTCTGTGAGTAGATACATAGATTGAAACATAGGCTGAATAGGTAAGGGGGGGGAGTTTATGTTTGACTGCCTTGTGGATATTGGTTTCTCCTGCATACTATTGTAAAACAGACATTCATGTGTGATAGAAATTAATACTGGGAATTATGATTATAGAAAGATAATATGCCTTCCTTCAGCCTCTAATTGATGGATTTGCTAAAATGGGAGTTAGAATTTTCCCAGACAAATAGGCTTTTTATTAAGCCTGTGTAGATTATGGGGCTTTAGGTGGAGTCCTGAGCCCCACCTAGTACCTTCTGAGTTGGTACATTTGCATTTGAAATGACATGCAGACCAACCTAGAACTGCTTGGAGAACAGAAGATTCTTCTTCAGAAAAAAGTTGACTGTTGAGCCTTTTG
>NW_006408658.1:1959050-1960153 GCF_000296735.1 Chrysochloris asiatica
ACAAGTGTTACATTGTGGCCACAGTTGATGGGGACCTTAAACAAAGAATCCGGAGAATCGCTGGATTTCTTATCATGTACATTTCTAACCACAGGTACAACACTGAGCAGCTGCCAGATGATTATGGAGCCCCACGGTTTTGAATCTTACAAGACAAACTTCCTCTGTGTTGCTTCAACTGACTTTCTCTCGTTCCAGTTCAGTAAACATGCTATTTTATGATTAATCAAGTATGGTTACATCTGCTTACTTTTTTTTTTCTTTTTTTCTTTCAGGATTCAATTTTTCATTTTTTCCAAAGATACCTATTTAGAATCTAAACTGAATAATAAATTACTATTTGGTTCAATTTTAGAAATAAAATTTTTAGCAAGTCATTTCCACCCCAAAATTTTCAGGGTTCCCAACAGTTACATTTAATAAACTCATAACTTCTAAACAGAGATTAAGGTCCTTTGGCATTTGGCCTTAATTTATGTTTTTATCATTGTTTCATTAAAACATGAGCTTTTGAAAAAAAAATGGGGGGACTATAAAGGCATGAAGTGGCTGGCTTACAAGCATTCATGGGTATGCTTAGTTTCAGAATGAGGGAAGCAATGTAGAATCTCTTCTGAATAGTTTTCATCTTTCCAGATGGGTCTGGTGAAAATGGGTGGGGAATAAAGCTGATAGGATTTTATGATCCAGTTGTGAGCAATTGTTAGCAAAACTACTTGTGATTGTCAAAACTGAAATTCTAGAAGATTTATAACTAAAAGAGACAATAGTTAATCTTTAATTTCAGGAACAGAGGATCCCAGCACCATGAGATCCACCAAGTGGAGCATGAGATCCCTATGTAGAAAACCAGCAACAGCAGAAACAGTGGCAGAGGAGGTAGAAAGGAGAGAGAGAGCATTACTATTCACTGTTGTTATTGATGTGTGTTTGTAAACAACTTTGTTTCCTTAAAATGAAGACACATTGTGAAATTAAATTTCAATGAATAGATGGATGATAGGTACATAGATAGTTTAATAGAGGGATTATAGATCTATATATACATAGAATTGTATATATAGATTATAGATTACAGATCTATATATACATAGATTAAGTAG
>NW_006408658.1:1961128-1962068 GCF_000296735.1 Chrysochloris asiatica
GACTAACAATGATCCATATGACACCAAATGGATAACAGGAAATCTAAAGCATGGATGAGAAATGGGGATTGGATACCACAGGGAGCAAGTGAGACTAAATTAATGGAGACGAATAACTAGAATGGGAATAATGAGACTGTTAACACAAACCGAATATTGTAACCAAAGTCACTGAACACTGTGTATAGAAATAGTAAAATAGGAACCTGTCTTGCTGTGTATACTTTCACCAAAAATATAATAAAATATTTTCAAATACATAAAATAAAGTTTGGGGTTAGTTTATCATGTGTTGAAGATTATTATTATGACTTGCAAATGATGTCATTTGGTACAACATTCAGTAGTTACACCTTCCTACATGTAATCAGCCCATAAAACTTGAAAGTATCACAGCCAAAATCCATCCCCTTTCATAGAAAAATCAAGTTCACTAATGTGAAAAGAAGAAATATAGGAATCTATAACAGGAAGGAAAAAAATGAACTGGAATAAAAGCATAGTATTGTAGGAGAACCATCCTCTACCATTGTTGTAGTTGTTGTTAACTGTTGTCGTGTCAGTTCCGACCAATTGCGACCCTGTAATGGGTTTCCAAGAAGCAGCTGGTGAGTTTGAACCACTGACCTTGTGGTTCAAAGCAACTTTATAGCCCAGTGCATTAGTCCACAGCGCCACACCAGAGCAATTTAAAAGCAGGAAAAAAAATTTTTTTTCATCAAAGAATTGATATTGCTAGTCCCTAATTATAAACTAGCAGCTGTTTCACAGGAGAAAGGTGAGGCTTTCTGCTCCAGTAAAGATTTACAGCCTCAGAAACCCTGTACAGGATCATTATGAGTTGGGTCAACTCCATGGCACATAACAACAGCAACAATTACAAGTGTTATTTACACATTGCCACAAAAAGAAATCCTATAGAGCTTAAAGCATGTGATCA
>NW_006408658.1:1963619-1965867 GCF_000296735.1 Chrysochloris asiatica
TGTTGGAAAAAGTACAGCCAGAATGCTCCTTAGAAACCAAAATGGCCGGACTTCATCTTTCATACTTCAAGCATACTATCAGAAGGGGCCAGTCCCTGGAGAAGGGCAACATGCTTGGTAAAGTGGAAGATCAGAAAAAAAGAGTGAGACCCTCAATGACAAGTGGCAGCAACAATGGGCTCAAGTGTAGTAGCAATTATAAGGATGTAGGACCTGTTGGTGTTCATTCTGTTGTACTTAGAGTCACTATGGGTTGAAACCAACTCAACTGGACCTAATGAAAACAACACAGAACTCTGACCCACACTGATCCCACACTAAGCTAAAGAGGCACAATAAAAGGGAAAAAACTTTGAGTGGAGATTTCTTGTCTCTCCATACCAAGCTTAGTCTATACAGATTTCTCACATGCATTCTATCATGTGAGACTAAAAGAAGTCTGTAAGGAGCATTTGTTGTTGTTATTGTTGTTGTTTCCTTAAGTGCCATTGAGTTACCTCTGATTCATAACAAAATTATGCACAACAGAACCCATTAAGGAAGGAGCACTTAGAAAGCATAAAATGGTAGTTTCAGGTCTGTCTTAGGTTGGGTTCTCTAGAAAAGCAAAACCAGTGTAGCTTACATATGTGTATATATTGTTGTTTTTAAGTGCTATCAAGTCAGTTCTGACTCTTAGTGACCCTGTATAGGGTTTCCAAGAAGCAATTGGTAAGTTTGAACTGCCGACCTTGTGGTTCAAAGCGATCTTGTTTGTGGTCCAGTTCTTTACCCCCCAGCACCACAGTTTATTATCAAGGAAATGACTTACACAGTTGTAAACAGAGGCAAGTCCCAAATCCATGAGTTAGGTGAACCAAAAATGGTAGGTCTGATGTCAGTCAGACAATTTGAGCAAGTAAAATGGTAGGCTACTGACAACTGCCAGGATCAGCAGGCCACTAACACAAGTCCAACGAACGGGAGGTCAGATGACAAGCTCTATGCAGGATCCCAGCAGAATGCTTTGCCAGAGTGTATAACAAACTGGAAGCAGACACATGCTGAATAAACTTCTTTTCAATTGATTGACTGCTCACAGCAGATTTCATCATGTGATTGATTACATTATATTAGATCTCATCTTGAGCGATAACTATACCTTAACTGCCAAACCACTGAGAATCCTGGCCCCTTCAAGTTGACATAAACTCTTAGCTACCACAAGGTCTTAACAAGAGCATCGCAGACTCCTCTAGGCTCCTCTCTTCCTCACAGCCTCCCTTTTCCTGCTCCCAGTCCTAATAGCTTTTGTTTTCCAGTCAACTAAACTGTGATTCTTACAGCCTCCTTTCTAATTCCTGGGTCTGTACTCTCCATCCTGTCTATGGAATAATATGTATTCTTTGCCAACAACTCAAAAATAAAGATAAAAAGAAGTAAAAGCTCACACACATCTCAGCATCAAAAGAACAATTCATTTTCTTATCTTGGTAATTCTAGGTGGGATTTGTTCTGTGGTCATGTGAATAACTTGATCTTTCAATGATAAGACTTGGTAAGCTTTGAGCACCTAAAGATAAAAGATATTGAATTTCCTAAAGAAGCCATTAGTGAAACTTGGGATCCAGTAATGATGAGAGTAGCACTGAATTATGTGAGTATGGCTATAGGACACTTAGTTACTGGAATTGAGAAAATGCCCTCTAAATACCTTGTGGCTGCTAGAAACAATGTCCTTCCTGTAAAGAAATTTGCGTGAACACAACACCTGCATGTAAAGGGGACTGCAGTGTACCCTTCCACCAGCCTTACACTGCCAATGGAGTTAGTGGTATACAAGAATATTCCTTTACAACAAGTGGTATGAAGCAGGCCACTGTATCATTGATTGATGTTCTAGTTTTGTAGCAAGTGATTATTTATTTTCAGAAATCCCATATAGGAACTATCAACAGGCAGGAAGGGATTGTGCCACATGGAGGATCACCCCAGACTCAGGAACACAGCAATGCTGGAAATGATTTTTATGTCATTTCAAATCAACAGTAGAAGAAAAGTATCAAAAAAAAATTAAGTCACAAGCAAAGATAAAATCTTTGATTCATGGGCCAAAGTCAAAAGGCAAGATGTGCTTGATAACTTAAAAGCAAAACAATAATCCACAATGATAAAGTGAAAGTTGTCATATTGGGACAATATTGAACACTCTTCTCTGAATGGAAACCTTCTAATGTCTTCAAAATGGACCATACAAAAATCAATCAAG
>NW_006408658.1:1966358-1971207 GCF_000296735.1 Chrysochloris asiatica
TCTTAGCACAATTTGCAAAGACCTGGAGTTAGAAAAACAAAAGAGCAAAACACACTTGGCATTTCTCAAGCTGAAAAAACTAGCATAAAAATTCAAGCCTCAACTTGCAATGCAAAATGACTTTATGGACAAAATGAGGAAGCATCAAAAGAACATGGAAGAAAACCACAAAGTCACTGTAACAAAAGAATGGGCAATGTTCAACAATCCTAGGAGATAGGATGTAACTAAACATCGATGAAGGAAGAAACCAAAGCTGTACTGAAGGTATTGGTGACAAACAAGTCTCCAATTATTCATACAGCACCAATTGAGATGTTTCAACACATGGATATAATGCTGTAAGTGCTGACTCATCTATGCCAAGACATTTGGAAAACAGTTACATGGTTAACAGACTAAAAGAAATCCACATTTATGTCCATTCCAAAGAAAGCGGATCCAATGGTATGCATAAATTACCAAATATAATTTACTATCACACACATGTAAAATATTTCTGAAGACAATTCTAAAATAGTTGGACAGGGAACTGGTAGAAATTTAAGTCATATTCAGATGAGGAAATAGAGCAAAGGATATTATTGTTGATGTCAATCAAAGGAGTTTTGACTGAAATAAAAGAATTCCAGAAAGATGTTTACCTGTGTTTCATTTATTATGCAAAAGCATATGACTATGGATTATAACAAATTATAGATAACATTGTAAAGAATGAGAATTCCAGAACACTTCATTGTGCTCATTCAGAACCTATACATAGACCTAGAGGCAGTCGTTCAAACAGAACAAGGGGAAACTGCCTGGTTAAAAATAAGGAAAGATGTGCATCAAGATTGAATCCTTTCACTATACTTATTCAACTTGTATGCTGAGAAAATAATTTGAGAAGTTGGACTATGTGAAGATGACACCATCATGATTGGAGGAAGACTGGTTAACAACCTGTGTTAGACAGACAACACAACTTTGCTTACTGAAAGTGAAAAGGACTTGAGGCATTTACAGATGAAGATCAAAGCCTACAGCTTCAGAATGGATTACACCTTAAGATAAAGAAAACAGCAAGCTTCACAACTGGACCAATAAGCAATCATAATAAGCAGAGAATATATTTGAAATTCTCAAGGATTCATTTTACTTGAATCCACAATCAACACACATGGAAGCAGCAGTACTCAAGAAATCAGAAAGGTAGAACAAGATGACAGAGTACGCCAAAAGGTGTGGGGACCCTCTGTAGCAAGGATTCAGAAAACCAGACTAGACAGATTCAGAGGAAGGTCTTGGAACTCTGAGCTTCAGAGAAAGGTATAAAATAAGTGGATTGAGCGCTCACCAGGAAAGAGAGTTGAACAGTCGCTGTAAGAAAGGAGGTCACTTCTGCTATGGGGCAGTCAACCAGACCAGCTACAGTCTTTTGAGCATACATGAGTGGATAAAGAGATAAGAAACCTTCTTGTGAAAACCTGCCTGTGATTCACAGAGACAAGGTGCGATTTATCTCTCTCTCTCTGTCTTTCTCTCTCTCTCCATCCCTAGTTCCTTGCATAGCCCCAGTGACCAGAGGCAAGACCTATATGAGTGTACACTCCCAGGGATGGACCCACTTTCCACGTGGACAGAACCACGCAGACCCATGGGTTGTGCTCGGACCACACAATAGAAGGGGGCAGAGACAGCAGCAATAAACCCACTCTGGTAAGCCTTGTTCTATCTGCAAAGTTGGTCCTGGCCAGCCCTGGGCTTCTTCTCATTAGAAGTGGCTGAATGAACATGTGGGTAGAGAAAGGGGGAAAGAGGAAAGAAAAAGACAGGTTATAGGTCTGATAGACACTGTGGGAGTATCTTGAAATTTCTCAAGAAACTGTGAAGACAAGAGACCATTAGGTGGCACATATGCAGTCCATTTATTTTTCCATTGTTATTTGCTTATGTGTTTGTTTGTTTTCATTCTCTCTTGTAGATTTGTTCTCTTTTCTTGTCTCACCTGCCAGCAGACAGTAACCAGACAAACCTCTTCAACCCCACCAATTGGGTTAGAGTCAATATCAGCTGCTATACAACCAACGTCAGCTAAATTCACCCTGAACTGAATGAAATACACAAAGAGCAAACAGAGAATGGTACACAAGCTCATCTCTTGATCATATCCAGCAGATGGTAGTTGGTGAGTTCCTGAGAAAACACCAATACACAGTCATCAACTTAATACAAATACAACACCACAATATCTAGAAAGCAACAAATCATCTCTGTTCACATGAAAAAAAAGACAGAGTAACTCATACAATCAACCAAGAAGCAGAGCTATAAAATGCTTTTGAGCTTTCTGGACCAGCTGAGCAGGAGACACCATCTTGGGAGTTGACATCTGCCACAACAAAGACCAAAAGGTTCGTGCCAAGGAGCCCAAAGCCAGGACATCTACCTGCAACTGTTGGTCAAGCTGTACAGGTTTCTGGCAACACAGACCAATTCCACATTCAAACAAGTTGTGCTGAAGAGCCTGTTCATGAACCACAAAAACAGGACACCCCTGTCCCTTTCTCGAATAATCAGGAACATGAAGCTTTTGCCAGGAGAATAAGACAGCTGTGGTCATGAGGACCATCACAGATGATGTGCAGGTTCAGGAGGTGCCCAGGCTGAAGGTGTGTGCACTATGTGTTAGCAGCCACGCCCAGAGCCCCATCTTCAAGGGTAGGGGCAATATCCTCACCTTTGACCAGTTGGCCCTGGACTCCCCCAAAGGTCTCAGGACTGTCCTGCTTTCTAGTACATACAAGGGCTATGAAGTGTACAGGCATTTCAGCAAGGCACAGGGAACCCCGCACAGGCACACCAAACCCTACATTCACTCCAAGCGCCAGAAGTTCAAGTGTACCAGGGGCCAAAGGGTTAGCCAAGGCTATAAAAATTAATGCCTGATTCTGTCCTGTTATTAAAAAGATTTTAGAGGCAAAAAAAAATGCTTTTGAATAACAACAGGTACTGGAACTGGCTGAAAAGAGTTCAGGAGAATGATATTTAGGTACTTCCAAACTACAAAGTCAGCAGTTCAAACTCACCAGCCAGTCCTCAGAAACCCTATATAGGTCAGAGCCAACTTGATGGCAGGTAATAACAACAACAAAACTATTGACTGAAAGGTCAAGGTAAACAAGGAAGAATTCAGAAAGTTACTTCAGGAGCAATCAAACAAAATAGGTAAATAACTGGAGACAATACAAAACCTGCAAACACAAATTCAGATTAATACTAAGATATCAGATATGGACAGTGTACTGGAAGGGCAAAGGAGTAGATTTGAGTCAATGGAAGCCAGAATTTGTGAGCTAGAAGATAAATTTCTCAATAGTTGTAGGCTAGAAGAACAATCAGAAAAAAAGAATGAAAAAAAAAAAAAAAAAAAACAGAACCCTAAGATTCATGTGGAAAATCATGAAGAGGGAAACCCTATGGGTAATCAGAATTCTGGAATAAGAAGATACAAAGCAAACCATAGAAAAGATAGTCAAAGAGAAGAAAATTTCCCTAACATAATGGATGATGAGAAAGTAAGCATTCAGGAAGCTGAAATAACCCCAAACAATGTATCCCCCAAAAGAAAATCTCCAAGATGTATCATAATCAAACTTTCCAAAATCAAAGACAAAGAAAGAATCCTGAAAGCAGCTTGAGAAAGACAAAATATTACCTACAAAAGAAAACCAATAAGATTAAGCTCTGATTTCTCAAAAGAAACCATGCAGGTAAGAAGGAAACAGGAAAACATACAAAACTCCGGGGCTAGGGGTGAAAACTGCTAACCAAGAATCACATACCCAGCAAAGTTGCTCCTCAAATAGGACTATAAAATCAGAACATTTTTCAATAAACAGAAATTAAAGGACTTTGTAAAACCCAACCAAACACTACAAAAGATATTAAAGACAGTTCTTTGGACTGAGAACCAACAACAGCAGAAAACAACCAGACATTGACATACACAGTAATTACGCCCAGAATTCAGACCAGATATGGAAGGGTCCAGGGTAAAAAAAAACTACAGAATTGAAAATAGGGAATTGGAGATATTAGCCTATGATCAGGACAACTACAAAGTTAAGGTAGGGAAAAATATAGTTACAGAGATCCAGGGGGTGAGGAGTTCAAGTGGATTTCAAGATAAAACAGACTGCTTTATAATGGGGAAGGAATTAATAAATGACAGGGTAGCCTCAAAGAAACTTAATACATTTTCACATCAAATCAAGAAAACAGAAAACCATGAGTATTTTGTAAACATTTTGTAAACATTAGAACTATGAAGGAATTGACAAGAAAAAAAAAAATGATATCAGCACAGGAAGGCATGCAAAACAAATAAACCAGCCATACCAAAAAAGAACATGTAGCAAAATGAAAGAAATTCATACCTACTGATAATTACGCTGAAGGTCAATGGATTAAATGCACCAGTCAAGATACAGAGAGTAGCAGAATGAACAATAAAATAGGATCCTTCCATATGCTGTTTATAAGAAGCACACTTTACAAAAAAAGACAAACATAGATCAAAAACGAAAGGATGTGAAAAAATAAATCAAGTTAATGGAAATGAAACATGAGTAGGAGTGGCGATACAAATCTCTGATAAAATTAATTTTAAGGCAAAAAAAAGAAACACAGTATAAAATACAGAGAAAGATATTATCTCATTATTAAAATGTCAATTGAACAAGAGTACATAACCATAATAAATGTCTGGGCTCCCAACAAAAGAGCCTAAAAATACATACATCAAACTCTAATATAATTGAAGAAAGAAACAGACAACTCTACAATAATGCTGTTATTGTTGTTA
>NW_006408658.1:1975994-1977040 GCF_000296735.1 Chrysochloris asiatica
CAAGGTCAGCAGTTCGAAACTACCAGCTGTTCCGTGGGAGAAAGATGAGGCTCTCTGCTCCCGTAAAGATTCACAGCATTGGAAACCCTGTACAGGGTCGCTATGAGTTGGATCCGACTCCATGGTACATACAACAACAAATAAGTGAGGAAAATCAGACAGTCATATAGCCACATGAATATATACGTATGGTTGTGGATATTTCAGCATGCATATCTATAAGTACTGCATGCACACTCATGACATGTAAAATACAAATATATATAATTGATTGAGCATTTAATGATTTAGAATAACTAAAATATAACCTCATTTAGAAGTCATAAGTAATATTTTCTCTACGGTTCTCTTTGGCATATTATTTTTAATTAGGTTTATTGATTTAAAAATGTACATCATTAATTATGACACCTAATTAGATATTCGTCATTCTTGAGCCAAATTTGGCTATAACAATAGGCTTAAACGTAGCAACGATTTTGAGCATGGTGCAGCACCAGACATTGTTTCCTTGTTATACATAGAGTCACTATGAATAAGAACCAATGTGACAGCACTTAATGACAATGTACTCAAATTTAAGCATGCTTTATAATTCTTGTAAATAATTGCATTTTATTTCTTTAACATACTAAAAGCCATTTCACTTAGTTCTCTTTTGACTGATAAGCTAACTGAAGTAAATGAATTGATGTTAAATCATATTTCTTCTAACTCTAATAATATTTGTATAATTAACTCACAAAATATTTCGATTGCCTTTGTTCCTAAGTCACAATTTTTGTTTTCAAGCTTTATAATTTTACATAAAACTCTGTGTACATGGATTGTGTTTCATTTCTTTAAGATTGCATATCAAAATGCCCCCAAATTTTTCTTAAAATCTAAAAAAGCTCATTTTGTTTATTGGAACAAGCTAACTAATATTTTTCCAAATTGGATTCAAGGCTCCAGAGGAGGCAGTCTAAGTGCCCATCAATGGAAGAATGGATAAACAAACTTTAGTACATACACACAATGGAATACTATGCAACCTTGAAGAATAA
>NW_006408658.1:1977774-1978315 GCF_000296735.1 Chrysochloris asiatica
AAAAACGAGTGGGATCTCACAAAGGAAACGTTCACATACCTGTCCTACGGCTTTTAAACTATCATAAAGTCTACTGAACTTACATTTTTGAGAAATCGTGCTAAAAAGGATAAAGAAAGATGCATATTTTGGGACTCTTGCCTGAAAATCCGCAGGTCGCTCCAGCAACTGCAGAGTTTAGAGGGCGGGGCCAGGGCCAGCCCATTTGGAAAGCAGAGTCTGGGGTGGGGAGGAGGTTTGGGGGGATCGAAGGGCAAAAGGCGACCTAGCTTCCTCCCTGCCCTGGCTTGATATCCCAATAAAAATCGACTGGGTGCAGCTCAACCATGCCCTGAGAGTGTAAGAAAGTCGATGGCGGCTTTTTGACGTCATCCATCATCCCCCATCCGTCCCTGCATCTAAGCCCCCTGCCCCCACTCCTAGCTAGCAGCAGGGATCCTCCAGAAGCTGTGCTGCTGAGACAGGGAACAGAAAAAGTTAACCAAAGCCACATATTTGCTCCAATGTGGTGATTTCTGTCCATGCATTTATATTACTTCTG
>NW_006408658.1:1978415-1979394 GCF_000296735.1 Chrysochloris asiatica
CAAATTGCTACAATTTGATGAACTTGACCTATACTTATGGATGTTGTTATTGTTGCTATTGTGTACTGTCAAGTAGGTTCCAACACATAACAATCCTGTATAGGGTTTCTGAGGAGCAGCTGGTGAGCTTGAACCACCGACCTTGCAGTCCAAATGATTTTGCAGTCTGGCACATGAACCCACAGTGCCATACCAGGACTCCATATTTATGGACGTAGTAGCTCAAAATACCAAACAAGAGAGAAGGAGTCGTCTCATAAAGAGCCAAACATATCCCCTCTGTACACATGGTTGCTAGTTATGGGCAACTTAGACATTGTCTACATAAAATGGGGGCAATACAAAGGCACAAAGTGGCTGGCTTACAAGTTTTCAAGAGGAAGTTTAGTTTCAGTGTGTGAGGGAACATAGAATCCTCACTGAATAGTTTTCATATTGTGTAGATGGGTCTGGTGAAAGGAGACGGGGATAAGATTCTCATGATTCAGTAGTGAGTAATTGTTAGCATGACTAATTGCCGATTGTCACAATTGTAAAAGTAGAAGTTTTGTAACATAAACACGGAGTAGTTAATCTTACATTCCAGGAACAGAGGACCCTAGGACCATCAAGGGAAATGAACATGAGCAAAATGTAGGACTCTATCCAGAGAAGCAGCGACACCAGAGATGGAGGCATAGACGATGACATCGAAAGACAGAGCAGCTGAAGACCCAGGACTCATGGAAAGAGTAAGGCTGTGTACTGGCAGCCAGTATGTAGGCTTGCAGAATGTGTCCTTGGGTTGTTTAAATGATCATATATTCCTGATTTTTGTGCACATCAAAAATACAAACAAACAGAGGGAATAGAAACAAATACTGTTGAACAGTAATGCATGGATGGATTGTAATCATTGCAATGATATGAAATACAATAGGATGAATGCAAAACTGATGTTTTCCCATGAAAACTATCACTCAATGCACAATAAAAACTT
>NW_006408658.1:1979664-1981015 GCF_000296735.1 Chrysochloris asiatica
TTGAAATGACATGCAGAAGAACCCAGAATTGCTGGGAGAACAGAGAGTCTTATTGAAAGTTGAACATGCAGAAAAAAGCTGACTGTTGAGCTTTTTGAGTTTCAAGCAAGCTGTATGCTTAGGAGGCTTCAAGGCAAGGAAATCAGCCATCAGGGAAAACCCCCTTCTCAGACTGAAAGGTATAAGGAATCCACAAGCAGTCTAGTATGCTCACTGAGTGACTACCTGGCCCTTCCTATGAGTGGAAGTGGGGGAAATGCAGCAATGAAAGCATAGACTGAGTCTGGATGTGTTCCATTGATGTTCATTGACCTTGAGATGAAAGATAGAAGAGGAAGTGCTGGCTGATCTGAAGTTTAGGGAGCTGTGTGAACTCCTGAACCTATGGACACTGACCTAGTCATTGGTTAGCACTGAAAGTGAAAGGGTCAGTTGCTGTAAAGTGCAGGGAGGTATGAGTGAACTCCCAAACTTGCAGCTGCTACCCATTTGACTTAGCTTGGATGGCTAGGATTGACCACACTTGATCACATGAAGATAAAGAAATTTGTTATTCTTAACAAATATAAATTGCTATACTTGATGAACTCGACATAGATACAGTTGTTCAAATTTCCAACTGGGAAGGAAAAGTCTTCATATCAAAGAACATGCTTGTCATTTCAGTGTAATGAGTTGATTAGGACAGACAATTTAGGCATTGGATGTCAAAAATGGGGGGAATCGAAAGGTATGAAGTGGCTGGCTTATAAGTGTTCATGGGCATGCTTAGTTTTAGAATGAGGGAGGCAACATAGAATCCCCACTGAATCGTTTTCCTCTTTTCCAGATGTGTCTGATAAAACTGGTGGTGAATAATGTTGATAGGATTTTATGATTCAATTGTGAATAATTGTTAGCAGAATTCATTGTGATAGTCAAAACTGAAATTGTAGAAGACTTGTACATAAAAGGTGGAGTACTTCATCTTTCATTTCAGGAACAGATGATCCCAGAATCCTCAAGAAGGAAGAGACAGAGTAGAAAGAAAATGAGATCCCTACCTAGAAAAATGGTGACAGAGACAGAGGCGGGGCTTGATGGTGGATTGCAGAGAAGTGCAGTGAGTCCTTCCACCAGCAGTGGCACAGAATATCAGACAGAGCAGGTTCAGGGGATTGTCCTAGAACTCTGAACTACATATAAATGAATATTTAGAAATTTTGAAGGCTTACAGTCAGTGGAATTTGTAGCAGAAGCAAGAAAACTGATGTTTTCTGATTAGTTGTCCTCAGCAATTCCTGGAGTGGACATCTTGGGCAAGACAGACTGGGGAAAGAATCAGAGCAGTGCTCCCACCATGGATGTCTGA
>NW_006408658.1:2010718-2011166 GCF_000296735.1 Chrysochloris asiatica
GACATTAGGAAAGCAATACCATTTACAATAGCCACCCAAAGAATGAAATATCTAAGAATAAATGTAACCAGAGAAACAAAAGACTTATACAAAGAAAACTACAAAACACTACTACAAGAACTCAAAAGAGACTTACAGAAGTGGAAGAACATACCATGTGTCTAGATAGGAAGACTCAACATGATGAAAATGTCAATAATGCCCAATGCAATCTACACATATAATGCAATCCCAATCCACATTCCAACGACATTCCACAAAGAGATGGAAAAAACAATTACAAACTTTGAAAAGGAAAGAGACCCAGGATAAGCAAAGCACTGCTTGAGAAGAAGAATAAGGTTGGAGGCCTGTCACTTCCCGACTTCAAAATTTACTATACGGCTACAGTGGTCAAAACAGCTTGGTATTGGTACAATGGAAGGTACATAGATCAATGGAACAGAAT
>NW_006408658.1:2012119-2015125 GCF_000296735.1 Chrysochloris asiatica
CTTCCTCAGAAGTTTGAAAATAGAAATACCTTATGATCCAGCAATTGGTTGGTTAAAGATGCATGGAGGGGATTGTAACCATGGCAATGATACAATATACAATAGAATGAATGTAAAACTAATGTTCTCCCATGTAAACTATCACATAACTCACAATAAAGCATTTAAGAAAAAATAATAATAATAAATACTGGAAAGTTAAAAAAAAACTTTCATGGATATTCTGAACTGTATTTTCTCTGCACGGTCACTCAAGAGGTTGTAGCACTGTGGGACTAAAGTGATGGTCTAAGGAAATGCTACCTTAATTCTTTTTGTGTTTCTTCCCTTGGAGAGATCTAGCACTAAGATTTCCGGCCACAAGGAGGTGGTGCTGATCCACTTTTGCTCGGGCTCAATGTTGAAACATTTCTACTTTGCTTCCTTAATTTATTCTAGATTAGAACAATTAAAATCCAAACCAAACCTGTTGACATTTCGGATTATGACCTCCGGTTACAGTGAAACAGTTGAAAGGTAGGAGGAAACTTTGATAAAGTCTCTTCCCTACCTCCCAAGTTGTCATAAAGTGGAGGCAACCCCATATGTCAGAGTAGAACTGTGCTCTATATGGTTCTCTGTGGCTGGGTTTTCAGATGAGATCTCCAGATGTTCTAAGGAACCTCGAAGTGTACTCAAACCTCCAAACTTTCAGTCAGCAGCCAAGTGCATTAACCATTTGCATCACTCAAAGTCTCCTGGGAAAAGACTGAGTTGATTCTGGACTGAGTGGGTCTGAGCAGTCAAATTTTGGTTAGTGGTGGAGCAGGTAACCACTGCATCACTAACGCTCTTTGAAAAAGACTGGCATAGCAAATAAACTGACTCATTGTGACCCTGTATAGGATTTGAACTGCTGACCTTGTGATTAGCAGTCCAGTGATTATCCTATAGCACCATAGTGGATCTCCAGCAAATAAACCCAGCAAGGAACTGGGACTTGGGGAGTCAAGCTTGAAAGTTATTGATGTACTCTCCATTCTGCCAGTGACCCTGGAAGGAAACCTTGTTTCTGTTTGGAAGCAGATTTTTCTAGACTTCATGAATGGTCTTCAGGTCTAAGACAAGAGGTTGAACTACTCAGCTCCCTAAGGCCAGCAGGCTCCCTTTTCCTCTGCATCCTCCTAGAGTCCTTCCCTTGTTGTTGTTGTTGGGTGCTGTTGAGTCAGTTCTGACCCAGTATGTATAAAGTTTCCAAGGAGCGACTGATGAGTTTGAACTACTTTGTAGTCCAGCACATTAACCCACAGTGCTACACCAGGACTCCTAGGGAACCTTTAAAATCTACATGGTAGATTCTGACCAAATGAGGAGAACTCAATTTTGGAAAACTCCATATAGTCAAGGTTTCAATCCACACTAACTTCAAAGTAGAAGTCAGTATTTATACCCATTCCCCTACAAAGAAAATATTCATTATCAAGCATTAATATTATTAGGTGCCTTTGAGTTGGTTCTGACTCAGCAACCCCATGAACACCAGAATGAAACAGTGCATCATCCTCACAATTGTTAGCTCTTGATCCCTTTGCTGCTACCACTATGTCAATCCATCTTGTTGAGGGCATTCCTCTTTTTCATTGACCTTCCTCTTAACCAAGCATGATGTTCTTCTCCAGGGACTGGTCCCTCCTGATAGCATATCCGAAGCATGAGAGATGAAGTCTCACCATCCTAGCTTCTAAGTAGCATTCTGGACATACTTCTTTCAACACAGATTTATCTGTTCTGATAGTCCATGGTACTTTCAATATGCTTCAACACCATAACGCAAATGCATCAATTCTATATACAGTCTTCCTTATTCAGAGTCCAACTTTTACAAGTACCATGGCTTAGATCAGGCACACTTTAGCCCTCATATTGACATCTTTGCTCTTGAACATTTAAAAGAGTTCCTATGCAGATTTGCCTAATGCAATACAGGTTTTGAGTTCTTGGCTGCTGCTTATATGAGCACTGATAGTGGATCCAAGCTAAATGAAGTCTTTGGCAGTTTCAATCATTCTTCATTTATCATGTTATTTATTGCTCTAGTGGTGAGGATTTTTGTTTTTTTTACATTGAGGTACAATTGATACTGAAGGCTGTAATTTCTTTAGTCTGTATCCTTTTCACTTCCAGAAAGCAAGGTTGAATCATCTGTATTTCACAAGTTATTAATGAGTCTTCCTCCAATCATGATGCCTCATTCTTCAAATAATTTAGCCTCTTGGATTATTTGCTCATCATACAGATTGAATAAGTATTGTAAAAAATGCAACCCTGGCATATAACTTTTGTGATTTTAAAACATTTGGTATCCCCATGTTCTGTTTGAATGACTGTCTCTTGATCTATGTACAGGTTTCTCGTGAGCACAATTAAGTATTCCGGAATACCCATTCTTTGTAGTGTTATCCATGCTATATCGTGATCCGTACAATTGAAAAGCCTTTGCATAGCCAATAAAACACAAGTAAACATGCACAGCCAATAAAAGACAAGTAAACAAGCTTCTGGTAGGAAAAAAAGAAAAAGGAAATGATATGGGTGATATCACAACTGAACCAACATAAATAAAAAGGATAATAATAGGATACTCTGAAGAATTGTACTCCAACAAATTTGAAAATGTAGAAGAAAAGGACCCAGTTTTAAGAAAAACACTGCAAGGTCAGTGGTTCAAGCTCCCCAGCTGCTTCTGTGGTGGTTCTGGTATGTCGTGGAATCGGTTCTGACTCATAGCAACTCTATGAGTCATAGCATAGGGTTTCCAAGGCTGTCAATCTTTACGGGAGCAGAAAGCCTCATCTTCCTCCTGTGAAACTGCTGGTAGTTTCTAAGTGCCAACCTTAAGGTTAGCAGCCTGACTTGTAACTACTATGCTACCAGGGCTCCTTTCAGCACTGCATTAGTAGTTGTAAAATGGTAATATTCTTTTTTTTATTTATTTATCTAATTATCTTATCTAATTCTATAAGGAGC
>NW_006408658.1:2015225-2020524 GCF_000296735.1 Chrysochloris asiatica
CCGCCATCAAGCCCAGCCTCATAGGCTCATCAGAAGTATCTGTTTTAAAATATGTTTTCTAACTACCATATTTGCCATAAATTACTATTAGTGGTACTATAGGATAAAGACAACTCGAAAACACTTAACAACAACAACAAAGTTTGATCAAATGCAGTTTCAGTTTTTGGTTTCTGTTAAAGCACAAAATAAATTCCATTTCAATTTTTCATTTCTGAGAAAGTTTACAACAAAATCTAGTGTTGTGTGCTCTCTCAGAAACATACAGTGTGTAGTCTTATTGTCACTTAATTTTTTTTCTAGATTTCCAACAATTGATGCTCAATACCAAGATCCATTAATTCATTACTGTTTTTGTTAAGGGCTGTTGAGTTGGTTATGACTCAGGGTGTCTGAGGAGCAGCTGGTGGGTTTAAACTGGTGATCTTGCAGCAGTGCTTATCCTTTAGCACCACACCATGAATTGTGCTTATCCTGTAGTACTTATCTTACAAAACACGATATCATTTGTTGTTGTTGTTGTTGTGAAATGCTGTCAAGTTGGTTCCGACCCATAGTGACCCTGTATAGGGTTTCTGAGGAGCAGCTGGTGAGCTTGAACCACCACCCTTGCAGCAAGGCTTTGCAGTCTGGTGCAGTAACCCATAGCGCCACACCTAAGTGCTGTTAAATCAGTTCTGACTCATAGCGACCCTATGTACTGTTTCTGAGGAGCAGTTGGTGGGTTTGAAGTGCCCACCTCCTGGTTTGTACTCCAGTGTTGATCTTACAGTGCCACACCAGGAATCTACAATATCATTAGTAGTTGTGGAATGGTAATGTTCTAATTAAATAAAAAAGTTTCTTTTTCATTTAGTACCTTATCTTATTCTGTAAGTAGGAATTTCCCCTCACATACCTACTTTTATAATGGAAAAACAGGATGAATCCTGTGTCAAACAAAAAGAAATCAGGATTTCGGTACAAGAAGGGCTTTGACAGTCCAGTAGTTCACTTGTTCATCAGAAGGTTTAATGAGGAAGCAATCTGTGCCAACTAGCCTGAATTCTTTTCTCTTTCTTTTATTAGGGTTCATTGAGGTGAGAGAAATGATAAAATCATCTCCTACCCAAAGGTTACTCAGCAGGACATTGTACTCTTCAGGTTACATATTTGTTCACTAACACAACATCGTATTGTAGGAAAGCATTTCAATATCTAACCAAGTTGAGTGTAGGGAAGAAGGCCTTTTTCCTTGACCATATGCCATATAAACGTACACAGATGAAAAAAAGGCAAGATCTATTAATGGCATTTCACTGATGTTTGGGCAGTAAAGTTGCTCAGCTTTACAGTGATCAGGGAGATTCAAAACAAGATGAAGTTTTATACCTATTTGATTTGAAAAATTAGGAAAATGTTGATGGGAATGTGAATCAACAGGGTTTTTTTTGGTAAAAGAAACCATTTTTCAGGTGGCACAGTAAATTGGTACAACCTCTTTGGAAAAGCTATTTAAATTGACCTTGTAAAACTGAACCTTTAGATACTCTGCAATCTAGTAGTTCCAGTCAAAGGCATATGCCTGAGAGAAATTCTGGCACATATTCAACAGAAGATATGCTCTGGAGTTTGAGCCCTTTGGCACAAGTCTCTTTTCCAGATAACCAGTCAAGCCAGATGATGATTAGGCTGGAAATTTTATTGGAGATTCTAGTACCTTTGTTCTTTTACAGACGTGTCAAGTTTGTCCTCTAAACTCTGTCTTCCCAGAGATCAGCAAAATAATACTTAGATAAAAAATGTTGATGCTTGCCTTTGGAGCAGCTAGGAATGGGGAAGTGAGGCTATAGGGGAGGGAGACTGAAAACTAGTTTGAAGACCTGGAATGGGAAAATAAAATCAAATGGGGGAATCTTCCTAGGACCTCATCTTATCTCTGGGAAAGTTAGCTGAGGACTAACATGAGCTGACTTCTCAGTCTGTGTCATATTTACTCCTACATCTGAGGTTAAGAGGGTGGTGGAGTCTGGCTGAAATGATCTTCTGTGCAGACAACTTAGCCGGCCCCTGTATATTGTTCACTCATTCTGAGTCTATTTTCTTCAGTTGTTGTTGTGTGCCATCAAATTGGTTCTTACTCATAACGACCCTGTTCTTATAGGATTTCTGAGGCTATAAATCTTTTTGGGAGCAGAACGCTTTATTTTACTCCCACAGAGTGGCTGGTGGAGTTGAATTACTGATCTTGTGGTTTGTAGGCCAGTGCTTATCCTGTAGAGCCACAACATTCCCTGTTTTTGTTGTTGTTGTTATGTGCCATCTTGTTGGTTCCAGGGTGAGCTGCAAGGTCTGCGGTTCAAATCCATCAGCTGTTCCTTGGAACTGGGTCTCTATAAGTCAGAATTAACTCAACAGCACCTAACAACAGCAAAGACATAGTGGATTTCTGGTGTGGCGCTGTAGATCAACACTGGCCTGCAAACCACAAGGTGGACACTGCAAAGCCACCAACTTTCAAACCCACCAACTGCTCCTCAGAAACTGTCATTAGGAGTCAGAACCAATTCAATGACACTTAGCAACAACAACAATAACAATAAATGATATGATTCTCTAGGATAAGCACAATTCATGATGTGGTGCTCTAGGATAAGCACTCACCACCTTCAAGATCAGCAATTCAAACCCACCAGCCACTCCTTGGAAACCCTGAGTCAGAACCAATTTGACAGAACTGAACAACAAACACATGGATTAATAAATCTTGATATTGAGCACCAATTTGTTGTAAACCAAGAAAAAAATTTAAGTGACCAAAAGACTACAGATTGAAGGTTTCTGAGGAAAGCACACAACACTAGACTTTGTTGTAAACTTTCTCAGAACCCAAAAATTGAAAATGAATTTGATCAAGCTTCATTGTTGTTGTTTTTAAGAGTCAATTCCAACTCCAATTGACCCCGCATAGGCTCTTTAAGGAGCAGCTGGTGGGTTTATCCTACAGTACAACTACTAACAGTTTATGGCAAACATGATAGCTAGAAAACATATTTGAAAACAGATACTTAAACTTCTCAGAAGATTTCCTTTTCTTTTTCCTATCCTTCTCACTAAATATAACTGTTAAAAATCCTGACTATTATAAGTAAAAAATATATAAGAAGACTTTGAATGGTAAAGATGAAAGCTAGGTGACTTGGAACCCAAAGAATAACAGAACAATAAGCTTCCTTGATTTTTTTTTTTTCCAGACTTGGAACTGAAGAAACCAGAACCCAGAAATACCAATGAATGGAGACAAGAAGTCCCAAGAAAATCTTCTCTCCAGACAAAGGTCTAGGAAAGTGGCAATCTGCAAGACAGAAATCTTTTAGACAATACTTATGTCTAAACTACATAACTAGGCAATAACTACTAAGCCGAACATTACAGAAAAACTCTGCTGTGCTGTTCCCATTCCTGAAAGCAAAAGCAGGGTTGCTGTTGTTGTTGTTAAGTACTGTCAAGTCCCCTCTGACCCACAGCTGTTTCTGAGGAGCGGCTAGTGAGTTTGAACCACCGACTTTTGCAGTTCCAACTGACCTTGTGACTGATTGTTTATCCTACAACGCCACACCGGGACTACATTCCACCCTTGTCTGTCTTTTAAGAACTGCCCCAAACCCTTGAACACAGTGGTGTCATAGAAGGGTAAGTGGGAAGTAGTAACTTACATTGTTCCCAGGTAATAATAACCAAATCTTCCTCCCACCCTGCAGAGTCAGAGGAAGACATGTGGGAACACTAGACTTTCACCTTTCACTTCCAAGTCTCTCGTGGTGGTAGGTGGTTATGTGCTGTGGAGTCGTTTCTGACTCATAGAGACCTTGTAAAGGGTTTCCGAGGCTGTAAAGCTTTACAACACCAGGAAGCCTCTTCTTTCTCCTGTGGAACAGCTGGTAGTTTTGAACTGTTAACCTTGAGGTTCACAGTACAATTGGCAACCACTACGCTACCAGAGCTGCTTGGTGGTAGTTACGTGCTGTGGAGTCAGTTCCTACTCATAGCAACACTGTACAAAAGGGTTTCTGAGGCTGTAAATCTTTACGAGGCTGTAAATCTTTCTCCCGCGGAACAGCTGGTAGTTTCAAAACTGCTGACTTTGCAGTTCACAGCTCAATTCGTAACCACTATGCTACCAGAGCTCCTTACAGGGGACCTAATACAGAGTCAACATTTTCACCAACACTCACTGAATTGCTAACTGCAGGGTTCATCGGTCATTCCTTAGAAACCCTAAATAGGATTGCTATGAGTCAGAACTGACTCAACAGCACTTAACAGCAACAAAATGACTAGAGGAGACATTAAATAAATCAGTGTACCATAGTAACCCACTGAGAATAAAGTGAAAACTGTCTAGCTTAATAATAAATATCTATGGGTCGGAACCGACTCGATGGCACTTAACAACAACAACAACAACCAGGAACTAAAATCAAGCACCACACTTAATGATGAAATGTTAGAAATGTTCTCTTGAAAGTCAAGAACTTAAAATTATTACGTGCTCTATGGTCTTGGTGCAGCACTGTAAGATAAGCTCTGTCTGGACTGCTAACCATGAGGTCAACAGTCCAAACATACTCGATACTCCTTGGAAACCCTATACAGGATTGCTATAAGTAGGAACCAACTTGTTGGCACTTAGAAACAGCAATATCACACTGAATTACAATTCTAACAATCACAGTAAGACAAGATAAAAGATTATATCACTCATAATGATAAGACAAGAAACAAAGCACTTATTATTTGCAAATAATGTGATCGCTTAACTTTAAAATTCGGTAACATTTAAAGCAAATTAAATAAAGCAAATAAGTTAAAGAAAAAAGTTTAGCATCTTCGAGATGAGAAAATCCTGGTGCAAACCCTCCAGAGCTGACCTTCCTAAGTGGTGGTAGTGGTTCTGTGCCATGGAGTTGGTTCCAACTCATAGCGACCCTGTACAGGGTTTCCGAGGCTATAAATCTTTACAGGCGCAGAAAGCCTCATCCTACAGAACAGCTGGTAGTTTTGTACTGCTGATCTTGCGGCTCTCAGCCCAATTTATAACCACTACGCTACCAGGTTCACTAGACCTTCCTAATTAGGATGTGTTATATAATTGTCGAGGTCCTATGCCAGGGTCTAGCCTCAACAAGGAAGTGTGGGTGTCACGAAGAAGGGAGATTTGGCGGCGAAAGAGAGACGAAATATATACAAAAAAGACAGACACATAGATCTGATGCAAGCTGACAGGTAGACAGATCTGCAAACATATTGCCTAGCATTG
>NW_006408658.1:2021571-2024138 GCF_000296735.1 Chrysochloris asiatica
TCCATGTCACAGGGCCACTGATCAACCCAGGGTCTGTGTATGCTGACGCCAGCATATAATGATATTGGCAGATGGTACAAAGAAATGAGCCATCACAAATACTCTACATCCAGTGTTTGGGGATGAATTCATAAATAATTTAAATGATACCAGGCAGCCTGCTCAGGACAAGCTATCTAGATTTGCTGCTTTACTAAAAAGAAAGAGAAAAAGAAAAACAAGTCTTAGTAATTTCAGATTTCTGCAGTTTATTTCCTCTTGCCTCTCTCTTTTCTCTATTATAAAACTGTTTTTGTACTTGTTCATGACAAAAAAACAAATGGGTGTTTCCCTTATATATCAGTAAGTTTTCTTGTGAACAACTAAATTATTCTTTAATATATGGATATATGTGGGAGAAAGATGAGGCTTTCTGCTCCTGTAAAGATTTACAGTTCCGGAAGCCCTGTACAGGGTTGCTATGAGTCGGAACCGAATCCACGGCACAGAACCACCACCATCACCATACCGTTATATAATAACAACAACCAAAAAAAATCTAAAAATAGCTCTATTAAAGAGATACAAAAACTTTATTAGAGAAAATTATAAAGCTTTACTGAAGCATATTAAGAAAGACCAAGTGATGGATAAGCCATATTCATAAAAGGAAACTCTAAACAACAAAAATATTATTATTTTCTCTTAAACTAATTTTTAAACTCAATAAAATTACAGTACACTCGTTAAAGTTTCCATGGAACTTTAAATTTTTACCTTTTGTTAAAGTTAAAACAGTGAAATTCTTGGAAGGTAATATAGCTACAAAATTATGGGAACTACAACTACAAATGCATGTACACCAGAAGACAAATTAAATTATTGAGACCTTACAAAAATTAAATACTTATGCTCATCAAAATATTTTATCAAACAAGTGAAAAGAGAACCTACAGATGAAAAAAAAAATCTCTAGGAGTGACATATCTGATAACAGTCTAAAATCTTCAAAACAGTATAGAAAACTTCAACAATTCAACAACAGAAAGAAAAATATTTCAATCAAAAAATAAGGGAAAAACAAAAAAAAAACAGACACTTCACCAGAGAAGACATTCAGGCAGCTAACAAATACATGAAAAGTGTCTCACAATCATTAGCCAGCAGAGAGACATAAATTAAAAGTAAAGTCTGGTGCAGGGAATAATTTAATCTCTCTTCTAGCCATAGTCTTTATAAACTTCCACCAAGCAACACTTTCCTGATGGACCTGAACAAGAGAAAGTGACAGAAGATGCTGATGGATTATGTGGTTCCATTGTGAATGACTGTTAAGAGGATTCATTGCGAAAGTTTGAAACTCTAACATGAGTATAAAATAAGCTATCTCAGAAGCAGGAAGGTACAAAGAAGAACTAAGAGGGGAATGTGCCCTTTGGACCCCAAGATTCATGTGCATTGAACCTCCTCAACCTATGTACAGAAAGTTGTTGACTCTGGAGAATTAAACAAGGAGTGGCAGAAGAGCAGCAGCAGCAGCAGAACCAAGAACCAGAGCACCAAACAGAGGAGTGGGCTTCCCAGGCCGCAGAGCCATTACAGCTTAATATCTTTGGGCAGGAAACTTTTTTATGGAGTGGGGTGACTCAAGGCCTTAAGTCAAAAAGTTTGAAATAAAAATACCTTGTGATCCACCAATCCTGTTGGTGTTGTTCACTGCAGTCAAGTAGATTCCAACTCATAGTGACCCTGTATAGGGTTTCCAAGGAGCAACTTGTAGGTTTGAACTATCAGCCCTGAGGTTTGCATTCTAGTACTGATCCTACAGCACCACACCAGGAGTTGTTGTTATTGTTAAGTGCTGTTGAGTCAGTTCCAACTCACAGTAAACCTGTATAGGGTTTCCGAGGAGTGGATGGTGAGCCTGAACCACCAACCTCATGATTCAAACTGACCTTGCAGTCCAACCCATTAGCCCACAGTGCCACACCAAGGTATATACACTAGAAATCCAGTAGCAATGACATAAATAGACACGTGCATGCCTATGATCATTGCAGCATTATTCACATAAGCAAAAAGATAGAAACAACCTAAATGCTCATAAATACATGAAATTGTGGTACATATAAACTATGGAATAGAGAGAGAGAACAATGATTAATTCTCAAATAATGTTATAAAATGAATGAATCTGAAGGATATTATGCTGAGTGAAATAAGTCAGTCCTTTTAGATTTGAATATATGACTTTAATTATCCTGAGAAATTTTACTTCTATTCCTATTTTGTTGAGTGTTATTATCAGGAATGGATGTTGGAGTTTGTCAAATGCCTTTTCTGCATCAATCCATGTGACCGTGTGGTACTTTTCTTTTCTTTTCTTTTATTTATGTGGTGGATTATGTTGATCATTTTTCTAATATTGACCCATCCTTGCATAGCTGGTATGAATCCCACCAAGTCATGATCTTTTGTCTTAATTTAAGGTTCCTATCATGGATTGGGTAAAAGTTTACAGGGCACGTCATCAGTTTCACAGTCAACAATTCATATAACTTGTTTCATTACATTGATTATAATCCCCT
>NW_006408658.1:2027123-2029031 GCF_000296735.1 Chrysochloris asiatica
AAGAAAATAATGTCCACACCTTTATCTCAGTGGTTCTGCCAGTGTCTGTGGCTGCTCCGATCCTTCCCCTGCTTGGTCTCACCCAAGATTGTGGCTCCTGGAGCAGCTTAGTGTCCTGGACTAGAAAGCAATAGATTTCTTGCTTCTGCCACAAATTCCCCCAGCTATGAGCCTTCCAACCTTCTAAGTCTTCCTTTATATGTGGTTCCGAGTTCTGGGACCATCCCCTGAGCCTGCTTGGTCAGGTAGTCTGTGTTGTTGTTGGTGGAACTCTTTACTACACGTCCACCCAATCTGCCAAAAGAGTAACATAATGATAGTAATCAACTCATACTTATCAATAATTACATTGAATATTAATGGATTGAATGTGCCAGTGAAGAGACAAACAGTGGCAGAATGGATAAAAAAACAAGATCCATCAATATGCTGCCTCCAAGAGACACACCTTGCACACAAACACAAAAACAGACTAAGAGTCAAAGCCACAACATGGGAAGATATATGCACACCAGTGTTCATAGCTGCACTATTCACAATAGCAAAAAGATGGAGTCAGCCAAAATGCCGATTGACTGAAGAATGGATAAACAAGCTGTGGTACATACACACAGTGGAGTCCTATGCTACCTTGAACAATAACAAGGAAGTTGTATGCCACTTCCTAACATGGATGAACCTTAAGGACATTATGTTGAGTGAAATTAGTCAATAACAAAAGGAAAAATACTGCATAGGACCACTACTGTAAAAGAGTAAGAAAAAGAACCCTTACTATCCCACTAAAGTGGATTCTTAACAGGCTACTAGGATGTAGGGGTAGGGTTAAGGGCGAGAGGGGAAGGTGAAGCACAGGGCAGGGAGTACACACAGGATAGTTTGGGTGTGGGGGAGTGGGGCAATATATAAGCAGAGAGAGGGGAATGGAAGAACAAAGCAGACGGGAGAACAATTAGACAGATATGAATGAGATAAAAAGGACAGAAGTAAAAAATGATGTAGGGCGTTCCGGTACAGCAGGTCAATCACGGAAGTAAGGTAGGGACAGGGCTCGGGAGAAAAACAAGTGGGATCTCACAAAGCAAATGTTCATATACCAGTCCCATGGCTTTTAAACTATCATAAAGTCTCCTGAACTTGCATTTTTAAGAAATAGCACTAATAAGGATAAAGAAAGATACGTATTTTGGGACTCTTGCCTGCGGATCCGCAGGTCGCTCCTGTGACTGCAGAGTTTAGAGAGTGGGGCCAGGGCAGAACAGTTCGGAAAGTGGCATCTCTAGCCAAGCGAGGGGTTGGTGGGGAAAGGCAAGAGGCGACCTAGCTTCCCCCCGCCCCAAGTCTCCCCGCACTGGCTTGATATCCCAATAAAAATCAGCCAAGAGCAGCTCACCAACACATGGAGAGTGTGAGAAAGTCTTGGTGACTCGACAGCAGCTTTTCGACATCATCCATCATCCCACATCCATTGCTGCATCTAAGCCCCCTGCCCCCACTCCTAGCTAGCAGCAGGAATCCTCCAGCTGCTGTGCTGGCTGGCAGGACAGGGAACATAAAAAGTTAACCAAAGCCACATATTTGCTCCAATGTGGTGATTTCTGTCCATGCATTTATATTACTTAGGCCTTTAGTCCTCTGGATTACACATCCCTCCTGGAGGTGGGAACTTATCCTCCCTACATCCCATAAGAAGAAGCAGCAATCGTGGCCATATACCCAAGCTACAAAATAATACTCCACCACTTAGACAAGACCCAACAACATCTGCTACACATTACTGACAAAAAGGGAAGCCCATCTCCTGATCATATTAATTATAATAATAATAAAAATAACCATGACCAATAAGAAACAATCAACTTTATCGAAGATCGTCCAAAAACAGAAGAGGGGAGCTGACGCAAATGA
>NW_006408658.1:2030128-2031885 GCF_000296735.1 Chrysochloris asiatica
AAACGCAGCAATGGAAGCCCAGGTAGTGAGGATGCCAGGTAAATTACAGGTTACAATGGAGTATCCTAAATGCAAAGAGAAGTTAGTAGCCTACAAGGTAACCCCAAAGAAAGCTAACACTCCACAACATATCATAAAAATGAATTCCCAAGGAGAACAAGCGAACAGAGAAAGTAGGAGGAAGCCAACCAAAAACAACTCAGAAAACATAAAGCCAACACAAGAAAGAAAGCAGAATCAAAGAATGATCAGCACCACCAAAAAAGTAACATAATGACAGCAATCAATTCATACTAATCGATAATTACACTAAATGTCAATGGATTGAATGCACCAGTGAAGAGACAAAGAGTGGCAGAATGGATAAGAAAACCAGATCCATCATTATGCTATCTGCAAGAGACACATCTTACATACAAGGACAAAAGCAGACTAAAAGTTAAAGGATGGAAGAAAATTTACCAAGCCAACTGTAACACTAGACAAGTAGGGGTCGCCATATTAATCTCTCACAAAGTAAATTTTAAGATGAAAACCAGCATAAGAGACAAAGAAGGACACTATCTCATGATCAAAGGGTCAATCGAGCAAGACGACATAACCATAATAAATATATATGCTCCCAATGAAAGAGCACCAAGATACATGAAGCAAACCTTAATGGAATTGAAGAAGGAAATAGATAAATCCACAATTATAGTGGGAGATTTCAACACACCACTCTTGAAAATGGATAGAACAACCAGAAAGAAACTCGACAATGCTACAGAGGAACTTAACAACACAATCAACCAACTTGACCTCATAGATGTATAAAAACATTCTATCCAACAACAGCACAATACACATTCTTCTCCAGTGTGCATGGAACATTTTAAAGAATTGACCACGTGTTAGGACACAAAGCAAGCCTCCTTAAATTCATAACCATCAAAATTCTACAGAGCGGGACTTCAGGTTTGCCACCGCAGCCAGGCGCCACTGGTGAGAGGTGCTCCGGGTTCGGGGGAGGAGAACTCGCGGGGAAACCTTCCGTGGGTTGAAGCCACACTCCTACAGCCACCAAAAGTCTCAGTACTTCAGAACCTTAAACCCGCTTTTTTGATAGATCACTGTACTGAGGAACTAATAGCTTTTGGACTTGTGTACGGCTACAGCTACAGCTCCTTTGGGCTTGGGGGGGAGGGGCTGGAACCAGCTCGAGCGGACCCTCCAGTGGCAGGGAGCCTTGAACAGGGAGAGCCACTGGAGATGGGGGGAGTAGAGGGCGGGGGACATCTGCCCTGAAGTGGGATTTTAGTGCATACAGTGGGCAGAGAAAAGTTAGTTTAAAAAAACAAACAAGCAGGAAAAGAGGAAAGGCGGTGACCATCTGACATCATCAGGTGCAGACTGTGCCCACCCGACCGAGCCGCCTCAGTCCAGCCCCGCTGCCGCGCCTCCTCCGCCCAGCTGAGCAGTTCGTGTTTGGTTTGCAGGCCCCACTGCCGTGCAGCGAGCAACCCCTCCCCCGTTAGCGTTCGCAGGCCCCGCTCCCACGCGAGCATCCCTGCTCCTGCCCAGCTGACCCATTCGCTTTAGCTGGCCCCGCTGCTGCGAGCAGCCCCTCCCCCGCCCAGCTGAGCCGTTCGCGTTCTCAGGCCCCACTGCTGCACTGCTTAATAGCCTCTACCCCTGCCCAGCTGAGCCATTCGCTTTTCCAGCGTGGCTCTGAGGGCTGGGGCTCCACTACGGAGCCTTTTGAACTGTAGGGTGAG
>NW_006408658.1:2062634-2063831 GCF_000296735.1 Chrysochloris asiatica
TTCTCTTTTCCAGATAACCAGTCAAGCCAGATGATGATTAGGCTGGAAATTTTATTGGAGATCCTAGTACCTTTGTTCTTTTACAGACGTGTCAAGTTTGTCCTCTAAACTCTGTCTTCCCAGAGATCAGCAAAATAATACTTAGATTAAAAATGTTGATGCTTGCCTTTGGAGTAGCTAGGAATGGAGAAGTGAGGATGTAGGGGAGGGAGACCTGAATACTAATTTGAAGACCTGGAATGGGAGAATCTTCCTAGGACCTCATCTTATCTCTGGGAAAGTTAGCTGAGGACTAACATGAGCTGACTTTTCAGTCTGTGTTATTTTTATTCCTGCATCTGAGGTTATGAGGGTGGTGGAGTCTGGCTGAAATGATCTTCTGTGCAAACAACTTAGCTGGCCTCTGTATTTTGCTCACTCAATCTGAGTCTGTTTTCTTCAATTGCTGTCGTGACATCAAATTGGTTCTTAATCATAACGACCCTGTCTGTATAGTGTTTCTGAGGCTATAAATCTTTGTGGAGCAGAAAGCTTCATTTCACTCCCACAGAGTGGCTGGTGGACTTGAATTACTGCTCTTGTGTGGTGCTTATCCAGTAGAGCCACAACACCTCCTGTTGTTGTTGTTGTTATGTGCCATCTACTTGTTTCCAACTCATAATGATCATGTATAGGCTCCCTTGTTGTTGTTATTAAGTGTTGAGTTTGTTCCAACTCATAGCTACCCAGTATAGGGTTTTTGAGGAGTGGCTGCTGAGCTTGAACTGTTGACCTTGTGGTTCAAATCAACCTTGCAGTACAGTGCATTAACCCACAGTGCCACTCCAGGACTCCCCAGGCTCTCTTGTTCTAGTTGTTGTTTTTAAGTGCCGTTGAATCAGTTCAGACTCATAGTGACCCTATATAGGGTATCTGAGGAGCAGTTGGTGGGTTTGAATCATCGACCTTGTGGTTCACAGTCCAGTGTTTATCCTATGACACCACACCAGGAATTCACAACAAAGACATATGCTTGTAAATTCTGGCCTTATGTTGTTGCTGTTTTCAGGTGCCATCGAGTTGGAACTGACTCATAGCGACCCCATGCAGAGGAGAATGAAATAATGTCCGATCCTGAGCCAACCTCACTACTGCCACCACACTTGACGCCATCAATGATGCCACCTGACTGATCCATCTCGTTGGGGGTCTTCCTCT
>NW_006408658.1:2064161-2071198 GCF_000296735.1 Chrysochloris asiatica
TCCTCAAGCTTACATCTCTGCTCTTCAAAACTTTAAAAAGTTCCTGTGCAGCAGATTTGCCCAATGCAATACGTCGTCTGATCTCTTGACTACTGCTTCCATGAGTGTTGATAGTTGATCCAAGAAGAATGAAGTCCTTGACAACTTTACAGTTTATTTTATATACATACATTCAAAAGGAAACACCATGAAGGGAAACACCCTGTTCATTTTCTTCAAGAAGACAGAAGAATTAACACATGTGAATTGTGGTGTTGCCAAAGAATATTGAATATTCCGTGTACCACCAGACAAATGAACAAATCAGCCTTAGAAGAAATGAAACCGCAAGGCCTCATAGGCTCCCTTGCTGTTATTAAGTGCCTTTGAGTTGGTTCCGTGCCATAGCGACCTTGTATAGGGTTTCCTTAGAGCAGCTGTTGAACTTGAACAGCCAAACTTGCAGTTCAAACTGATCACAGTCCAGTGCTTTAACCCACAGCACCACACCAGGGCTTCCCTTCAGTTCACACAGGAGCTTTTCAGTTTCTTATTCTGGAGAAAAATGCTTTCAACAGCTCATAACTGGGTGTGGGAGTAGAAGATCTTTTCACAGTCACATCAAACACCAGTAAGGCACAGACCAAATAGGAAAAAAACATGTTGCTTTTTTGTTGTTGTTTTTTATTCTCCAAATGATATATTTGCAGTTTCGTGAAGAGAACTATTTCCAATTCTTTTTTCCCTTCAGTTCAAACAGGACCTTTTCAGTTCAATTACATTTTCAAGCCAGAACCTCTGCAATGCTACAGGTCTACTCAGTGTATTTCCCATTCTAAATATCCTGAGAAATTCTCACCTCCGATTATGAACTTCTGGAGAAATTCCTTCCAAATAGCCTCCCGTTCAAACACCCAAATCTGATGTTAAGACCTTTCCTGGGAGAATCTCTTTCCATTTTCCTCAGATTTGAGATTATTACTCATATACTTTCATTTCTTTTCCCATAATCTTGACACCTGTCCCTTAGACCTTCCTATCCAGAGCTCTATGGAAGGATCTCATGGTAGAACTGGCAGAGATATTAGAGTTACCCTTGACATGGACTGAACCTGAAACAATTTCACACTCATTATTTATTCATCTTCTTCCTTGTACCCAATATTTTAAATTTTAAATTCCCAAGGTTGAAATGTGATGTTGACTCAGACATCTGTAGAAGTTAGCAGTTGAGTACTTTGGTGTTGTGAATTGTGTCCTCCCAAAATATGGATTGCATCTCAGTGTAAAGAAAACAAAATGCTCACCACTGGACCAATAAACAACAGTCTTATCGATGGAGAAAAGATTGGAGTTGTCAAGGACTTCATTCTTCTTGGGTCAACTATCAACACTCATGGAAGCAGCAGACAAGAAATCAGATAACGTATTGCATTAGGCAAATATGCTGCACAAGACCTTTTTAAAGTGTTGAAGAGCAAAGATGTCAGCTTGAGGACTAAGATGCACCTGATCCAAGCCATGGTTATTTTCAGTAACCTCATATGCATGCAAAAGCTGGACAGTGAATAAGGAAGACTGTAGAAGAATTGATGCTTATGAGTTACGCTGTTGGAGGGGAATATTGAAAGTGCCAAAAGAACCAACAGATTTGTGCTGAAAGAAGTGCATCCAGCATACTCCTTGGAGACCAGCATGGCCAAACTTTTACTCTTATACTTCAGACATACTGTCAGGAGGGACCAGCCACTACTAGAGAAGGACATCATGCTTGGTAAAATGGAGGGTCAGAGAAAAAGAGGAAGACAGCCAGCGAGATGGACTGGCAAAATGGCAACATCACTGCACTCAAGCAAGGCAACAATTGTGAAGTTGGCCCAGGACCAGGCAGTGTTTCATTCTGTTGTGCATAGGGTTGCTATGAGCCGGTACTGACTCAATGGCACCTAACAGCAACAAAATATGTGTCAGCCTGATTGGACCATGATTCTTAGTGGTTTGGCAGTTATGTAATGATGTGATGTGGCATTTTTGTGATGATCGTTCATGATGAATTAACTGTGGGCTGCAGTACTCCTGGTGCAGTGATGTAGGATCTGCAATGGACTGGAAACCATAAGGTGGATAGTCGAAACCCACCGGCTTCTCCTTGGAAACCCTGTACATGGTCACTCTGAGTCAGAACTGACTTGATGGCACTTAACAACATCAGGCAGTAACCTTATTTCCATCATAACCCTGGTTTATTGTCAAGGAGTTTTCCAGAGGTGAGGCCTACAGCACCTTTTATCTTACAGGAGATACGTAAAGAAGGAAGTGAGGAGGTAATCACGAACATGATACCACCAAAGAAGACAAGCCAGGAGTGGCGTGTATACTTTTGACCTGAGGTGCCTACACTGTGAAGCTCCTAGATCCAGGGAAAGATTAGTGCAAGACACATGTGGTCTTAAAGGAATACTGAGACTGAAAATGCTGAAAGGAGGCAAGGAATTTTCTCCAGAGCTCTCTGAATTCAGACATTTAGCCTCTTAAACAGACAGAATAAATTTTTGTTTGTTAAAGCCATCCACTTGCAGTATTATGTTACAGCAGCATTAGATAATTAAGACACATGGTAACTTTTAAGGACAAAGTAAGATTAGAGGAGAGAAAGAGACGCAGAAAGAAGGAGGATTCAGAGAGCGAGAGAGTTGTTTAAATAATGTCCAGAGAAATCTTCACAGAGAAATAGTCTTGAAGATCTTCCCTTACAGAGTTAATTGCTCCCTTCTCTTTGCATCCATGCACCATATAATTTCTCATTTATGTATCCATACAATAAACATTTACAAATATCTATTGTATTTCTTAAGGAACCCTGGTAATGTAGTGAATGACAAACAGGGCTGCTAACGGTACTATTAGTTCTAATCTACCAGTCACTCTGCTGGAGAAAGGTTAGGCTTACTGCTCCTGTAAAGATTTACAGCTTTGGAAACCCTATACAGGGTCACTATGATTTGGAATCACCTCGGTGGCCTATAACCACCATCATCACCATTGTATTTCTTAAAGAGGTCGGTGACTCAATGATGAAAGCACACAGATGCTAGCAAAAATGTTTGTGGATTTTTCTGTGGGAGAAAATATGACATTCTGTTCCATAAAGATTTATGGTCTTAGAAAACTTATGGGACAGTTCTACTCTGTCCTACATGGTTGCTGTGAGTCAGTGTTCACTCAACTTCAGTGGGTTTGTTACTTTTTTTTGCATTATATTTGGTTAAGGGATATAGCTTTCTATTGTTATGTGCTGTCAAGTCAGTCTGACTGATAGTGACATTTTGCACAACAGAACAAAACACTGCCTGATCCTGAATCACCCTCACAATTGTTGTTACGCTTGAGCCTATTGCTACTGCCAATGTGTCAGTCTATCTTGTTGGGGGTCTTCCTATTTTTTTGATGATCCTTTACTTTACCAGGCATGATACCCTTGGAATGGTCCATTCAGATAACATGTCAGAAGTATGAGATACAAAGTCTCGCCATCCTGGCTTCTACGGAGCATTCTAACTGTATTTCTCCCAATACATATATGTTTGTTCTTCTAGCAGTCCATGGTATTTTAAAAATATTCTTTTTCAACACCATAACTCAGAAGAATCCATTCCTCTAAGGTCTTCCTCATTCATTGTCCAACTTTCACATACAATGAGGTTACTGAAAAATACCATGGTTCATGCCAGGCATACCTTAGGTCTCAAGTGACATCTTTGCTCTTGAACACTTTGAAGAGGTCTTGTGCAGCAGATTTGCCTAATGGACTACATCCTTTGATTTCTTGACTTCTCCAGAGTCCATGAGTATTGATGGCTGATTTGAGCAAGACAAAGTAATTGTCAACTTCAATTTTTTCTCTATTTGTCATGATGTGATTCATTGTGAGGACTTTAGTTTTCTTTGCTTTGAGGTGCAATTCATACTTAAGGCTGTGGTTGTTGATCTTCATCAGTAAGTATTTCAAGTCCTTTTCATTTCCAGCAAGCAAGGTCTTATCATCTGCATAACATAGGCTGTTAGCGAGTTTTCCTCCCATCCTGTTGCCATATTCTTCTTCATGTAATCCAGCTTTTCATATTATTTGATGTGCATCAAAACTGCATTAGTATGGTGAAAGGATACAACCCTGGTTCACAATTTTCCTGGTTTTAAACCATTCAGTATCTCTTTGCTTTGCTAGAGCGACTGCCTCTTAGTCTATGCACAGGTTCCATATGAGCACAATTAAGTGTTCTAGAATATTCTTTCTTTGAAATGTTATCTATGGATGCACACAGTCTAAAACCTTTACTTAATCAATAAAACACAGTTAAACATCTTCTGGCATTTTCTTCTTTCAGCCAAGATCCATCTGACATCAGCAATGATATCCCTCATTCAACGTCTTCATCTGAACCCTGCTTGAATTTCTGGCAGTTCCCTGTCAGAGTAATGTTGCAGCCAGTTTTAAATTAACTTGAGCAAAATTTTCTTGCAATGGATATTAATAATACTGTTCAGTGATTTCAAAATCATGTAGATGTTAACATACTATCTGCATACCTCTGCAGCTTGCTAACTTCACGGATTTATCATTACACTGACCAAATTTGTTCATTTTCACGGTATAAAAATGCAGTACGTGAATTTCTTTGTAGGAATTTATTGTTGTTAAGTGTTGTAGATTCACTATTTTTTATGCTTTCTGATTGTTTCCAGGTAGATGTGATCAGGATGTTGGCTTCCCGTTTTACACTTCTTATTGTTTAACTCAAAGTAACGTTCACATGTGTAGTTTGCCTCCCTGGTATATGGCAGTTGGTATTGGTTCTTGCCTGGATTTTGTTGTTTTACAGAGTGTGATTGTAGCTTCACTATATGGCAGCAGTTGCTGTCTCTTCTTGGGTAATATAGGGAGAGAAAGAGTCCCCCAAAGGTAGAAAGGGGAGTATAAAACAGCAAAACAGCAACAGCAAAAAAGAAAAGAAAGAAAGAAAGAAAAAAACTAGACTGAATACTGTAGTCTATAATTGCAGAAAAGGGAGAGGAGGCAGAGAAGAAAAAAGAAAAAGAAAAAAAAATCTGTAGCCTAATATGAGTATGACTTTAATGTCCTCTTTCAGCTTCTGCCTTCAAAGCTGCCTAACAGATTTCAAGATGCCACTGTTGATTGTCATGCTGTACCTCAGGATTCAATTTAATTTTCAGCCTGTTTTGTTTTTAAACTCTTTTTCTGACTCTACACCACTGTTCTGGCCTTTCCCATATTAAAAAATACAAACAACAATAGTTCAGGGTCAGCTCTTGGGCTGAGGGTATCTGTGCTAATGTGTGGCAGAAGAACCCGCCAGTGGTGAGGGTTGGGGGTGTCCAGTTGCTCAGGCACCCCCTCTAGTTACCAGAATTAAGGTGCACAAACAGTGGGGGGCCAAGGAACAGATAAGAACAACAACAACAAAAAAGGAAATCAGAACAAAGCAAAACCAACAAAGTGTATTGTCCACCTTTGCTCTGAGGGTCCCTCAGCATTTCTCCTTGGTGTGTCTGCTCCCCCACTTGGTCTTGCAGTTTGGTCTCACCCAAGTTGTCAGCTCCCAGCCAGGAGTTCAGCAGATTCAAGAGTATATGATTTTTCACTTCTTCTTCAAGTTCCACTAGCTATAAGCCTTCAGATTTTAAAATGTTCCTACTTGTGTAGTTCCAAGTTTTGGAGCTCTGCTCTTGATCTGCTTTGCCTGGTATTCTGTGATATTGTTGATGGCGAACTTCACTGCACCTCCACCCTAGTCACCATCTGGTAAATTTATTTGGACACAAATGCGTGTTTAATTTTTAAGAGGTCACAGTCATGTATTTTGTCTTCTATTGTTTGTGTGCTTTTAGTTATGTTTGGCACTATATTCTTAATGACATATACTAGAGCCCCTAAAGTTTGGCCTTATAGTTTAATTGATAGTATGTTTTTTAGGCTTTACATTACATAGTTCAAGGTTTTACATTTAGATCTTTAATGCATGTTGAAGGTTTTGTTTGTTTGTTTGTATACAGAATGAGAGATGGGTCATGTTTCATTCTTCTACAGATGGAAATGTATTGAAGAGACTATCTCTTCCCTACTTTAAGTGTTTTGGCCCTTTTCAAAGATCTGCTGACTGTATGCAGGATGAATTTACTTCTGGGTTATAGATTCTGTTCCATTGACATATGTATCATTTGTTGCATCAATACCAGCTTGTTTTTACCACTATGGCTATGTAGTAGATTTTGAGGTCAAAGAGTGAGAAGTCTTCCTATTCATGAGCATGATATAATCTTCCATTTTTGAAAGTCTGTTTTGGTTTCTTGTAGTAGTGTTCTGTAGTTTTCATTGTATAGCTCTTTTGTTTCTCTAGTTAGATTTATTCCTAACTACTTCATCTTTTGGGTGGCTATTGTAAATGGTATTGTTTTCTTAATTTCCTCTTCAGAGTTTCTTTTTTTTATTACTTTAGAGAAACCCAATTGACTTTTCTATATTGATCTTGTACCCAGTTACTTTGTTGAATCTTGCACTATGTTTCAATAATTCTTTTGATGAATCGTTGGAATTTTCTATGTATGATATCACATCATCTGTAAATAGAAAGAGTTTTAGTTCTTCTATGTGCATCAAAAGACTTCACCAAAAGAGTAAAAAGGGAACCCACAGAATGGGAAAAAATCCTTTGCAATGACACCAGATAAGGGACTCATTTCGCTAAAATATATAGGAAACTACAACATCTCTACAAAAAAAGGACAAATAACCCAATTTTAAAATGGGCACAGGACATGAACAGACACTTCAACAAGGAGGACATCCAGTGGCCAACAAACTTATTAAGAAATGTTCATTATCACTAGTCATTAGAGAGGTGCAAGTCAAAACAACAATGAGATATCATCTCACACCAGTAATAACAGCAAATATCAAAAAAGTAGAGGACAATAAATGCTGGCAGGGATGTGGATGTGGATTCTCCTGCATTGCTGGTGGGATTGCAAAATGGTCCAAC
>NW_006408658.1:2091281-2092215 GCF_000296735.1 Chrysochloris asiatica
TGGTGAGCATACTTTACTAGCATTGTGTACCCCTTATAAACCTACTACTGGACTGAAAATTGGATCACAAAGATGAGTTCCATTCCAGACCTGAAGGATGGCTGAGGGTCATAGTCACAGGTTCCTCCTATCTCTATCTAACCAGAATGTCCAGGTTTTTTATTATTTTGAGTTTGGTTCCACATTTTCATCCACTCTTTCTGAGAACTTCTAATGTGAAACCTTTCTAGGCAGCTAATAGGGACAGCCAGCCACCTCTCAGTTCTAGTTTCAGTGTCATGGATACTGACACTCACATGTTCAATTAGTATATTGAACTAATTAATTCCCACACAGTATACTTTGGGAGATCTTTGCACACCCATTTTGAATGAGAATTTAGCTTATTTTAATGCTGAATCATCCAAATCAGCTAACACAATGTTTGAATCTTAATTAGTTTTCAAACCATTACTAAAAACAGAACAAAACATAGCAAAAAACCTAAAACAAAGTTTCAGGGCTTGAAGCTAAATCTAGAACAAAGGTCTCTACCAGGAAAAAAAAGTTAGCAAATTTCATTAGTACTGGGAACATGCACTCTTCTTTGTACTTGGGCTACCTGAAAAAAACAGTAAAGGAAGTTACAGCATTTAACATGATGAAGGCAATCTTAACGTGTTCCAGTGGTCTGGGTGGGTTACCCTAGATATCTGGATTCCAGATTTAAAAAACTGTTTCTCAATGAGTATATATCTGTATAATATATTTGCGTATATATGCATACATACATATGGAGTCCTGGTGTAGCACTATGAGTCAATGTGCTGGATCACAAAGTCTATTTGAACTGCAAGGGTTGACAGTTCAGACAGCTCACCAGCTGTTCCTCTGAAGCCCTATACAGGATCACTGTGGTTCAGAACCCACTTGATAACACTTAACAATAATAATA
>NW_006408658.1:2093430-2094801 GCF_000296735.1 Chrysochloris asiatica
CCCAGACAGAGAGTAGGAAATGCTTTATGCAGTGTAATACACATAATTAAGAAACTCAATGAGATTAAAAATGTACAACAAAGCTCAATATCATTAAAAAAAAAAAAAAAAAAAAAGCCAAGTTTACTGTGAGATACACACACCATAATATGGTCAACTATTTGAGGTCAAAGGGCAGCACTCACCCAAGGACAAAATTCAGAAGAGCTGGTAAAACAGGAATGAAAACAAGAAAAAGGGAGGAAGTAGGGTAAGAGTTGTTACAATGAGATAATTGCCATCTTAGAATAGAAGCAAAGTGTATGATACAATGAATGTAAAATGGGTGGTCTGGGAAGGTGGAGCTTGATGGAAGATTAGGGAGAAGCGTCATGCAGGCACCAGTAATAACACAGAATAGTGGATGAAGCAGGTTCTGCTGATGGTACTAGAATTCTGAACTATGTACAAAGGAATATTTAGAATGATCAAGGCTTATTGCTTGTGGTGATTTATAGCAGAAGCAAGAAAGGTGGTGCTTTCTGATCTGTGGCTGCTGGCGGATCCTGAAGCAGCCATCTTGAGTGGGACATAGTGGATGAAGGATCAAGGGAGAGCTCCGAGAGCAGGGGTCTGACTAATAATGGTGTGAACATACTTTTTTCTGGTCTTTCATCTCTTTTTGTCTGTTTACCTCCACTCAGGTGACTACAGGGGGTGCCTGAGTGGGTGGACAGACCCTCCACCCATGGTGGGTTCTATTATGCATGCACACAGATCTGCTCAGCACAAAAACCCTGGGACCAGACTCAAAGAAAGGGGAAGAGTCAACAGGAATAGCTTAAAGCAGGAGGGTTTTCAAAAATGGCTCTGTTATCTGGAGAAACAGTAACATCCTGAAATTTCTCAGATGGCCTTGAATTCAAGAAACTGAAAAAGGGGTGTTATAACTCTTACTCATATTTTGTTGTGGATTTTTCTTCTGTTTTTGTGACAATTATAGATTTTTAAATCCTGTTTTGGGGGGATTTTTTCTTCTCTTTTTTTGGAGTTTTTATGTTTTGTTGTGTTTTGTTTTTTGTCCTCTTTTACCTTGGTGGGTTTCTTTCTTTCCCTACATTACCCAATATGAGAAAGCAATTGTGGTCATATAGTCAAGCTACCATCTCACCCTATAAAACCCCACCATCAGTGCAAGAGTTAATACCAGCTGCTATACACCAGATAGATAGCCAACATTAACTAAAATTTCTATGAGTTGAGAAATAAGAGAAGTTAAAAGGAGGCCCATCCCCTGATCACATCTACCTGGAGGTAATCAGAAAGCTTAATAATACACTGACATACATTCATCTAATTATTGTAAATAATGTCATTATTGAAACTGCCCCC
>NW_006408658.1:2096401-2098032 GCF_000296735.1 Chrysochloris asiatica
AAACCAGATTAAAAGTTAAAGGATGGGAAAAAATATACCAAGCTAATTATAATAAAAAATGAGCAGGAGTGGAAATACTAATCTCTGATAAAATAAACTTTAAGGCAAAAATCAGTCTAAGACATAAAGAAGAACTCTATCTCATAATTTAAGGATAAATTGAACAAGATGACATAATCATAATAAATATCTACACACCCAATAAAAAAGTCCCAAAATATATAAAGCAAGCCATAATAGATGTGAAGAAAGAAATAGACAAATCAACAATAGTGGGGATTTTAATAGACCACTTTTGAAAAAGGATAGAACAACCAGAAACAAACTCAACAAAGACACAGAGGAACTAAACAACACAATCAACCAACTTAACCTCAGATGGGTACAGAGCATTCAAGCCAACAACTGTACAATACACATTCTTTTCTACTGCACATGGAACATTCTCCATAACAGACCATGTGTCAGGGCACAAAACAAGCCTCCATAAACGTACAAACATCAAAATACTACAAAGCATCTTCTCAGATTACAATGCTATAAAATTTGATATTAACAATAGGAAGACCAAGGAAATAAAGTGAAATGTGTGGAAAGTGAATAACACCTTACTTAAAAGTAGAACAAATAAGAGGTGAATTCAAAACAGAAACAAATGAGAATGAAAACACAACATACCAAAATATTTCGAACACAGCAAAAGCAGTATTAAGTGGACAATTTATTCCAATAAATGCACATATCCAAAAAGAAGATAGAGCCAAAATCAACACATTAACACAGCATCTCCAGAAATTAGAAACAGAGCAGCAAAGTAAGCCTACAGTCACCAGAATAAAAGTAATAATAAATATTAGAGCAGAAATAAATGAGATAGAAAACAGAAAAACTATAGAAACAATCAATAAGACAAAAAACTGGTTCTTCAAAAGGATTAATACAATTGACAAACCATTGGCAAAACTAGCAAAAGAAAAGACACAAATAGCACACATAAGAAACCAAGTGGATGATGTCACAATAGAATGAATGGAAATTAAATTGATAATAACAGAATACTATGATGAGTTGTACTCTAACAAACTTGAAAATCTAGAGGTGATGGATATATTTTTAGAAAAAATATGACCTACTTAAACTTACACAGAGTGAAGCAGAAAACTTGAACACACCTATAACAAAAGAAGAAATTGATAAAGCCATCAAAGAACTCCCAACCAAAATAAGCCCAGGTCCAGATGGCTTCAATGGTGCATTTTACCAAACATTTAGGGAAATTGTTGTTGTTTTTAAGTGCCATTGAGTCAGTTCTAACCCATAATGACCCAGTGTAGGTTTTCCAAGGAGCTGCTTGTGAGCTTGAACTGTGGACCTGGTAGTTCAAATTGACTTTACAGTCCAGTATATTAATCCACAGCATTACACCAGGATTCCAGTCAAGGAAGAGCTGTCGCCAATTTGACTCAAATTATTCCAGAAAAATAGAAAGGGGTGGAAAACTTCCTAACACATTTTATGAAGTAAACATAACCTTCATACCAAAGCTAGGGAAGGACATCACTAAGAAAGAAAATTATAGACCAATATCCTTCATGAACATTGATGCAAAAATTCTTAAAAATCCTAGCCAA
>NW_006408658.1:2098207-2099469 GCF_000296735.1 Chrysochloris asiatica
AAAAAAAAGGAAAAGAACCACATGATCATATCAGTTGATGGAGAAAGGTATTTGACAAAATCCAACATCCATTCCTGATTTTAAATAAATAAATAAACACTCAGTAAAGCAGGAATTGAAGAGAAATTCTTCAACATTGGCACTCTCAATGGAGAGAAACTGAAAGTTTTCCCATTGCGAACAAGAACCAGACAGGGATGACCTTTATAACCATTCCTATTCAATATTGTGTTGGAAAGCTTAGCCAGAGCTATAAGGTAAGATAGGGAAAATAAAGGCATCCAAATTGGCAAAGAGGTAGCAAAACTCTATTTACAGATGATATGATCCTATACATTGTTGTTATTGTTGTTAAATGCCATCAAGACGGTTCTGACCCATAGCGACCATGTATAGGGTTTCTGAGGAGTAGCTGGTGAGCTTAAACTGCCAACCTTGCAGTTTAAATGGCTTTGCAGTCTGGTACATTACATAGAAAACCCCAAAAACACAGCAAAAAAAACCTACTAAAATTCATTGGAAGATTCAGCAAAGTGGCAGTCAGATTCCTCTATACTAATAATGACAGTGCTGAAAAGGAAATTAGGAAAACAATACCATTTACAATAGCCACACAAAGGAGGAAATATTTAGGAATAAATCTAACCAGAGAAACAAAAGACCTATACAAATAAAGCTACAAAACACTACTAACAAGAAACCAAAAGAGACTTACAAAAATGGGAGAAAGTACTATGTTCCTGGATAGGAAGACTTAACATTGTGAAAATCTTAATAATAGCCAAAGCAATCTACAGATATAATGCAATCCCAATTCAGCATTCTTTAAAGAGGTGTGAAAAAATCTATCACAAACTTTATATGGAAGGAAAAGAGTCCCCAGATAAGCAAAGCACTGTTTAAGAAGAAGAACAAAAGGCTTAATGGCAGATTAGGGAGAAGTGTGTTGCAGACCTCTGCCAGAAATAATACAGAATACTGGACAAAGCAGGTTCAGGGGACAGTCCCAGAACTCTGAACTACGTATAAAGTAATATTTAGAAAGTTTGAAGGTTTACAGTCAATGGAATTTATAGCAGAAGCAAGTAAGGTGGTGTTTTCTTATCTGCAGCTACCAGATGCTTCCGGAGCAGCCATCTTTGGCGTGACAGAGCAGGTGAAGGATCAGAGGTGCATACCCACTGCAGAGGGCTGACTGATACTCGGATAAAAAGGTATGTACATTCTCTTGCTCGCTCGCTCGCTCTCTCTCTCTCTCTTTT
>NW_006408658.1:2099697-2101371 GCF_000296735.1 Chrysochloris asiatica
CTTGCAGTTCAAATGGCTTCACAATCTGGTGCATTAACTCACAGCGTCATACCAGAAGAGAGTGGGCACTGCTTAAAACAAAATGGTCCTCCAAAATGACTCCAGGCAGCCTTAAACTATTTATCACTAGGAAAAAGTCTTTAGCAAGGGATGTGCAGTGGGAGAAATACAGACTAAAAAGGAAAACAGGCCAAAAATTAAATCCTTAGTTACATCATAAAGAGCAACACTAACATCTTGAAATTTCTCAGGTGACCTTGAAGGCAAGAAGCCAAGACAGCGGGGTAAAAGTCATACTCATATTTTACTACAGGTTTTTTTCTTTTCTTTTATGTGATTATAGGCTGCAGTACCCAATCTGTTGGGGTTTTTTCTGTTGCTGTATTGGTTTTTGGTCCTCCTCTTACCTTCAGGAAGCTCTTTCTCTCCCTTCATTATCCAAGAAAAGACAGCAATTGTGGCCATATAGCCAAGCTGCAATCACACCCTATAAAATCCCACCATCTAGGCAAGAGCCAACACCAGATAGACAGCTACCACCTGCTATAATTACTCAGTTGAGTTATAAGAAAATTGAAAGGAAAGCCCATCTCCTGATCACATCTACCAGTGACTAGTCCCTCCTGACAATATGTCTGAAGTATGAGAGCCGAAGCTTGGCCATCCTGGCCTCCAAGGAGCACTGTGGCTGCACATCTTCCAACATAGATCTGTTTACATTCATCTAATTATTGAAAACACATGTAATTATTGAAGATGCCCAAGAAACAATTGACCATTTCAGCACATGTCCAGAAACAAGATAGAGTCACTGAGACAAATGAGCTGGATATAGACCTAGACTTCCTATTGGAAAGAGGACAGGCTTTAGAATTGTTGAGATGGAATTCAGGAGAATGATATTGAGGTGCATCAAAACACTCCACAGAGGGTTTGAGAAAAATAAGGAAGAAGTCAGGAAAGCACTACAGGAACAATCAAATAAGATAAATACAGCATTGGAAACAATTCAAAACTTATAAAAAGAGGTCCAAACGATTAATACTAAATAAAATATCAGAAATGGACACTACACTGAAAAGGCAAAGGAGTAGAACTGAAGAGATGGAAGTCAGAACCAGCGAGTTGGAAGACAAATTTCACAATACTGCTAAGATAGAAGAGCAAGCAGGAAAAAAAATATTTTAAAAATCTGAAGAAAATCTAAGATTCATGTGGGACAACATGAAGAGGAGTAACTTAAGAATTATTGGCATTCCAGAACAGGAACAATTACACAAATCCACAGAGGAGATAGTTGAGGATCTTCTGGAAGAAAATTTCCCTAACATCTTGAAGGATAAGAGGATAAGCATTCAAAAAAACTCAAAGAACCCCAGGAAGGATAGACCCCTAAAAGAAAATCACCAAAACATATCATAATCAAGCTTTCCAAAATCAATGCCAAGGAGAGAATCCTGAAAGCAACTAGGGAAAATAGAAATATTACTTACAAAGACAAGCAAATAAGATTAAGCTCTCATCTCTCAGCAGAAACCATGCAGGCAAGAAGGAAATGGATAGACATATGAAACCCTGTAAAAAAAAAAAAAAAAAAAACTACCAACCAAGAATCATCTACCCAGCAAAGCTTTCGGTCAAATACAACAGTGGAATCAAAACATTCCAGGATAA
>NW_006408658.1:2101471-2110565 GCF_000296735.1 Chrysochloris asiatica
AGATTGACATACATGGCAGCACCACCCAGAACTCAAAAGACAGATGGAAGAGTCCAGAACAGAACAAAACTACAAGAATGAATTCAAAGTATCTGGGAGGTCAGTTTATGATCAAAACAATTGCAGTGTGAAAGAAGGAAGAAACAAAGGAACAGAGATCCAGGTGATGAGGAATTTAGGTAGATTGCAGGATAAAATAGATTGGGGAGATTTAGGAACTCCTGAACCCACGGACATTGTCCTAGCCATGGAGGGCTAGAGCTGAGAGTAAAGCATCTAGCTGATATGAAGTGGGGGAAAATACACAAGAATGTCCAAACTTGTATATTGTACCCATTTGACCTAGATGAATAATCATATTCTAAGCACCAACTCAGAAGATCTCATCTCTATAATTTCATCATACTCATTTTAGGACCTTCTGTTTGCTGACTTTCTCTTTTTCTTGTACCCATTGCGACAATGTATCCTCAGACACACTTGGTCACACAAGTACCATAGATCAGAAGCTTAACAAACATATGATAAAATTCCTAGCAGTTATTCCATACATAGTAACTGAGGGCTTTCAGTTTGCTGAAAAAATGTTCTATCTGGCATGAACTGACAAATGAGTAAAAGAAACTGCATCCCTGTGCTTAAAGTGTTTACTTTCTAGTGGGTGGAGGTAATCACAATCATGTAAATATATGAATAAGCAAAATAGCTTCAGATTGTTTAAAGTGCTGATAAAGAAGTAAACAGGTCATGTAAAAGTGATGATCTGTTCTGTAAACTTTCACTCAATCCACAATAAAAACTTAGAAAAAAAATAGAGTAAATATCAGTCTTCATCTCTCACATTTTGAGCATATTTTCAGAAGGGACCAATCACTTGAGAGGGATATCATGTTTAGTAAGGTGGAGGGTCAGAGAAAAAAAGCAAGACCCCCAGCGAGATGGATTGGCAACATGGCAGCATCTAAGGGCTCAAGCATAGCAATAATTGTAAGGCTGGCCCAGGACCAAGCAGTGTTTTGCTCCATTGTGCATTGGGTCGCTATGAGTCAGTACCAACTTCACATTCCATATTCCCTTTACCCTTGGCAAATACCTCAGCTGGTCAAGGTTCTTTGCCTGTTTGGGTCACTCAAACCTTCATTCCTGAAGGGTCTGGGTCATTAAGTGTTATGTTGAAATTGGGGTTGAGTCCTGACTTTTATCACAGGCATGATGTTATAAAGAGACATCCTAAGGAATCTCCTGGATTCCACACAGATTTGTCTTTACCTCCATTATGTAATGTCAATTAATGTATCCCTATAATCAGAATCAATCACACCACCCGATACTGTAACTCCTTTCTCTGAGGAGCCCAAAATAGCCAGCAAACATTCTTAACTTCCAGTTCAATGAATGGAGTGTTGTGTCTGCAGGTGGACATATTTCTCCCTTAGAACTAAAATGTCCAGACCCAAAGAGCATGGGGTAATATTATTTTAAGTGCTGCTGAGTTCCAACTCATAGCAACCCTGTATAGTATTTCTGAGGAGCGACTGGTGAATCTGAACCACTGACCTTGATATACAAATGGACCTTGAGATCAGTGCTTATCCTACAGCACCACATCAGGTCTGCAGCAACAGTCATTGTATAGTAATAGTAATCACCTTCATCTTCAAGGAAGCTGGAGCTCCCTTCACAAGTTTGCTCTTCACTGTACTGGTAAATGGTGTGTCTTCTGAGCACTCCATGTAAATGTCTATGAGTCTATCCTGGTAAAACCACTTTATCATGATAATTTTCCAAATCCTTAAGATTCCTTTTTTGAATATCAAAGTAGGTCTGGTACTTCAACTTGATATATTGTAGGCCATTGTGCAATCCATGTTTCCATGTGCCAACCAAATAAGCTATTAGATTCTCTCCTAACTTTTCTAGGTGAGGCATTGAATGAAGAATCTGTTTAGTGGGTCCGTACCAATATAGTCCAACATATCCACCCTTATATACCTTACACCACTATCCCACAACCTTAATAGCCATTTCCACACTTATTCTTCAGGTTTCTATTTGTACATATTAGAAAACTCAAACAGTTCTTTTGGAATGTAGCATAGTTCTTCCTGGGTAACAATTTGTACTTCACCTTTTGGGCTCACTATGACTTATGTTTAGTTATATGTTTAAGAAATAATTGGCAGTGGTGTTTCCTGCAAAGATGTCAACTTACAAGACATCTACTTTATGCAATGCCACAGACAATGCCTCAGGCATCGTCTCAGCAGGCACAGTTGGGTTAATCTCATGAAGTGTGGGCAGAAGTTATAATGGTTTTACTGATCAGCAGAAAAAGATGGAGTAATCTCTTCTTTCCAGTACATGGTCTACTGATGGTGACAATTTGTGTATTAATATTACCATCTCACACCATGGGTTAGCAGCAACCTCACCCTCTTTATTAGTGGAGGCAGAGTTACTAGTGCCTTTGAAATTAGACTTTACAACCAATTTAGAAAACTCATCCTTCTTGTTTCGCTAGAACCACTTAGGAGGAAACCAGTAACTTAAGCTAATTGCTATTGGTCAGTTACAACATATAGTGACCCTGTATAGGGTTTCTAAGGCTTTAAATCTTTGCAGAAGCAGAAAGCCTCATCTTTCTCCCACAGAAAGCCTCATCTTTCTCCCACAGAATGGCTTGCAACCTTGAATCCTGTACATAGGGGTTTGCAGTCCAGAGCTTATAGTATGGAGCCACTATGCCAACTTCACAATCATTGCTACAATTGAGCCCATTGCTGCTGCCACTATGATAATCCATCTCATTCAGGGTCTTCCTCCTTGTCACTGACCCACTTCATCAAGCATGATGTCCTTCTACAGAGAACGGTCCCTCCAATAACATGTTCAAACTATGAAAGACAAAGTCTGGCCATCCTGGCTTCTAAGGAGCATTCTGGCTGTTCTTCTTCCAACACATATTTGTTTGTTCTCTTGCTGGTTCAAGGTACTTTCAATATCCTTTGATGCTTTCTGCATCATTCAATATTTTTCCCATAGAATCCTTCAATACTACAAGTTGAGGCTTGAATTTTTTCTTTAGTTCCTTCAGCTTGAGAAATGCTGAGTGTATTCTTCCCTTTTGGTTTTCTAACTCCAGATCTTTGCATATTTCACTATATTTGATTTTGTCTTCTCAAGCTGCTCTTTGAAATTTTCTATTCAGCTCTTTTACCTCCTTATTTCTTTCATTTGCTTTAGCATCTCTACACTGGATAGCAAGTTTCAGAGTCTCTTCTGATATCCATTTTGGTCTTTTCCTTCGTTCTTGTCTTCTTAATGAACTTTTGCTTTATTCCTGTATGATGTTCTTGATGTTATCCCCAATTCTTCTTGTTTTGGGTCATTAGTGTCTAATGCATCTAATCTGTTCATGAGATGATCTCCAAACTCAAGTAGGATATATTCAAAGTCATATTTTGGCTCCTGTGGTCTTGTTTTAATTTTCTTCAGTGTCAGTCTGAATGTGCCTTTGAGCAATTGATGCTTTATTCCACAGTCTAGCTCTGGCCTTGTTTTGGCTGATGATATGAAGATTTTCCACAATCTCTTTCCACAGATATAGTCAATTTTGATATCTATGTATTCCATCTGGTGAGGTCCACATGTAGAGTCATCTTTTATGCTGTTTAAAAGAGGTATTTGAAATGAAGACGTCATTGGTCTTGCAAAATTCTACCATGTGATCTCCAGCATCATTTCTATCACCAAGACCATATTCTCCAACAACTGAACCTTCTCTTTGTTTCCAACCTTTGCATTCCAATTGTCAGTAATTATCAATACATCTTGATTGCATGTTTGATCAATTTCAGACTGAAGAAGCTGGTAGCATTCTTCAATTTCATCATCACTGGCTTTATTGTTTAGTGTATAAATTTAAATAATAGTTGTATTAACTGGTCTTCCTTGTAAACATGTTGACATTATCCTATCACAGATAGCATTGTACTTCAAGATAGATCTTGAAATGTTCTTCTTGATGATGAATGTGACTCCCCTCCTCTTCAATTTGTCATTATCAGCATAGTAAACCATGTGGTTGTCAGGTTCAAAATGACAAATGCCAGTCCATTTCAACTCACTAATGCCTTGGGTATCAATATTTATGTGTTCAATTTCATTTTTGGCAGCTTCAAATTTCCCTAGATTCATATTTTGTACCTTCCATGTTCCAGTTATTAGTGGGTATTTACAGCTGTTTCTCCTCATTTTGAGATGTGCTCATCAATAAATGAAGGTCCCAAAAGCTGTACTCCTTTCACATAATCATGGTCATCTCTACTTTGAGGTATCAGCTCTGGCCCAGTTGTACTTTGAGTATCTTCCAACCTGCAGAGCTCATTTTCCAGCACTGTATCTGAAAATACAAATTCTAGAAAGAAAAAAAGTCTTCTGCTATGTGCCTTCAGAATACACCAGGTAATGTACCAGAAACCTCACTGATCTGAGCACCATAAGAATATGTAAATAAACTGATCTCGGGAGTGTCATTTCTTTGTAAGTCTGAGCAACTTACTCCGATGAAGCTCTGATGGTGCAATGGTGAAGCGCTTGGCTATTGACTGAGACATCATCAGTTCAAGCCCACCAGCTGCTCAGTGGAAGAAAATTATGGCAGTCATCTTCTTTAAAGATTGTTGTTGTTGTTAAGTGTTGTTGAGTCAGTTCCAACTCATAGAGATCTTGTATTGGGTTTGTCTGATCCACCTATGGGGTATTTCTATTCTGTCCTATAGGTTCCTACTCAATAGCAATGCTTTGGCTATGTTCGCCCATTAAAAATGTTCCCATAGCAGACAGTGTCATATGATTTTTGTCCATCATGGCTTAAAAGTAAAATTAGAACTATTATTATTTTAATGTCAACTTTATTGAGTAATAATTTATGAACACTAAATGATGTTAAGGTATACAGTTCCTAAGGAGAGACTAGTCAGTGTGAACCGCCATTCGGCAGTTAGCAGTCCATTTCTTATCCTATAGTGCCATACCAAGATTCATACACCATGTTTTTTTATGTCTATTTACGTATTGATGGACATTTGGGTTATTTTCAGCTTGACACTTTTATTTTTAAAAGCCATTCGGAACATTGACGTACAAATCTTCCAGTGAACTAATACTTTTATTTCTCTTCACTAGATATCTAGAAGTGCAATTGCTAAGTTGTGTGTTAGGTGCATGCGTAACATTTTAAGGCACTACCAATCAACTTTCTAAAGTGGTTCCCACAAGCAGTATGTATGACTTCTTACTGAGCTACTTCCTCCCCGACATTTGATATTGTCAGTCTTTTAAACTTTTGTCTTCTAGTGGTTGTGCAGTGGTATTCCATGTAGTTTTAGTTTACATTTTCTGATGAATACTGGTGTTGACTATTTTTCAAGAGCCGATTGGGCCACCTATACAGGATACCTATTCAAATTTTTGCCCATTTTTCTCCCAAGAGATTAATCAGGTATTTTTTAAATAAATTTAAATAATAAATACTGCCTGTCTGTAAAATTTTTTATTGTAGTAAAACACTTGTAACATAAAATTTGCAATTTTAACAGAATTTTAATTGCATTCTCTGACTTACAGCATGTTAGTACTTTGTCAAATATATGTATTGCAAATATTTGCTTCCATTCTTTAGTTTGTTTCTTAATTTTCATGTTTTCAAAACACAAAAATTACTATTTTGATAAAATAATATTGATACAATTTTCTTTTGTGGTTCATGCCTTTAATGTCTTATTTAATATATTTTTTTAAGTCATGAAAATTTTCTACTACTATTATTTTTTCAAAGTTTCATAGGTTTAGGATTTTACATATAGGTCTATGATCTCTTCGGGGATTATTTTGTGTGTGGTATGAAGTAAGGATTATAATGTTCACTATTTTTCTACATGGATGTCAAGTTGTTCCAGCATCATTTGTTGAAAAGTCTTAGTTTCCTAGTGGTGCTGTAACAAAAGTATTAAAATGGATGCTTAAAAGAATGGATTAAAGTTGTCTCACAACTTTTGAAGTTTAGTGTGATAGTTAAGGTTTTGTGTCAACTTGACTAGACCAGGAATATTGGTGGTTTAGCAGTTAAGAGGTAGTCATTCCCATAATGAGATCGAATCCACTCTATGGTGTAATCTACTCCATGGTGTAATCCACTCTATGGTGGGGTCCATGAGCAGCCAGTCAATCGAAGGGATGTTTCCTTGAGGTGTGGCCTACTTCCAGTGTGTTCGATGCTCAAGCAAAGCTGGCTTGCTCACTGCTGCATCTGGATCTTGCATCTGGCTCATTCTCCAACCTCCAGTTCTTTGGACTTGAGCCAGTGACCTGCTCTATTACCTGATGAACCTGGTGGTCCTCAGTAGCCTGCTTTCTTACCTGCTGAACTTACCTGCCTGCCTGCCTGCCTGTATGCATGCCATCTGACCTACTGATCTTGGTTCATCGGACCTGGACTCAGGACTCTCCCACCTCTACAACTGTGTGAACCATTTCCTTGATATAACGTCTCTTTATACAGTGGAGGTGGTGACTGTGTGCCACCAAGTCAGTTCCAACATATAGCGACCCTGTTTAGGGTTTCTAAGGCTGTAAATCTTTAGGAGACCAGAAAGCCTCTTCTTTCTCCTGTGGAGCAACTGGTAGATTTGAACTACTGACCTTGCAGTTAGCAGCTCAGCTCTTAAACTACTACCCTACCAGGACATCTTTCTCTTTATATAAACATACATAAATTTCACTGGTTTTGCATCTAGAGGACCCAGGCTAATACAACTACAAATTCAAATTAGGGCATTAACTCTAAAGAAAGGAATTTCCTTGTCTTTTACAACATCCAATAGCTGCTAGCAATCTCTGGTAATCCTGAGTTTGTAGATTCAACTTCACATGGTGTCTGTCTTCCCCTTGTTTGTGTATCTTTCTTTATGCTCTCCTTTCTTTGTACTCACCATTCAAAAGTAATTAAGTGTAGGACCACCCTACACCAGTAGTGCTATTGATGTTAGGTGTCATCGATTCAGTTATGACTCATAGCGACCATATGCACAACAGAACAAAACATTTCCCAGTCCTGTGCCATTATCACAATTGTTATGTTTGTGTTCATTGTTGCTGCCTCTTTCTCGTTCCATCAGGTTGGGGACCTTCCTTTTTTCACTGACCCTCCACTTTTCCAAACATGATGTCCTCATCCACCTAACAACATGTTCAAAGTACAAAAAACAAATTCTCGCATCCTCACTGCTAAAGATCATTATGGTTGTGTCTTCCAGAATAGATTTGTTTGTTCTTTTGGCAGTCCATGATACTTTCAATATGCTCCTCCGTCACCATAAATCAAATGCTTCAATTCTTCTACAATCTTCATTATTTATTATCTAACACTCACATGCATAAGGAGCAGCTGAGGATACCATGGTGTGGCTCAGGGGCATCTTAGTCCTTAAAGTGACATCTTAGCATTTTAACAGTTTAGAGAAGTCCTATGTATCTGATATTGCTAACACAATATGTTGTTACATTTCTTGACTGCTGCTTCCATAAGAACCAACTGTGGATCCAAGAAAAATGACAACTTCAGCTTTTCCTCATTTATCATCATGTTATTTATTTCTCCAATTATGGAGATTTTTATTTTCTTTACATTGAGGTGCAATCCATACCGAAGGCTGTAGACTTTGAAATGCATCAATTAGTATTTCAATTTCTCTTCACTTCCAGCAAGCAAGATCATATCATCTGCATATCATAGGTTATTAATTGGTCTTCCTCAAATGCTGATTTCATCTTCTTCTTCATATAGTTCAGCTTCCCAGATTATTTGCTCAGAAGCATATTGGATAAGTATGGTGAAAGGCTACAACCCTGGAACACATCTTTCCTGATTTCAAATCATTCAGTAACCCTTTTTTCTGATTGAACAACTGCCTCTTGGTCTATGTACAGGTTCTTCATGAGCACAATTAAGTGTACTGAAATACTCATTCTCCTCACTAGTATCCATATATTGTTATGATCCTTATAGTCAAATGCTGTTGTATAGGCAATAAAGCACAAGTAAACTTCTTGTGTATTCTCTGCTTTCAGCCACACTGCATCTGACACCTATAACAGCCTTCATTCTTTTCCTCTTCTGAATCTGACTTGAATTTCTGGCAGATCCCTGTCAATGTGCTGATGCAAATGATTTTGAATTATCTTCAGCAAAATTTTGCTTGTATGGGATTCTATTGATATTTTGCAGCATTCCATTAGGTTATCTTTCTTTGGAATGAGCACAAATCTGGATCTCTTCCAAACACTTGGCCATGACTTTCAAATCTCTTGGCCTAAGTGAGTGTGCACCTCCAACATGGCATCAGTTTGTTGAAATATTTCTGGTTGTATTCTAGCAATTACTGGGACCTTCTTACTCAGCAATATCATCAGTGCAACTAAGATTTCTTCCTATGGCATCTTCAGTGCTTGATCATATGGTGCCTCTTGAAATGATTGTACATAGACAATTTTTCTTTGGCCCAGTAACAAAGTTCAAAAGGGTAGGAAAGGGTGGAATGGAAATAGGAAGCACAGGGAGAAAGTGGGATAACGGTTGTTACATACAAGGGATGGCAATCATTGAGATGAAAAAAAGTATATGACTTGTTTAATGTAAAATTGATGATCTCCTCTGTAAATCTTCACAAAATTCACAAAATTTAAAAAAATGAGAGGAATAAACAAGATGCGGAATGGGTGGACATGTAGTAAAGAGCTCCGCCAACAACAACACAGAATACCCGACCAAGTAGATCAGGGGATGGTCCCAGAACTCTGAATCACATATAAAGAAATAATTAGAAGGTTGGAAGGCTTACAGCTGGGGGAATTTGTGGCTGAAGCATGAAATCTATGGCTTTCTAGTCTGGGATGCTCGGGGCTGCTCCAGGAATGGCCATTTTGGGTGAGACCAAGCCAGGGAAGGATCAGACCAGCTACAGACACCTGGCAGAACTGTTGAGATAAAGGTGTGGACATTCTTTTATTTGGTATCTGTTCATTGGTCCCTTGC
>NW_006408658.1:2113163-2128135 GCF_000296735.1 Chrysochloris asiatica
CTAGATTCATCAACTAAGAAGAGAAGGACTAAGAACTGGTGGCCAGGAGCAGAATTGCAGAATGTGCCTTTTGGAGATGTAAATTATATATATGCCTGGGGGGGGTGGGGGGGGGATGAGTCTTCTTTTTTTATTCTTTCTGGTAATTCTTGACTTTTCAATGAAGCATTGATATAATGATCAATATATTTATTTTGTCCATATTACAATGTCTTTTCTGTTAGAACCATCCATTTTATGTTCCTTTTTTTCTACTTGTCAACTTTTAGATTAATCAAGTACATTGTATTATTTCATTTTTACCACAGCTAATTTTACGAATTCAGCTGCTCACTTTAAGGTCAGCAGTTAGAAACTACCAGCTTTTCCATGGGAGAAAGATGAGGCTTTCTTCTCCTGTAAAGATTTACAGCCTTGGAAACACTGTACAGGGTCGTTATGAGTCGTAACTGACTCCACAGCACATAACAACAACAACTCTTTTACTATTTGAGTTACAGTTATACTATGAATTACAACATGCATTCTTAAATTACTAAAACATTCCAAAATAGATGATATTTGACCCTTCTGCCAAATATTGCAAGGGCTTGGGATTCTTAAAATCCTTTTAGTAACCCCCTCCAACTTTCATGTAATTATTATCATATATTTTAAAGTTCATTGATTTCTGCATTTACTTAAATTTATCTATATAGTTATCCTTTTTATTACTCATTTGGTCTTCCTACAGCACTGACCTTCCACTGATAACATTCCTTTTCTCCAAAGAATATGCTTTAGTAGCTCCTTTGATTTCCTAATGGCAACTTCCCTCAATATGAGGATCCTGCAAAAAGTTTGTTAAAAAATGAAATTAACAGATACTGGAAGATGGTGGATTAGGGAGATGCATGGTGCAGACAGACCTCCAAAAGTAATAACACAGAATACCAAATAAAGCAGGTTCAGGGTACCATCCCCAGAAATCTGAACTACATATAAAGGAATATTTAGAAGGATCAAAAGCTTACTGCTAGTGAAATTTGTAGCAGAAACAAGAAAAATTGCCTTGTCTGACCTGCAGCTGCCAGCAGATGCCACAGTAGCCATCTTGGGCATGACAGAGCAGGAACAGGATCAGAGAAGCACTCCCATAGCAGAGGGCTGACCTAGCATCAGAGATAAAGTTGTGAACATTTTTTCCTATTCATTGGTCTTTCAATGTCTGTGCACTCCACTCTGGTGATGAGAAGGGGTGTCTGAGCAAGTGGACGCCCCATCCCCACTCCCTGAGGGTTCCACTATGCATGCAAATATATCTGCTCAGCAAAAAACACAGCATGCAGAATCTAATAAAGGCAGAGGTCAGCTGGAACTGCTTAAAATGGGTCTCCCACAACAGTTCCAGCCTGCTTAGCATGGGGCATTAAAGTCATACTTATATTTTGCTATGTGTTTTTGTTGCTGTGGTTTAATTTTTGGGTTTTGGGTTTTTGTTTTTTGTTTTTGTTTCTGGTTCCCCTTTTACCTTGAGGGGAAGCTTCTTTTTTTGCCTATATTATCCAAAAAGAGACAACAATTGTGGTCATATAGCCAAGCTACAAACACTCCCTATAAAATCCCACCATCCAGGCAAGAGCCAATACTAGCTGTTACAACTAGATAGACAGCGAACACTTTCTAAAATTACTCTGAGTTGAGTAATGAAAAAGGGAAAAGGAAAGCCTTTTTCTTGATCATATCTACCTGGAGCCAATCAGAAAGCTTAATAATATATCAACATACATTCATCTAATTATTGAAAATACATCTAATTATTGAAGCTGCCCAAAAGACAGTACAAGATTTCAGCACATGTCCAGAAACAATATAGAGTAACTGAGACAAATAAGCTAGAGGTAGACCTAGACTTACTTCCCATTGGAAGGACAGCAGACTTTAGAACTGCCTGAGAAGGAATTCAGGAGAATGATGTTGAGATGCATCCAAATGTTTCACAGAGAGAAATAAGGAAGAAGTTAGGAAACTGCTACAGGAACAATCAAATAAGATAGATACAGCATTGGAAAAAATTCAAAACCTGCAAAAAGAGGTCCAAATGATTAATAATAGCATATCAGAAATGGACAAGAAGCTGAAAATGCAAAGAAGTAGAATTGAATAGATGGAAGCCAGAACCAGTGAGCTGGAAGACAAATCTCACAATACTGCTAAGATAGAAGAGTCAGCAAAAAGGGATAAAGAAAACTGAAGAAAGTCTAAAATTCATGTGGGACAACATGAAGAGGAATAGCTTGAGAATTATTGGCATTCTGGAACAGGAAAAGTCACATAAGATCTCAGAGGAGATAGCTGAAGAGCTACTGAAAGAAAATTTCCCTAACATCTTGAAAATGAAAAGATAAACATTCAAGAAGTTCAAAGAACCCCAGTATGGATAGACCCCAAAAAGAAATCAGTAAGACATACCATAACCAAGCTCTCCAAAATCAAAGATAAGGAGAGAACCCTGAAAGCAGCTAAGGAAAAGGGAAGTGTTACTTACAAAGGCAAGCAAATCAAATTAAGTCTGATCTTTCAGCAGAAACCATGCAGACAAGAAAAAAATGGGGAGATATATATAAAATCCTGAAAGAAAAAAAAACTGCAAACCAAGAATCATCTACCCAGTAAAGCTGTCAATCAAATATGAGGATGTAATAAAAACATTCCAATATAAACAGAAGCTAAGGAACTTTGTCAAACTCAACCCAGTGCTTCAAAACATCCTAAAGGGAGTTCTTTGGACTGAGAACCAACAAGAACAGAAAACAACCAGAGATTGATATGTGTGGAATAACCACCTGGAACTGAATCAACAGATAGAAGAGTCAAGAACAAGACAGAACTACAATAATGAATTCAGAGGATCTGGGAGGTCAATCTATAATCAAAATAGTTACAATGTGAAATAAGATAAAAATATAGGAACAGAGATCCAGATGATGAGGAGGCCAGGTAGCTTTCAGGGTAAAATAGAGTTTTTTAAATGGAGGAAAAAGTTAACAGAATACAGGGTAACCTCAAATAAAATTAATACTTTACAACATACCAAGAAAATGAAAAGCCAAGTAGAACATGGAAATATAAAAAAATATGAAGCTTAAGAAAAGATACCCATACTAAAGAAAAGAAAAAAAAAAATTATTTGTTGGCTACCTGGGGTGGGAGGGAGAGGACGGTAGGACAAAGGTTAGGGGATAGATAGACACAGCATAGTTTTAGTGGAGAGAAGGGCAATACACAAGGATGGGGAAGGGGACAGAAGAACAAGGTAGATAGGGAAACACTTAGGCAGGTTTGCCTGGGCTAAATGGGACAGAGGTAAGTAGTGATGTATGCTCAACCTTGGAACAACAGGGCTCTGTGATGCAGGGATCAAGACAAAGCCTGAATGGGTAAAAGAGGGGAAAAAATGCTAAGATGCTTGGCTGTCTTATTAATGTTGGTTTCCCCTGTCTACTGTTGTAAACTAGACACTTGAGTGAGATAGAAAGGAATATCAGGAAACATGACTACAGAAAACTTATAATTTTGTCTTCAGCCTATAATTGGAATACCTAAAAGGGGTTCTAGAATTTGTCCAGTAAAATAGGCTTCCTGCGCAGTCTTTGTAGTGTATAGGGCCTTAGGTGGAATCCTGAGCTCCATCCAGAACCTTCTGAGGTGGGACATTCCCATTTGAAAGGACATGCAGGCCAGCCTGGAGTGGCTAGAAGAACAGAAGATATTTCTTGAAAGAAAGACCAGCAGAAAAAAATCTAAAACAAAAATGGCAGTCTGATTGCCTACTACAAGAGAAACCAAGTTGTTCACTGGGGAACTATCAATGTAAGCAATCAAGTCCCTTCAGGACAAACACTCCTCAACACTGACACTCAAAGGGAACACACGAACAGGCATGTAAGCTTGATGATGACCATGTTGGTCTACTGGTGAGTGGAAGTAAGGGAATGGCAGCAATGAATATATGAGCTGAATTCGACCACGTTCCATAGACTTTCATTGACCTGGAGGTGAGAGAGAGAAGAGGAAGAGCTAGTTGTCCTGAAGTGTGGTGAGATCTAAGGACTCCTAAGTCCATGGACAGGACATAGCCACAGAGGGCTAGAGCTGAGAGTGAAGTATCCAGATGATATGAAGTAAGGGGAGATGTACAAGAATGTCCAAACTTGCATCTAGTACCCATTTGACCTAACTAACTTTGAAGGCTTGATGATCAGAACTCTAATAGAGGAAGATAAAGAAATTTGATAAAGGAAACAAGTGTAAATTGCTACAATTTGATGAATTTGACTTATACTTATGGATATAGTAGCTCAAAATACCGAGAAAGAAGGAGTCTTCACACTAAGGATCAAGCATATCCCCTCTGTACACAGGATTGATAGAGACAGGCAACTTAGACATTGGCTACCTAAAATGGGGGCTGCTATAAAGGCATGAGAGGAGTCCTGGTGTGGCACTGTGGATTAATGCACTGGACTGCAAAGTCGGTTTGAACTGCAAAGTCGGTGGTTCTAGCTCACCAAATGCTCCTTGGAAACCCTATATAAGGTCAATATGGGTCGAAATTGACTCAATGGCACTTAACAACAACAACAAATAAAAGTACGAAGTAACTGACTTACAAGTTTTCAAGAGGGAGTTTAATTTTAGAGTGCAGGGTAATGTAGAATCCCCACTGAATAGTTTGCATCTTGTCTAGATGGGTCTGGTAAAAGGAGATGGGGATAAGATTCTTATGATTTAATAGTGAGTAATTGCAGTATCAATGGGCTCAAGCATGGCAACAATTGTGAGGTTGGCCCAGGACCAGACAGTGTTTCATTCTGTTGTGCATAAGGTCACTGTGAGTCAGTAAGGATTCATGGCACCTAACGATAACTACAATTGTTATCATGACTAATTATGATTGTCACAACTTTAAAGGTAGAAGTTTTGTAACATAATGGTGGGAATAGTTAATCTTACATTCCAGGAACAGAGGACCCTAAGACCATCAAGGGAGAAGAGCATGAGTGGAATGTGGGACCCTATCCAAAAAAGCAGTGACACCAGAGATGGAGGCAAAGATTGAGAAAAAGAGTATCTGAGGACTGTAAACTCATAGAACGATAAAGACTGTGTGCTGGCGGAAAGTAGGCAACCTTTCAGAATGTGCCCTTGGGGTTTTTTTTAAATGATTATATATTCCTGAGTATTTTTGTGTACATTAAAAAAAAAAAAAGAGGTAATAGAAGCAATTACTATTTAATGGTGATGCATGGGAGGGATTGTAATCATTGAAGTGATACAAAATATAACAGGATGAGTACAACACTGGTGTTCTCCCATGTAAATTATCACTCAATGTACAATAAAAGCTTTTTAAAATGTATAATGAAAATATAAATATATAAAATGAAAGAAAAAACAAGGCACTGGAAAATTTTCACATACTTTCGAAGTCCCTCACCTATGTTTTAAAGATTCCTTTTTCAACATATTTTTTAAAGATATAACAATGTATAGAATTCTTAGTTATCAATTTGGGTGTGTTTTTGTTTGTTTGTTTAATGCATTAAGGATTTAATTCTACTGTCTTCTGACTTTCATTATTACTGTTGGGAAGACACCACTCTTTCTCATTATAGTTGTTTGAAGGTAAACTGTATTCTCTGGCTGCTTTGGTTTTGCCCCATTGTTGTTTTTGTCTGGAGTAATTATGAATTGTCTAAGTGTTAATGTCCTGAGTTTGTCCTTCCTAGAATTTGTGAAGGCATAAAATCTTGTCTTTAACTCTTTATTAAATCTCTTTCATTTGTAATTTCTAGTCATTTTGCTTCAAATACTTCTTCTGTCCCATGCCTTCTCTTCTCTATGGAACTCACATTATATCTTAAATATTTTCCCTGTATCTTGTATGTTATACACATATGAATATAAGAATGTTCATATTCTATCTCTGCCTCTTTCTGGAGTGTTACTTCTCTAATTCAGGTCTATCTAATGTGTTTTAAAACTCATACACTGAGTTTCTACTTTTGATCATTGTTAAGCTCTGTACCTCTAGGGTTTTCACTCAAATATGCAATATCACTTATTATTTCCATATTCTAGTTGAATGATTTGCTTTATTCTTGTTTTACTAATGTTGCCATGTCCTTACAAGCCCTGGCAATACAATGTAGTTGACTACAAACCAAAAATTCAGCAGTGTGAATGCACCAGCTGCTCCAGGAAGGAATTATGTGTCCATCTGTCTTCCATGAAGATTTAAGCCTCAGGAACTCTGTAAGGCAGTTCTACTCTGACTACATGGTCACTATGAGTAGGATTGATTCAATGGCAGTGAAATTTTGGGTATCATGTCATCTCATTTGTGTGGCTATTTTATATTCTAGCTATTTTAAGTGGAGTTTTAACAATTTGATAATTTAAGCAGTAGATTTATATAATAATTTAATAATTTGAGCAGTAGATCACTTTTATGTTCCACATAAAGAGGGTCCACTTGCTTCTACTGGGTGTTTGGGGGCACTTTCAATCTTAGATTATTTTAATGAAGTTTTAGAACTTGAGATATTCTGGGCCTACTTAAAGCCTAGTACAAGTTTTCAGCCCTAAATGTGAATTGTCCCACTAATGGGAAAGCTCTGGATTCCAGATTTTGTTCCTTAGCCTCCCATGATCACTTAGCTTTACATCCCTTCTGAATTAGTAACTGACCCTAATCACCAACATCATCTCTTTGATGTACTTTTTCCATCAGATATTTGCCAGTTAATTCCTACTATCAAGTAAACTCCTTGAGGTTTTAAAGAATCTGTTTTCAAATTTAATATGCCTATGTTGTTGTTGTTGTTGTTAAGTGCCATTGAGTTGATCCCGACCCATAGTGACCCCGTATACAGTTTCCAAGAAACAGTTGGTGAGCTTGCACCACCAACCTCATAGTTCAAATGGCTTTGCAGTCTGGTACATTAACCCATAGCATCACACCAGGAACACTATTTTAGGCATCTTTATTTGGGGTGGTTTCTTCGGCTTGCTTATACTGACACTGAAAAATAGATTCAAATTTAGTGACACTGAGCAAGATGGAAAGTACAAAGTTAGAATAACAATATGGAGGATGGTTTAAGATGAGGTGACTATTTGAACAATTCAGTAAAGACATAATGAGGGTAACATAGGGAAGAGTGAAGTAGGGAGTAGCAAAAAGGTGAGGTTTAGGAAATGTTTGAGAGGATAAATTGAAGCCGTGGAGAAACCAATTCAAGTTAAGAGCAACTAGTATGGTAGTATCGTTCAATGTGACAGGAGTCACAGAAAGAAAGGAAGCCTGAATAATTTGTGACGTCAAGACATGTACAATCTTATTACATCTGTTCTTCAAATACCTTAAGGTATTTGAGGGGGAAAAAATAACATTGGCAAAACAATAAATACATAAGCAAATTTAAATATACATATGCAGATTGGGAAGAAAAATGTGTTCATGTGATAAAAAGATATCTACTAGGAGTACATGAAAAGCAAACAGAGAACAGTCATAAATCAAGTTAGAAATGTATTTCCAAGGCTCAAGAGCAACAAAAGGAGGGAACAGGTCAAAAGCAAATACAGGTCAAGAGAAGTCCTAAGAATGAGTAATAGATACAAGAGTAAAACTAATTAGCACATGTCTAATAGAAAAAAAAAGAATCAATTGTTGGTACTCTTAGTGTTAAGAATAAACATGAAGCTATCTAATATCTTCATATTCTCAAACTCAAGCTCTCGATTTAATACTCCCCATGTTGTTTATTCTTAAGCTGAAGGTGCCAAAAGCAAGATTGTTAACTTGCAACTTACACTGGCAAATAAAATGTTAAAACATGTTGAAAATAGCCAGGATGAAGTCTTCTTGCACAGACACACTCACAAACTTACAAAAACATTGCCAAAATGCATTTGTTGTAACAATGAAAGTAGGGGATGGAAAGCCTTGGTAACTCGCATGTTAATTACAATCATGATTTTGGCATTGTTGCTTATATGTCTTAAGTTAATAACATACACTAACTGAATGAATGTCTCTTTTCTTCATAGCCATGGACACAGCAGAATCCATCCCTGATGATTACCTGCTCAAAGTGGAAAGGAGGCAAGATCTCGAACAGATGCTGAGGGAATTGGGACTGGCTACTGAGTACTGGTTGCCCAAGCTGCAGGAACAACTGGGCGTGACATGTGCCCAAGCCTTACAACACCTAGGAGAAGAAGATGTCCTGAAGCTGAAATCCCAGGCACGACATTCTTGGGAAAACCGGGCCCTGGAGAAACTACTTAATCTGTCACACTCAAATAGTCTTTCAAAGTTACAAAAGTCTCAGAAGAGGAAGCAAAAACAGGAACAGGAGGAACCGAGGGAGCTGGAAGAGATGGTGACAACAAAAGGAGCAGAGCTAAGGCAAGCAATGGAGAGCCCAAGAGAATACTATCCACCCTGTAAAAAGTCTCTAAGGGAAGTCATGGAGAACAAGCAGAAACAACTCAACCACATAGAGGGGACATTGTACCCCAGGCAAAACCTCCCAGATGAAGATCTAGTGAGAAGGGCATCTGGAGGGCTGGCCCTTCAGGGAATCTACAAAACCAGCTACCTTAGAGATCTGATAGAGAAGAGAGAGGAGCTACTCAGTCTCCCCAAGGATTTCTCACTCTTTGGTCCCGAACAGGGCACCCGAATAGAAACAAGGGAATTTTCATCTTCTCACGAAGAATCTGTATTCATCCAGACAATAGAGAAGCTGGGCTTAAGTGCCATCACCTCAGCCAAAGGTGGATGGTGGGGATTCAGCATGGAGGCAGGTATAGACGACAGTCAACATTCAGAATTCCAGGGGAGTCAACAGTCACGTTCTGACCACTCTTATTTCTGCACAACCAAGTTCAACTACACCCCATTGGCTTCCTGTCACTTTCTCACCAACCAGCTCCAGATCTCCAAGGCTGCTCTACAGGAACTAAAATGCATTGAAAACCTTCTGGGACAAGCGAAAGGGTCAGACACTCTCCCCTTGCTGAGACGAAGAACTGAGGCCCTCTTCCACAGGTTTGGCTCTCATGCTAATAAGGGTCCCCTGCACCTGGGAGGAATCTACTGGTTGAAAGCTGTTGCAGAGGGTTTCCAAAGTGAACAACTGGCAGAAGTGAAACAACAGTCAGCAGAGGCCCTGGATAATTACATGTGGGGCAGCTACAGTGGCTGTGGAGAGAAACTTGCTGCAGGTGTGAACATTTCAGATTCTCATTCAAAAATGGCCTCTCAGAGCACTAACTTCCAAAACCTCCAAACCAAAGTCCAGTTATCGGTGGCGCACACAGGTGGGCCACCAGGAGTAGATAGCCTTCCCCAGTGGAAAAAGGGACTCAATGACAGCAAGCAAACCTGGTGTGTCATTGACAGGGGACTTCAGCTGATACCAATCTGGGACATCATCCTCTCCAACCACAGAAATGATTTTGAGGATCCATATCAAGTGGCTAAGTGCCTGAAAGACAACTATACTGCACTGACTGGCCTCACTGCCCACATACAAGATGGAGAAGAATTCCTCAGTGCTAGCAAGAACGCTCAAGTTTTCCTAGAAGATGTGAAATATTGGGAGGTATCAGATCCTGAGAAGCAGCTGAAAAAACTGATAGATTTTATGCAAGTGTTGAGTCAGAAAATTAGAAGTTATGACATCTGGATAAACATATGTCTCACAGATGGGAACTTGCAGAATTTTCTGGTGAACATGGTCAACTTTTGCAAACAGTCTTCCGTTCATAGCAGTAAATTCATTAAGTCTCAGTTGCATATTCTTCTGTACCCCCACATCTACAAAGTAGAACACTTTCCTCAGGTTCACACTATCATGCAGTGGATCTTCCAATCAGAGTCACACCAAGAGCAAGTCAACATCTCTCAATTATCTGAATTCATTAAAATCTTAAAGGACACCCAGAATGTTCTCATGGAAAAGAAGGCAAAATCTGAGTCTCAGGAAGCACTGGAAGATGCTCAAAGAAAAGCCACTTATGAGATCAGCTTGTCTCTCCACTCCTTCTTGGAGAACCTCCGAAAAACAGAGCAGCCTGACACACAGCTCTTGCTACTTCTCATTGCAGCTGGGGCAGGATATAACATGGTTCACAATACTTTTCAGTATCTCCTGGGTTATGATGAGTTAGAGTACTTGCATCATGAAATGCAAAAGACCCATGATAAATACCAGGAGCTGAAAGATACTTGCAACTACAGGGCTCAGGCTTTCCTGGTGCTCACTGGTCTGACAGTCACAATGGGAATTACAGCTGTTCCTCCAGAGATGAAAACACAACGTTTAGAATTAATGAAACATCACATGGGACAATTCCTGTCTGAAGAAATTGTGAAAGTCCTCACCAAATTTGGGGCAGGCCATGATTGGAAAAACATAGAGAACGATTTAAGATTGCTCATTGAAGGCAATTATGAAGCCACTGTGTCTTCTTTCCAAAAGGAAGAGGTGAGAAAGCAATTGGAAAGTCTCTGCCATGAAAAGAAACAGCCCCAGAAGGCAGATGATAATGAAGAAAAGAAAACAAAAGTGATAGAAAATGGAGCATTCCTAGAGCTACTTCAGCGTCTAGGCCTAGAACATTACTACCCAAAGAGGATGGGCAGAGCTAACTTCCATCTGATCCACAAGGCCTCTGTGTGTAACACCCAGCCCAGTTCTGAACAAGAGCTTCCCTTCTACTTCCTGCAGAAGCTGCTGGTGCTTGATTATAAGCTGAGATTCTTGGTCTTCAAAGGTGGTGAGAACCCAGAAATTCCAGTCTCTTTAAGTACCTCCAACAAGGAAAGTGAGTCTTTTGACCCATATAGAGACATTTTTGAACACAGTGACAGTTCCAGTAATACTTCCATCATGAATCCCATACGCCACATTCACCCAATGGATATTCAGATGGCAATTCATCACTGTGCAGACGCCTTTGCCAGGCAATATATTTATGCCAAACTCTCCATTTGTCAGTTTGCCCTTCCTCTTGTGGTACCACATCCCTGCACTTCTGAAATTGAATTCTCTCTCTGGGCTTTCAGCCAAATTAGAAGAAGCTGGCAGCAATCAAGTACATCATCAAAGGTGAAGAACAATTACAAAAATCAGCAGATGACTGGTGTACCTACTTCCATAGTCTCCTTCATTCGAGTTGGAAATGGCTTCTCTGCTTCAAAATCTCAGATCATGAACTCCCTTGTCAGTGAACATAAACATGATGTCTTTTTTCACCGAAACTGCCCAGGAAGCAGCACAGACTGTCTCTTGATGAAGGGTGTGGTGGAAATCTGCTGGTTCTGTCCAGGAGGGGAAGTTAAGGACAGATTTGACACCTGTCTGACCTTCACCAATCTCCACGGAGATGCAAAGGAACATGGACGACAGCTCACTTTCTTGCAGGAAATCTCTTCACTCATTGTGGTCCTCATGTCTGCTTCAGATAACAACGAAGAAAACCGAAAAGTTGTTCATGACTTATGGCAGTCATCAAAACCTTTGATCTGTCTGCTTGACGATAAGGAAAAAACCGTGGTCAATAATTCCAGCCAGAAAGTGGTAATAGGAATCAAAAACAGAAATGAGGCAGAATTAACAGAGGAGCTCACAAATACAATCAGACGTTTGTCAGAGCTATCAGACACGGCTCTCAATTTAGAGGACTGTGCTCGGATTGCTCACAAACAAGGATTCCAAATAGATGAAGATCTGAGAGATTGCAAGGAAGCCAAAGAAAAGGCACAGACACTAATTTCTCACTTGGGAGAAATGAAGTTATCTAAGATAAAGGAAAATTTACTACCCCTTCAGGGACAACTATGGCACCTCTGGTGTAAGAAGGACAAAGAATTCTATCATCTGAGAGAAAAGGGGAATCGTAGCATTGAGCAACACAAGAGTGATATTGAGACAGAAAAACAAAGAATACGGTGTCAGCAATTGGACAAAGCCTTTCCTCTGAATGATTTAATGCGATCTTTCCTTGAAATTCTCCAAGAACATTCTGAACCCCTCACCAAACTTTACTTCCTGCAGTGGTTGAGTGTGCTGTTGACTAAAAGAACCATAAACTCTTTGGAAACACTGCATGAGCAGCAAAGGACTTTGTGGTCATCAATACAAACAGAAAAGCAAATGGTACTGAAGAGCAACTCCCTCGGAGACAAGCAGAATAAGATAGAAGCCATATCCAAAGAGATAAGTAATTGTTCCTTGGGAATTGAGCATCTTCTCAGAGAAGTTGGACAGATCTATGAAGCACTGGAAGAAGCTTTCTCCATAAGAGATCCCCTTTTCCTCTGCCTTCCCCATATTGCTGCTGACCTGATGATAGCTGGGGCTCCCATGGAGCTAATGGATGGGGATGCTTCCTACGTGCCTCTAAAATGGGTGGCTGCTATTTTTGATAAGCTCTCTGAGAAACTTGGAGACAAACGACTGTTTGTTCTTTCCATTCTTGGCCTGCAGAGCTCAGGAAAGTCCACCCTGCTGAATGCCCTTTTTGGGCTGCAGTTCACTGTCAGTGCGGGGAGGTGTACCCGGGGAGCCTACATGCAGCTCCTGAAGGTGGAGGAGACATTCACAGAGGAACTGGGCTTTGACTTTATGCTTGTTGTGGACACAGAAGGACTTCGGGCACCAGAACTCAACAACAAATCTCAGAATTGGGATAATGAGTTAGCAACCTTCGTCATTGGACTTGGAAACTTGACTCTGATCAATATTTTTGGAGAAAATCCATCAGAGATGCAGGATATTCTACAAATAGTTGTCCAAGCTTTTCTCAGGATGAAACAAGTAAGAATCTCCCCAAGTTGCCTCTTTGTCCATCAGAATGTGGGGGAAGTTACAGCTAAAGATCAAACTATGGAAGGACGAAGACGACTAGAGCAGAGACTAGATGAAATGGCAGCAATAGCAGCTGAACAAGAACAGTGCTCAGATGTAACCCGCTTCAGTGACGTCATTAAGTTTGATGTCAACAATCACGTCTACTACTTTGCTCACCTCTGGGATGGCAATCCTCCAATGGCTCCTCCCAATCCTCGTTACAGTTACAATGTGCAGGAACTGAAAAGCAGCATTCTTATGACTGCCAAAGAGGAATCCAGGGGCACCATCATGAGGTTATCAGAAGTAAAACTTCGAGTTCAAGATTTGTGGAAAGCCCTCATTAATGAAAACTTTATTTTCAGTTTCAGGAATACAAAAGAGGTCATGGTCATGAGCAAACTGGAAACAATGTATAACCACTGGAGCTGGGAACTGAGGAGTCATGTGTTAGACTTGCAGAACACGTTGACCAACCAGATTCAAAATGGCAAAATGCAGACACTCAAACCCAACACAGTTGAGGCGTCAGTGACAGAAAAATATGGAGCCGTAAAGCAAGACCTTGAAAAATATTTTACTGAAGACCCAGACAATGAAATACTGGTTCAGTGGAAAGCAAATTTTGAGAAGAAGCTAGAAACACTTAAAGAGGCACTTATTTCAGAAAGCAAAAGAAAAACTGAAGAGCTCATTTATTTCAAAAACAGCCAAGAAAAACTGGATGCAAAGAAGACAAGTTATGAAAAGGAACTGTTGGATAAAAGCAGAAAGTTGGCTTTAATAGTAAAAGACAAAGAATTGAATGAAGAAGAGCTAAACAAGAAATTCAATTCTCTTTGGAAGGAATGGGTTTGTGAGATATCCTCAGCTTCCCCTCCAGCTAAAGAGCCTGACATAGATGTGGACTCTGAAAACACACTTTTGAACTACTTCACACAGGAGATAAACATGCGGGACAGATTAAAAAGTAACTGCAGAGAACATTTTCAAATTGACTATGATAAACATATCAAAATGGGCAAGACACATTTAGGATTAAAAAAGTCTTTAGAGGTCCATGATAAAGAGCACATAAATATGACTACAGACCGCATTATTTCTAATTATAATGAAATTATTACTAACATTAGGAGACAGAAGTGCGATTACAATCCAAGTTATTTCTACGAAATCTTGAGAATAATAGATAAGGAAATGGCATCTGCATCCACTGACAACAGCTACACATTCACAAATAAATATAAAATTGATTTAGCTTTGTGTTTGTTTCAAAGAGCAAAAGAGAATTTTAAGGAGATACACAAGGCATTCAAGAGAGCAAATGATCCTGTAAACTATCTGGAAAGTAAGAAAGATGATTTCTTCATGAGTTTTAAGATTTCCTGCCAAGGAGCAACCTCCATCAAATCATTTGTTGATTTTCTATGGAACAAGCTTACTTCTGCTATCTCCACTACCATATTGGATAAAATGGTCCTTAAAGTTGCAGGGCACATGCGGGCTACCTGCCCTGCATTCAATGGAAACAGGGCAAACCTAGAGAAACACATTCTTACCTCTCTGGCAGAAGAAGAAAATTTTCACAGTTACCACCAATACCTTTCTAGCCCAAAGTTGTTTTTTGAGAATTACATTGAGCACCATATTCAAAGATACTATTTAGACAAAACTTGTGAAAAAACAAAGATTTTTTTTAAATTCAGTGTAGACGAAATCAAGACTGTCATCCTCGAAGCTATTTATGAATCCACTGCAGTAGCTAAAGATAAAAAGAGCACTGCATCAGAATGGTTGGATTTGTTTTGTGATCACTTGGGAAGTAACTTGGTGTTTCCAAGAAGTGCTTTGGTAAGCATTGAACACCAGGAGATAAAAGATACTGAATTTCTCAAACAAGCCATGAGTGAAGCATTGGATCCCGCAATGAAGAGAGTAGAACAGGACTTTCTGAATGTGTCTATACAAAAATTGGCTCCTGAAACTACAAAATTGCTCTCTGAACACCTCTGTGGCTGCTGGAAACAATGTCCCTGCTGTAAAGCAATTTGTACAAACACA
>NW_006408658.1:2128635-2133857 GCF_000296735.1 Chrysochloris asiatica
AAAATTCTATTTAAATGAGCACCTTTTAAATTCTATTTAAAACATACATCAATAAACACATCAAGTTCAAGATTTCCTATAAAGGGATTTCATTTTTCTCCTAGTTCTTTCTGGTTTATAAAACAAATTAGTAATGCTAAATAAGTGAGGAGAGTCAGACAATTGTGCAATCACACTGCATATATAGGTATGATTGTGGATATTTATGCATGCATATCTCTAAGTACTGCATGCATACTCATGACATATACAATATATATATAATACATTGAGCATGTTATAATTTAGAATAACCAAAATACAGCCTCATGTAGAAGTCATAAGTAATATTTCCTCTATGTTCTTCTAAGGCATATTATTTTTAATGAGGTTTATTTATTTAAATAGGCATCATTAATTATGACACACAATTAGATATTCATCATTCCTAAATCCAAATTTGGTTGCAACAATAAGCTTAAACTTAGCAATGATTGTGAGTATGGTGCAGTACCAGATAGTATTTCCTTCTGTTATACATAGGGTCACTATGAGTAAGAACAAATGTGACAGCACTTGATGACAAGTATAAACCCAACTTTAAGCATGTTTTATAATTCTTCTACATAATTGCATTCTTTTTCTTTAGAATAATAAAAGTGATTTCATGTAATTCACTTCTCACCAATAAACTAACTGAAGCAAATCAATTGATGTTAGGTCATATTTCTTCTAACTCTAACAATATTTATATAAATAACTCACAAAATATTTTTTATTACCTCTGTTCTTAAGTCACATTTTTTTATTTTCAAGTTGTATAATTTGATATAAAACTCTGTGTACATGGATTGTGTTTTGGTTACCTAACATTGCATATAAAAATACTCCAAACTTCATCTAAAAATATTAATTATATTTACTGGAAAAAGTTACTAATTATTTTTCTAAATTGGATATAAGTTTCTAGAGGAGGCAGTCTAGGTGCCCATGATGGAAGAATGGATACACTAACTTTAATACGTACACCATATGGAATACTATTCAACCTTGAAGAATAATGGTAAATCTGCAAAATGCCTCATAGCATACATGAACAAGGTGGACATTGTGCTGAGTAAAATTGTTGTTGTTGTTATGTGCCGTGGAGTCGGTTCCGACTCATAGAGACCCTGCACAGGGTTTCCGAGGCTGTTAATCTTTATGGGAGCAGAACGCCTCATCTTTCTCCCGCAAAGCAGCTGGTAGTTTTGAACTGCTGACCTTGCAATTCACAGCCTGATTCATAACCACTACACTACCAAAGCTCCAAATATTGTATGAGATCATTATTGTAAAATCTTAAGAAATGGTTTCCATACTAAAACAAACATTCTTTGATGGTTACCAGTGATGGGAGGGAGAGGAGAGTAATTCACTGGCTAGAGGGTAGACACATGATAGCTTGGGTGATAGGGAGGGCAATATGAAAAAAGGTGGCTTGTAATACACAAGAAGACAGGTGGCAGATAAATAATGTAGATGGAGGAAGCCTTAAAGAGGTATATATGGGCTAAATGGGATAGCAGTAAATATTTATATATGCACAACCTTGGAACAACAGTATTCTGTGAGTAGATACATGGATTGAGACATAGGCTGAATGAGTTAAGTGTGGGGGTAGTTTATATGTTTAAGTGCTTTGTGGATAATGGTTTCCAGTGCATACTATAGTAAAACAGACATTCATATGTGATAGAAATGAATATTTGAAATTATGATTGTAGAAAGATAATAAGCCTTCCTTCAGTCTCTAATTGAATGGATTTGCTAAAATGGGAGAATTTGCCCAGAGAAACAGGCTTTTTATTAAGCCTGTGTAGATTATGGGGCTTTAGGTGGAGTCCTGAGCCCCACCCAGAGCCTTCTGAGTTGGTACATTTGCATTTGAAATGACATGCAGACCAACCTAGGGAGAACAGAAGATTCTTCTGCAGAAAAAAGTTGACTGTTGAGCTTTTCAAGTTTCAAGCAAACTGTTAGCTTAGGAGACATCTAGGCAAGAAAAGCCAGTCCATTGTGGAAAACCCCCTTCTAGGACTAAACGGTAAAGAGAACCCACAAGCAGTCTAGTATGCTTACTGGTGACCACCTAACTCTACCTGTGAATAGAAGTGGGGGAAATGCAGCAATGAAGACATGGACTGAGTTTGGACATGTTGCATTGGTACCTGTTGACCTTGAGATGAGAGAAAGAAGAGGAAGGCCTGGCTGGTCTGAAGTTTAGGGAGTTGTATGAACTCCTGAACCCATGGACACTGACCTAGCCCTTAGGGCTAGGGCTGACAGTGAAAGAGTCAGTTGATCTGAAGTGCAGGGTGGCGTGCATGAACTACCAAACTTGAAGCTGCTACCCATTTGACTTTACTTGGATAACTAACATTGACCATAACTGATCACATGAAAATAAAGATGTTTGAAACTGTCAGCAAGTATAAATTGCTATAATTGATAAACTGGATTTTTGCTTATGGATACAGTTGCTCAAAATTCCAACCAGAATGGAAGAGTCTTCATATCAAAGAACATGCTTGCCTCTTCAATGTAGTGGATTCATAGGGACAGACAATTTAGATTATCAAAAATGGGGGGGACAGGGAAGAAAGAGCAGGAGTGTGGCGTGAACATGGGGAAGCAAAAGAAAATAAGGAAACATGAAGCAAATGCTTAGTATCAAAGATCAGCAGTTTAACGTAAAAGATAAGTTTAAACTTAAAAAGAAATAAAAGACAGATCCCTGCACACTCAAGGAAAAAGAAGTCCCCCAACATGCTTCCTGTTTGTTCTTCTAATATAACACACAGCTGGGCCACCTTACCACATCTTGGTTGATACCAACTTTATCCACTTCTCCATTAAAGCCAAACTGGACCTTGTACAATTAACGATGGACTGTGTGTATGCCAAGTGAGTCCCTTGTATAACGGACTGTGTACTGGCTGAAACTGAAAAGTTGGGGCAGAAGTATCGAGTGGCTCTAAGGATCGCCAAGGATTCAAAATTTGAATGACTACCATGCACACACAAATAACCTACGCAGATGACTGCTTAGTGCAGAGAGTCTCTCAGCACAAGTGTTCCATTGTGGCCACAGTTGATGGGGACCTTCAACAAAGAATCCGGAGGATCCCTGGAATTCTTATCATGTACATTTCTAACCACAGGTACAACGTTGAGAGGATGCCAGATGATTATGGAGCCCCACGGTTTTGATTCTTACAAGACAAAGCTCCTTTGTGTTACTTCAACTGACTTTTTCTCGTTCCAGTTCAGTAAATATCCTATTTTATGGTTAATTCAGTATGGTTACATCTGCTTACATTTTTTTTTCTTTTTTTCTTTCAGGATTCAAATTTTCATTTTTTCCAAAGATAACTATTTAGAATCTAAACTGAATAATAAATTACTATTTGGTTCAATTTTAGAGATAAAATTTTTACCAAGTCATTTCCACCCCAAAATTTTCATGGTTCCCAATAGTTACAGTTTATAAACTCATAACTTCTAAATAGAGTTTAAGGTCCTTAGGCATTTGGTCTTAATTTATGTTTTTATCATTGTTCCATTAAAACATGAGCTTTTGGAAAAAAAAAATGGGGGGACTATAAAGGTATGAAGTGGCTGGCTTACAAGCATTCATGGGTATGCTTAGTTTCAGAATGAGGGAAACAAGATAGAAAATCTACTGAATAGTTTTCATCTTTTCCAGAAGGGTCTGGTGAAAATGGGTGGGGAATAAAATTGATAGGATTTTATGATCCAATTGTGAGCAATTGTTAGCAGAACTACTTATGACTGTCAAAACTGAAATTCTAGAAGATGTATAACTAAAAGGGACAATAGTTAATCTTTAATTTCAGGAACAGAGGATCCCAGCACCATCAAAAAGGAAGAGGACAAGTGGAGCATGAGATCCCTACCTAGAAAAGCAGCAACAGCAGAAACATTGGCAGAGACGGTAGAAAGGAGAGAGAGAGCATTACTATTCACTATTGTTACTGACGTGTGTTTGTAAACAACTTTGTTTCCCTAAAATGAAAAGTCACATTATGAAATTAAATTTCAATGAATAGATGATAAGTGTATAGATAGTTTAATAGAGAGATTATAGATCTATATATATATAGATTATATCATAAATCAAATATGCACTACAGGTGTGGATACTTCATAGATAAAAATGTAGGTTCACAGGCTTGTTGTGTTAATTCAGTTAACTGTCATAACGTAATTCATAAAATTCATAATTCATCATAATTCAAAATTCATATTCCACATCTTAGTTTGATGAGTTGTTGTTGTTGTTATGTGCCATCGAGTCTGTTCCGACCCATAGCGACCCTGTATAGGGTTTCCGATTGTGTAAATCTTTACGGGAGTAGAAAGCCTCATCTTTCTCCCGCGTTTGATGAGTAGTATCTGGGTTTTTAAAAGCGGGCAAATGACCATCTACCAAACAGCTACTTGTTGTTTTTGTTGTTAAGTGCCATTGAGTGATTTCCAACACGTAGTGACCCTGTAAAGGGTTTCCAGCTGGTGAACTTGAACTGCCAACCTTGAGGTTCAGACCAGCTTTTCAGTACAGTGCATTAACCCACAGCACCACAACAGGACCCCACTAGTCTCTAATAACCGGGAGCAAAAGAGTATGAAGAAAATTAAAAATACAATTAGAGAAGAAACTAGAAAATAGGACTAATTATCACCAGGAACCAAAGGTTCCTTACCTTGAGAAGAGGAAAACTAGATGATAGCTAACTACCACTACCAAATGTCCTGAGTAGGGTCACATTAATGGACCCTGACACAAAGAATAAAGAATGTAGAACCGGACTTCAAATTTTCAAAGAATTCAGGCTTGTTGGCTGCTTTCAGACTGAAGGAATCATTGAGACGATTGCTCTGAAATACCTGAAGTCAGAAATTATGTACTGAAATCACCTTTTAACTAAAGAGCAGGATAGCTCAAAAGTAAAGAATTTTCTTCTGGAGACCAACAATGATCCGTATGACACCAAATGGATAAAAGGAAATCTAAAGCATAGATGAGACATGGGGTTGAATATCAGAGGGAGTGAGTGAGACTAAATTAATGGAGACGAATAACTAGAATGGGAATAATGAGACTGTTAACACAAACCGAATATTGTAACCAAAGTCACTGAACACTGTGTATGTTGTTGTTGTTGTTGTTAAGTGCCATC
>NW_006408658.1:2134862-2140627 GCF_000296735.1 Chrysochloris asiatica
AACCGACTCCATGGCACATAACAACAACAATAATTATAAGTGTTATTTACACATTGCACAAAAAGAAATCCTATAGGATAGAGACTGGAGAAACAAGGAAACATAGTAACGGATAATAATAGCTTAAAGCATGTGATCATTGGATCCAGTCTAATGAATCATTACTTCTGTCTCTCATGATTCTGCCAACAAGCATGTAAGGTAAATACTATTAGTGTTCCTATTTTACAAATTAATAATTTGAGGAATGGGGTTAATAACTATGTAACCTTAGGAGTATACCTAAGGTATACAGTATACAGTATACTGTCTAAGGAGTCATGGCAGTAGCTCAACAGAAGTAATAGTCAATCTACTGTAACCTTTAAATACATGACCTGCTCTGGCATTTTAAAGGTCCCTTTATTGACAAACTACACCAGCAGTATCAGAAAATCAAAAAGGAACATTATTCCACTGCAGGGGTGATGGGTCTAGATTGTAATCATGACCAAGGTGAGTGTCAGCATTCTGTTCTTTGTCACTTTTGATTGGTTTTCTAGGGGTGGACTTTGTGTAAGAAAATGAGAGTTCCACATTCTTACTCCACTTGGCTGTAATCTCCTAGGTAGCCAGGCTCTAAGGAATGCTGAGTGCATCTAATGATTTAAAAATGGAATCATTCAATGGGCAGATGAGAAGGAAGGCGGTCTTTCTTCTTATAAAGAAAGAATCTAAAGATGAGAAGCAGGCCCAAGAAGTGTGGAATGTAAACAGTAATGCACTAGAAGAGTTTGTGTTTTGTGATGCTGTCCTTAGGCTATAACGCAATCATATGAAGCATATGTAGTCTTCATTCTTTATTTTGACCCTTCTTACAAAATTGTAATTCTCTTTAATCATCCAACTTCTTCAGTAAGGTCTAATACAATTGTGAAGTCTTTATGGCAATACAAAAATGGGCAGACAAAGGCAATTTTGAGTACAAAATCACTTTCAAAGACTTCTGTGCTTGGCAAAGTGGGAGCATCAATGGGTTCAAGTATGACAACAATTGTGAGGTTGGCCCAGGACTGAGCAGTGTTTCGTTCTGTTGTGCATAGGGTCACTATGAGTCAGTACTGATTTAATGGCACCTAACAACAACAACAACATTCAAGAACTCAAATGATGTACTGCATTAAGCAAATATGCTGCACAAGACCTTTTAAAGTGTTCAAGAGAAAATCTGTCAGTTTCAGCTAAAGGTGCACCTGACCCAAGCCATGGTTTTTCAATAATCACGGAGCTCTGGTGTGGGGCTGTGGGTTAATGCTCTGGACTGCAAGTTGGTGTGAACCCCAAGGTCGGTGGTTCAAGCTCACTAATCACTTCTTGGAAACCCTATACTGGATTGCTATGGGTAGGAATCAACTCAATGGCACTTAACAACAATAAGAACATCAAGGAATCCTGGTAACATAGTGGATTATGAGCTGGGCTGATAGCCGCAAGGTTACTAGTTAGAATCTATCAGTTGCTCCAAGGAAGAAAAGATTAAGCTTTCTGGTCCCGTAAAGATTTACAGCCTCAGAAACCCTATACAGGGTAGCTGTAGTTGGCACCAACTCCACGGCACACCACCACCACCACCACCACCACCACCACTACCACCACCTTATGCATGTGAAAAGTGGACAGTGAATAAGGAAGACTGTAGAAGAATTGATTCATTTGAGTTATGGTCTTGGAGAAGAATATGAAAATACAATGGACTGGCAGAAGCCTTTTTCTCTGTTGGAAAAAGTACAACCAGAATGCTCCTTAGAAGCCAAGATGGCCAGACTTCATCTTTCATATTCAAACATGCTATCAGAAAGGGCCAGTCCCTGGAGAAGGACAACATGCTTGGTAAAGTGGAAGATCAGAAAAAAAGAGGGAGACCCTCAATGACAAGGATCGGCACAGAGGCAGGAACAATGGGCTCAAGTGTAGCAGCAATTATAAGGATGGTGTAGGACCTGTCGGTGTTCATTCTGTTGTACTTAGAGTCACTGTGGGTTGAAACCAACTCAACTGGACCTAATGAAAACAACACAGAACTCTGACCCACACTGATCCCACAGTAAGCTAAAGAGGCACAATAAAAGGGAAACAACTTTGAGTGGAGATTTCTTGTCTCTCCATACCAAGCTTAGTCTATACAGATTTCTCACATGTATTCTATCATGTAAGACTAAAAGAAGTCTGTAAGGAGCATTTGTTGTTATTGTTGTTTTGTTAGGTGCCATTGAGTTAATTCTAACTCATAGCAACATTGAGTTAATTCTGACTCATAGCAACAGAACCCATTATAAAAGGAGCACTTAGAAAGCATAAAATGGGAGTTTCAGGTCTGTCCTTGGTTGGGTTCTCTAGAGAAGCAAAACCAGTGTAGCTTACATATGTACATATATTGTTGTTTTTAAGTGCTGTCAAGTCGGTTATGACTCTTTGTGACCCTGTATAGGGTTTCCAAGAAGCAATTGGTGAGTTTGATCTGCCGACCTTGTGGTTCAAAGCAATCTTGTTTGTGGTCCAGTTCTTTACCCCCCAGCACCACAGTTTATTATCAAGGAAATGACTTACACAATTGTAAACAGGGGCAAGTTCAAAATCCATGAGTTAGGTAAACCAAGAATGACGGTCTGATGTCAGTCAGACAATTTGAACAAGTAAAATCGTAGACTGCTGACAACTGCCAGGATCAGCAGGCCACTGAGGGAGGTCAGGTGACAAGCTCGATGCAGGATCCCAGAAGAATGCTTTGCCAGAGAGTATAACAAACTGGAAGCACACACACTCTGAATAAACTTCTTTTCAATTGATTGACTGCTCACAGAAGATTTCATCATGGGATTAATTATATTATATTAGATCTCATCTTGAGAGATAACTATATCTTAACAGCCAAACCACTGAGACTCCTGGCCCAGTCAAGTTGATATAAACTCTTAACTACCACAAGGTCTTAACAAGAATATCTCAGACTCCTCTAGGCTCCTCTTTTCCTCACAGCCTCCCTTTTCCTGCTCCCAGTCATAATAACCTTTGTTTTCCAGTCAACTAAACTGTGATTCTTACAGCCTTTTTCTAATTCCTGGGTCTATACTCTTCTTCCTGTCTATGAAATAATATGCATTCATTGACAACAACTCAAAAATTAAAGATAGAAGGAAGTAAAAGCTCACACACATCTCAACATCAAAAGAACAATTCATTTTCTTATCTTGATAATTCTAGGTGGGATTTGTTCTGGGGTCATGTGAATAACTTGATATTTCCATGATAAGACTTGGTAAGCTTTGGGCACCTAAATATAAAAGATATTGCATTTCCTAAAGAAGCCATGAATGAAGCTTGGAATCCAGTAATGACGAGAGTAGGACTGAATTATGTGATTATGACTCTAGAACGCTTAGTTACTGGAATTGAGAAAATGCCCTCTAAATACCTTGTGGCTGCTAAAAACAATGTCCTTCCTATAAAGAAATTTGTGTGACCATAACTCCTACATGTACAGGGGACTGAAGTGTTCCCTTCCACAAGCCTTCCACTGCCAATGCAGTTAGTGGTATCAAAGAATATTCCCTTACAACAAGTGGTATGAAGCAGGCCATTTTATCATTGATGCATGTTCTAGTTTTATAGCAAGTGATTATTTCTTTTCAAAAATGCCTCAGAAATCCCACATAGGAACTATCAACAGGCAGGAAGGGATTGTGCCACATGGAGCATCACCCCAGACTCATGAACACAGCCATGCTGGAAATGAATTTTATGTCATTTCAAATCAACACTACAAGAAAAATATCAAAAAAAATTTAAGTCACAGCATAGGTAATATCTTTGATTCGTGGGTCAAAGTCAAAAGTTAGGATGTGCTTGATAACTTTAAAAGCAAAACAATAATCCACAATGATAAAGTGAAATGTGTCATATTGGGACAATACTGAACACTCTTCTCTGAATGGAAACCCTCTAATGTCTTCAAAATGGACCATGTAAAAATAAATCAAGCATATCAAGATGACATTTATGCCCAATGAATCTTATATGCTCGCCTTCATTACATTTCACTTTTTTTTTTAATGTATTAAATGACATATAAAATAAACATAAAATACATGATTATACTTTTAAATAATTAAACAAATTATACTCTTTTTACTAGAAAAGATATATTCACATAAGAAAATTAAAATACAAAAGCTAGGAATTTTAAGAAAAAAATTATATAACATCACAGAAATACCAAGGTATAAAAATCAAATCACAAATATTAGCTAGAAATTAGGTTTTACTTTGTGGTTGTTTGTTCTTTCAGAAAAAAAAAATATGTTGCTTAATGAAGAAGTGATGTTAAAATTGTTGTTAACCATTAAATGTGGAAAAAAGTCCTGGGAATTCACAGTTTCAAAGATTGTGACAATTCTCTGTCTTATAGATGGAAGTAAGATAAGTGACCTCAATAAAGCATTCACTCAGTTGAAAAGGTAACCTTTATCAAGTAGTTACAGGATATAGCGATTATTTAACCATTACTGGTCCCTTCTTTAATCTCTTAACACAATTTACAAAGACATGGAGTTAGAAAACCAAAAAAGCAAAACACACTTGGCATTTCTCCAGCTGAAAAAACTAGCATAAAAATTCAAGCCTCAACTTGCAATGAAAAATGACTTTATGGACAAAGTGACTCAGGAAGCATCAAAAGAACATGGAAGAAAACCAGAGTCACTGTAACAAAAGAAGGGTCAATGTTCAACAATCCTAGGAGAGAGGATATAACTAAGAATTGATGAAGGAAGAAACCAAAGCTGTACTGAAGGCATTGGTGACAAACAAGTCTTCAATTATTGATACAACACCAATGAGATGTTTCAACAAATGGGTACAATGCTGGAAGTGCTGACTCATCTATGCCAAGACATTTGGAAAACAGCTATATGGTCAACAGACTAAAGGAAATCTACATTTATGTTCATTCCAAAGAAAGGTGATCCAATGATATGCATAAACTACCAAACAATATAACTTATTATCACACACATGTAAAATATTTCTGAAGACAATTCTAAAATAGTTGGACAGGGAACTGGTAGACATTCAAGTCATATTCAGAGGAGGAAATAGAGCAAAGGATATTATTGTTGATGTCAGTCAGAGGAGTTTTGACTGAAAGAAAAGAATTCCAGAAAGATGTTTACCTGTGTTTCATTTATTATGCAAAAGCATATGAGTGTGGATTATAACAAATTATAGACAACATTGCAAAAAATGGGAATTCCAGAACACTTAATTGTGCTCATGCAGAACCTATACATAGAACTAGAGCCAGTAGTTCAAACAGACCAAGGGAAAACTGCATGGTTAAAAATAAGGAAAGGTGTGCATCGAGATTGAATCCTTTCACCATACTTATTCAAAAACCTGTATACTGGGGAAATAATTTGAGAAGTTGGACTATGTGAAGACCACACCATCATGATTGGAGGAAGACTAGTCAACAACCTGTGATAGACAGACAACACAACTTTGCTTACTGAAAGTGAAAAGGACTTGAGGCCCTTACAGATGAAGATCAAAGCCTACTGCTTCAGAATGGATTACACCTCGAGATAAAGAAAACAACAAGCTTCACAACTGGACCAATAAGCAATCATAATAAGCAGAGAATATATTTGAAATTCTCAAGGATTCATATTACTTGGATCCACAATCAACACACATGGAAGCAGCAGTACTCAAGAAATCAGAAAGGTAGG
>NW_006408658.1:2141107-2152473 GCF_000296735.1 Chrysochloris asiatica
CTGGCTAGCCCTGGGCTTGTTCTCATTAGAAGTGGCTGAATGAACATGTGGGTAGAGAAAAGGGGAAAGAGAAAAGAAAAAGACAGGTTATAGGTCTGATAGACACTGTGGGAGTGTCTTGAAATTTCTCAAGAAACTGTGAAGGCAAGAGACCATTAGGTGGCACATACGCAGTCCATTTATTTTTCCATTGTTATTTGCTTATGTGTTTGTTTGTTTTCATTCTCTCTTGTAGATTTGTTCTCTCTTCTTGCCTCACCTGCCAGGAGACAGTAAAAAAACAAACCTCTTCAGCCCCACCAATTGGGCTAGAGTCAATATCAGCTGCTATACAACCAACGTCAGCTAAATTCACCCTGAACTGAATGAACTACACAAAGAGCAAACAGAGAATGGTATACAAGCTCATACCATTGATAGTTGGTGAGTTCCTGAGAATACACCAATACACAGTCAACAACTTAATACAACAACACCACAATATCTAGAAAGCAACAAATCATCTCTGTTCACATGAGGAAAAAAAAAAAAAGAGAGAGAAACTCAAACAATCAACCAAGAAGCAGAGCTATAAAATGCTTTTGAGCTTTCTGGACCAGGCTGAGCAGGAGACACCATCATGGGAGTTGACATCTGCCACAACAAAAACCGAAAGTTTCATGCCAAGCAGCCAAAAGCCAAGACATCTACCTGTAACTGTTGGTCAAGCTCTACAGGTTTCTGGCAAGACGGACCAATTCCACCTTCAACAAAGTTGTGCTGAAGAGCCTGTTCATGAACCATAACAACCGGCCACTCCTGTCCCTTTCTCAAATTATCAGGAAGATGAAGCTTTGGCCAGGAGGATATAAGACAGCTATGGTCATGGGGATCATCACAGATGATGTGCAAGTTCAGAAGGTGCCCAAGCTGAAGGTGTGTGCACTATGTGTGAGCAGCCGGGCCCGGAACCACATCCTCAAAGGTGGAGGTAAGATCCTCATCTTTGACCAGCTGACCCTGGACTCCACCAAGGGCTATGGGACTGTCGTGCTTTCTAGTCCACCCAAGGGCCATGAAGTGTACAGGCATTTCGGCAAGGCTCAGGGAAACCCACACAGCCACACCAAACCCTACATTCACTCCAAGCCCCAGAAGTTCAAGTGTGCCAGGGGCCAAAGGGCCAGCCGAGGCTATAAAATTAACCTCAGATTCCGTCCTGGTATTAAAATGATTTTAGATGCAAAAAAAAAAAAAAAAAAAACTGCTTTTGAATGACCTAAGCTCAGAGGCCACAAACACTGACCGTTTTCCCAGGAATGAGTCATCAGAGTTCTGCATCTGGAGGTTAGAAAAAAAAAAAAAAAAAAAAAAACTGCTTTTGAATAACAACAGATACTGGAACTGGCTGAAAAGAGTTCAGGAGACTGATATTTAGGTACTTTCAAACTACAAAATCAGCAGTTCAAACTCACCAGCCAGTCCTCAGAAACCCTATACAGGGTCACTATAGGTCAGAACCAACTTGATGGCATGTAATAACAACAACAAAACTAATGACAGAAAAGTCGAGGGAAACAAGGAAGAATTCTGAAAGTTACTTCAAGAACAATCGAACAAAATAGGTAAATAACTGGAGACAATACAAAACCTGCAAACACAAATTCAGAAGATTAATACTAAGATATCAAATATGGACACTATACTGAAAGGGCAAAGGAGTAGACTTGAATCAATGGAAGCCAGAATTTGTGAGCTAGAAGACTATAGCACAAGGGACAGAGTGATAAGAATTGGAGAAGAAGGGTGCCAGATGATATAGGGTTTTGTGGAACATAGTTTTATTGAGACTGAATTGGAACATTTCAGCCAGAGGAGTGGCATCCTATTATTTGTTTAAAAGGATCACTCTGGCCCAAACCTAAAATAACACCTTTGCTATTGAGTTGATTTGTTCTCATAGTGTTTCTGTAGGACAGAATAGAATTGCCCATAGAGTTTGCAAGGCTTTGATTCTTTGCAGAAACAGACTGACACATCTATTTCCTGTGGAGACAGGATCTTGGCCTCAAGAAAACAGGAAGGTGAACAAGAAGGAAGCCAGTGGCATAGACAGAGAGATGTAGACCAAAATACTAAAATTGAAATTGAAATTTAAGAAAAGAGTCACAGGAAGCAGAGACAGAGAACTGGAGAGAAAGACAGGCTAAGAGCACAACTTTGTATCTGACATGATTATTGTTCAAAAAACACAGCTACAAATCTGAGGGAAAAGACAGTATTAAGAAATATTTTGATGATTTCTACTGTGAAATAAAAACAAATTCAGATTTAAGTAAAGAGAATCTTTAGTTGAAGTAATTATTACATTAAGAACAAGATCTGGTATGATAGTGCATCCAATTGCTCCTAGAGAGAAAAGATGAGGCTTTCTGCCCTTGTAAAGATTTGCAGCATTGGAAACAGGCTATGAATCAGAACGGACTCAAAGGCACATAACAACAACAACAACACATATATATGTACATACACACAATCTCTCTCTGTCTCTATTTCTATCACACAGAGTATTAACATTGATCTTCTATCTGCAATAATGTTGAAATGGGAATCATTGAAAAGAATGGTTTCTTTCAATCACCAGAATTCTTTTAAAAAAGCAAAACCAAAACTGAAACCATTTTTTCATCTCCCGTCCCAGGATAAATTCAGGTTCTTCCGCCACAGAGGCAGCCAGTCTGGGTTGGAGCTCAGAGTCAGCAGCTGTAGGAACCTACTCTACATTCAGATCTCTCTGGAACAACCTGAAGACAGGAGCTTGGTGTCAGGAAAACAGGTAGGTGAACAAGAAAGAAGGAAGTGGCACAGACAGAGAGATGCAGACCCAAACACTAAAATAGGAAGAGAAATTGAAGAAAAGAGTCACAGAGACCAGGAGAGTAAGACAGACTAAGAGCACAAATATGTATCTGACATGACTGTTGTTCATAAAACGCAGTTACAAATCTGAGGGAAAGGAGAAGACTAAGAAATATTTTGATCATTTCTAAGAAATATTTTAATCATTTCTATCAGATTTAGTTAAAGAAAAACTTTCTTTCAAATGATTATTGCGATAAAAGCAAGTCCTGGCAACATAGTGGATTTCAAACTGAGCTGCTAACCTCAAGGTCAGCAGTTCAAACTTTGCAGTGTCTCTGAGAGAGAAAAATGAGGCTTTTTGCTCTTGTAAAGATTTGCAGCATTAGAAACCCTATACAGGGTCACTATGAGTCATAATGGATTCAGTGTCACTTAATAATAGCAAAGTGAAATAATCAGGTAGTGTTGGCCCCTGAGTTCAATTGGTTCTGGAGAAGAAGGATGTTTTCAGACGAAGTTACACGCTGGCTCAGGCAGAGAGTGGGTTATAGTCAAGGGATTTAGGAGAAGGAGAGAAACTTAACTAAAGTTCAGACACATTAGTTATAATCATGTTGTTTTGATCGATCAGTGGGGACAAGTGAGTCAGCTAACCTTTCAGGAGACAAAGAATCGGAATTTGGAGGTTTGTCTGGCCTCATCATAAGTAAACTAGTAGGGCATTCATGAGTTTTATATATGACTCTATTAGCTCAAGTGGTTTTTTTGCAGTACGCAGAATCAAATGGGCAGAAGGATCATTGGAATTGTGGCTTTTTTCCAGGAGCACTGGTCTCAGATAAACTTTAACATTGTCAGTCAGAGTCACATAATACAGAGTGGTGGCACAATAGGTTAAGCATTGGGATGCTAATAGAAAGGTAGGGCTTCAAACCCACCACCCTCATTGTGGGAGAACTATGAAGCAGTCTGCTTCCCTAAAGATTTACAGCCTCAGAAGCCCTTTGGGACAGTTCTACTCTGTTCTATAGGGTCTCTGTGAGTCCGATTCTACACAGTGGCAGTGGGTTTGGTTTACTGCAAGCACAGAAAATAGACTGTAGATTAATGAAAGCCTGGGAGATTAATGAAAGGCTTCAGAAAAAAGGAGAAAGTTGAACTCCATCAGTAGTATAAAGACCCCAGACAGAGAAGGTGGGAAAGGACTCATGCAGTGTAATACACAGAATTAAGAAATTCCAGGAAGCTGAAAGTGTGCCAAAAAGCTCAAACTCATAAAAAAATATCAGGATTACTGGTAAACTAGAGCCTTAGTGGAAGCCTGAGACTCTGACCTTTGTTCACTTTTCAAGTTTGGAACTGAATTCAACCTATGGATCAATTTTTAGTGAAGCAATATATAAATAGATATGTATCTAAGACAACACAAGTGAGATAAATAAACACCATAGTACGGCCAACTATGTGAGGTCAAAAGAGAAACATATGCTCAAGGACAAAATTCATAAGGATTGGGAAACAAAGAGGAATGAAAACAAGAAACAGGGAGAAAGTGGGATAAGTGCTGTTACAATAAGGGAATTGCAGTCATTGCGTCGAAATGAAGTATGTGGTTTGTGGAATGTAGTACTGATGGTCTGCTCCATAAATGCTCACTCAATTCAGTATAAAAAGTTAAAATAAAAACATGAAGTTGTGGGAAGGTGGAAGAGTGTGCCTTCTAACAGAAGAGACAAGGTGGGTGGTAGGAAAAGAAAAGGGATTATAGAAGGGATTGGCGAGATTAAGAGGAACCTTGAGTATACTTTTGAATGTATCATAATTTTCACTATAAGAAAGTAAATGGTGAAAATTCGGGTTTCTCTATGCAGTTTAAAATATGGCTATGAGAGGGCAAGAGAGAGCATATTCAAGAGTCCTGATGAGGCGCTGCAGGATAAGATTAAATGAGTTCATTCACATCACATATGAGGTTCTCAAGAAACATTAAATATGTTTATTATTTTAAATCTGTAGAATGGAAAAGACTAGAAGGAATGATACTGAAACACAATGCGACGATAAACAATAAGATACACCGGTGGTCTGGTGGGGTAACCTTTAAACTAGAATTAAGCATATAGTGCTAGATTAAAATTTAAGCAAATTTTTGCTATAGCTGGGAATTTAGCATGAGTTTCTAATCGGATGAGTCATAATATGTAGTTAATCCAATAAATCCAAATAACGGCTCCAAGTCCAAAAAGAAGAAATAAGATCTAGAATAGTAGGCAAAAACTAAGAGGCAAAGTAAACTTTGATAGAGTATAGAAAAGGCTAGACAAGCCAAGAAGAGCCTAAAGCATCTTATGATTAACACCGGAGTCACAATTTCTAAAAGAGGTATTTGCTACTCAAACAATCTAAAATACCCTCAATTTACTCTCCATTCCATGACCTGTTTATTTCTTTATTAGCACTTATACTATCTAAAATTCTTTTGCTTTTCCATATACTTTTATAATCATGATCTATCTCCCCTTACTAGAATGTAAACACTTGAAGCACTGAAAAATAGTTTGTTTTACTCATTTGTCAATCCAAGACTTCCCAGCACGCTGAAACCCCTTAGCAACTATGAAACAAGTGCTGGGACCTTTATCATATGTTGCTAAACCTCTAATCTGTGGTATTTAGGTTCGTCTAAGTTATACATTCTCACAATGGGTACAAGAAAGAAAAGAAAGTCAGCAAAGAGGAGGTCCTAAAAGCAGTCTGGTGGAACCATTAAGAAAAGTCTTCTGAAATGATGCTTAGAATAAGACTATCAGCCATATAAGAACTAATTTAGAAAGGTGGCGCAAACGTGAGACTATCTAATGAAAGTAAATAGGATGCATCCATTAATTGATTTCATCAACAAATTATTCAGCCAGATATGCTGAGTTTCAAACACTTTTGAGACATCTATTTATTAAAAGTGTGCCTCTCTAGGATAAGTACTGCACCTCAAGGTCATTTGAATTGCAAGGTCGGTGGTTCAAACTCACCAGCAGTCCTTAGAAACACTATGCATAGTCTCTAGAAGTTGGAACGGAGTTGACAGCACATAGAAACAACAATAGAAATTTATAAAGGGAATATTTAAAAAGGTAAAATTTATAAAGGAGACGGGATCTAATCTGCATTTAATTCAGATTTCTTTTGTCTAAAATGAAGCCAGGAGGCTATTGAAAACAAAACCTAAGAGGAGGTTGCTAGGATTCAGAGAAACATTTATGTAAAGAGAAGTTTATTTCAAAGAATGACTCACAGAACAAAGATTTATGTAAAGAGAAGTTTATTTCAAAGAAATGACTCACAGAACAAAGATTGCAGGTCAGAGGCAGGTAGGCAGCTACCGATGACTCCTACCTGCAAGTAATAGAGCAGACCGTTGGCTCAAGTCCAAGGAGACAGATTAGAAAGTAAGTCCGATGCAGGATACAGACCCAGCAGAAAGCAAGCAAGCAATTTCTGAGTGTCTAACATGTTGAAAGTAGGCCACACCCCCAAGGAAACGTCCTTTCAATTGATTGACTGCTCATAGCAGGCCTCATCATACAGTTTATTACAACACATTAGATCTTATCATGGGCATAACTACATCTCAACTGCCAAGCCACTGAGAATCCTGACCCTGCCAAGTTGACACAAAACCTTAACTATCACAGTATGAGTATTAAATTTGAAGGTGGAAATGTTGGAAGGTGAGCAAGATCTGACCAGAAGGTTCCTTTGTTCTCTACAATTAGAAAGTGAATTCCTCAGAAGTTAGAGTAACTCCAAAGAATGCTTTAATTAGGCTTTCCCCCACCCTAGGCCTCTCTCCATGCTGCTTCATGATTGTGGAGACCAGGGACCTTGTCATAACTTCTCTTATCTCTCAAATACTACTGACTAGCAGAGTGCCTGGCACTTAGGAAGAAACCAAAAACTATATGTACATTAGGTGTCAAATAATAAAGATGTCTGATTGTGGGGCAAAAGAGGAGCCAAAAAGGTCACTCTTATGAGCCTGGAATATTTGAAAGATGAGAATAATATGAGTGTGTTGAGAAAATAAAAGAAGAGGTTTGTAAGGAAGATGGTAAGTGCCTCTTGGGACCCGTGCATGTGAAGGCCCCACCTCTGTCCCAGGCTTGCAACTAGGCTGTTTTCATTCCTTCCAGCTCTCAGGGATTCAACTTGCTTCTTCACTGTCCTCAGCTTCCCACCATCACCCACCAAGTACCTCGTTATTCCTGGCCCAGATCCCAGTGTAGTTCTTTTCCATCCTTAGAACACTGGCTCATGCTTCAAGGTATTTACTGCTAATCACTAAAGGCATGAGGACAAAATGTAAAAACCTAGAAAGGAAAAGAGTCCTCTCCTACTATGTGCCTTCAGAATATTTCAGGCAAAGTTCCAGAAACCTCACTGATCTTAACACAAATAAGAATATGTAAGTAAACTCATCTCAGGAATGTCATTTCTAAGTCTGAGTAACTACTCCAAAGGATCCCTGGGGGTGTGAATAATAAACTCTTGGCTATTAACTGAGATTTCAGCAATTCAAACCCACCAACTGCTCAGTGGGAAAAAATTGTGGCAGTCTGCCTCTGTAAAGATTATGGCCTTGGAAATTTTTATGGGGCATTTCTACTCTGTCTTATGGGGTCCTACTCAATGACAAAAGGAGCTCTGGTAATGTAGTGGTTACAAATCGGTCTACTAACCTCAAGGTCAGCAGTTCAAAACTACCAGCCATTCCGTGGGAAAAAGATAAGGCTTTCTGCTCCCATAAAGATTTACAGCCTTGGAAACCCTGTGTAGGATCACTATGAGTCGGAGCCTATTCAACTGTACTTAACAACAACAACAACTCAATGGCAATGTGTTTGGTGTGTTCTTCAACTAAAAAGGTCCCCATAGCTGACAGAGTCATGTGATTTTCTCTATCCTGGCTTAAAATTAAAGTCAGATCTTTTATTACTTTAGTGTCTACTTTATTAAGAAATAATTTATTCACAATAAATTGTGTTCTTTTAAGGTATGCAATTTCTAAGGTGTGACTGTTGTTGTTGTTGTTATGTGCCGTGGAGGCGAGGAATGACTAGTGGGTTTGAATCACCAACCTTTAGGTTAGCAGTCCAATGCTTACACTACAGTACCATGCCAGGATTCTTATACCATATTTTGTTTGTTTATTTATCTATTGATGGAATCCTGGTGTGCCACTGTGGGATAAACACTGGACCACAAGGTTGGTTGGAACCACAAGGTCAGTGGTTCAAACTCACCAGCCGCTCCTTGGAAACCCTATACAGGGTTGCTATGAGTCAGAACTGACTCAACAACACTTAACAACAACAAATTTACCTATAGATAGACATTTGTGTTGTTTCAAGTTTACCACTTTTATTTTAAAAAGCCACTCTGAACATTGACATACATATCTTTGTGTGGACGTATATTTTTACTTCTCTTCAGTAGATACCTAGAAGTACAATTGCTAACTTGTGTGCTCTGTGTATGTTTAACATTTTAAGGCACTGCCAAGTGAATTTCTAAAGTGGTTCCCAGCAGCAGTATGTGAGACTTCGACTTGGTCTACTTCCTTCCCAACACTTGATATTGTTGCTCTTTTAAACTTCAGTCATCCTAGTGGATGTGCAGAGGTATCTCCTCGTAATTTGACTTTACTTTTACTGATGAATACTGGTGTTGACCATTTCTCATAAATGTGTTGGCCACTGTATACAGAATATCTGTTCAAACTTTTGTCCATTTTTCTTCCAAGAGATTAATCAGATATTTTTTAAAGAAATTTTCTAGTACAGTCTGTCTATACATTTTTTAATTGTGGTATAGTACATATAACATAAAATTTGTCATTTTAACCAAATTTCATTTGCATTCTTTGACTTAGTGAATGTCAATTCTTTCTCAAATATGTTGTTGTTAAGTACAGTGGAGTCGGTTACAACTTATAGCGACCCTGCACAGGGTTACCGAGGCTGTAAATCTTTATGGGAGCAGAAAGCCTCATCTTTTTCCCACAAAATGGCTGGTAGTTTCGAACTGCCGACCTTGTGGTTAACAGGCTGATTTGTAACCACTATGCTACCAGAGCTCCTTTGTAAATACATGCATTGCCAATATTTTCTTCCATCCTTTGGTTTGTCTGTTAATTTTCATAAAGATATTTTCAAAAAGCAAAAATTTGATTAAAAACAATGGATACATTTTTTACAGTTCATTCCTTTAGTGGTCTATTTAGTTTGTTTTGTTAGGTCATGAATATTTTATACTTCTATTATTTTTTATCACAGTTGTATAGTTTAGGATTTCACATTTAGGTCATGATCTCTTTAGGGATGATTTGTGTGTGGTGTAAAGTAAGGATAAAGTTCCCTGTATTTCTACATGGATATCCACTTGTTGCAGCTTCATATGTTGGAAAGCCTTTGTTTTCTAGCAGTGCTGAAACAAAAGTATCCCAAGTGAGTGGCTTAGAGAAGAGATCAAAGTTGTCTCACAACTTTTGAAGGCTCGTGTGACAGATAAGGTTTTGTGTCAACTTGTCTGGGCCAGGAATCTTGGTGGTTTGGCAGTTGAGAGGCAGTCCTTTCTATAAAGAGATCTAATATGGTATTCTCCACTCTATGATAGGGTCCCCTTTGAGTAGCCAGTCAATTGAGGGGAGGTTTCATCTAGGAGTCACCTACTTCCAGGGTGTCTGACACTCAGGTAAGACTTGCTTACTCTCTTCTGGGTCTGGATCTTGCATCTGGTTCATCCTCCAACCTCCTGTTCTTTGAACTTGAGCCAGAGACCTTCTCCATTTCCTGCTGATCCTGATAGTCCTCAACGTTTTAACTGCTGAACTTATCTGCCAGCTTACCTGCCTGTGCATCTATCTTCCGGACCTGCCTGGCATACATGCCTGCTTGCCTGCCATCTGACTTGCCATCTGACCTGTCAACCTGGGTTCATCTGACTCAGGCTGGGGACTCTTCACCTCTACAACTCTGTGAGCCATTTCCTTGATATCAACATCTCTTGATATACACGTATAGGTTTAATAAGTTTTCTTCGCTAGAGAACCCAACCTAAAACAACTAGAAATACAAATCAGGACATCAACTCTGAGGAAAGGAATTTTCTTGTCTCTTACAATATCTAATAGCTGTTGACAATCTTTGGTGATCCTGAGTTTGTAGATTCAACTTCACATGTTGTCTGTCTTCCCCTTGTGTGTTTCTCTTTGTACTCTCCTTATTAAGACACCACTTAAAAATAATTAAGTGTAGGACCCACCCTACTCTAATGGTGGTCTTTTTAGGTGCAACTGATTCAGTTCTGACTCCTAAGCACAACAGAATGAAACACTTCCCAATCCTGTGCAAATATCACAATTGTTGTTATGTTAGAGTCCATTAGTGCTGCCACTTTCTCATACCATCAAGTTGGGGGACTTCTTTTATTTTGCTAACCCTCCACTTTTCCAAACATGATGTCCTTCTCTAGGGACTTGTCCCTCCTAACAACATGTCCAAAGTATGAGTTACAAAGTCTCATCATTCTTGCTTCTAATGAGAATTCTAGCTGTTCTTCTTCCAAGAGAGATTTGTTTGTTCTGAAAATCCATAGTAACTTCAATAGCTTTCTCCAATACTATAATTCAAATGCATCAATTCTCTACAATCTTTCTTATTCATCATTCAACTTCCACATACATTTAAGTCTATTGAAATACTATGGCATGTCTTGGGTGCATCTTAGTCTCAAAGTTTTATGTTTTAACATTTTCAAGAGGTCCTGTGCATCTGATTTGACTACTGCAATACATCATTTGATTTCTTTTTTTTAATACTTTATTGTGAATTATGTGATAGTTTACATGGGAGAACATTAGCTTCACATTGATCCCATCATATATCGTTTCCTTGCCATGGTTATAATTCCCTCCATGCATCATCCATCAACCAAAGTGTATACCCCGCAAGACTGCCCTGCAGTCATCCGTACACAGCCTCTCTCCCTTTCCGAGTCCAAAGTCCCCAGCCACTCCATCTCACCATTGTCTCTGCCTCCATCCCTGGCATTACTGTTTCTCTGAGTAAGGTTCCGTTCTCCGCCTTTCTCCCTTGATGGTTCCAGGGACCTCCGCTCTTAGACTGTAAAGTTATTCACTCCCCTCCCTTTGCCACAAAATGTCTACCTTTACATTTCCAGCCCTTACAATCAGTCCTGATAACAATTATTCACTATTGTATCGCAATAGATCTATCTGCATCTCCTTTCATCAGCCCCACCTAGACAGATTGAACACTACTCAGTGGAGATTCTACCTTGCTCCATTTCCTCTGGATCTAGGTTCCCTCTTGAAAGCTTGTAAGCCAGTCATTTCTTGCCTCTGTAGCGACCCCCTCCCCCCCAATTCTAGGTAACCCATGTCCAAGTTGCCCATCCATGTCCTCTCCAGGTGTGGAGGGAGTGGGAATGATCCTCGCTGTAAAGAT
>NW_006408658.1:2153558-2154600 GCF_000296735.1 Chrysochloris asiatica
TCTCCCTCCCTGAGTCCCATATCCCCAGCCACTCCATCTGTCCATGCCAACATCTCTGTCTCTCACTGCCTCTCTAGGTAGGGTCACAGCTTCTGCTCTTCTTGCTTGATGGTCCCAGGGACCTCCACTCCTGGGCTGCAAAATCAATCAGACTCCTCCTTTTGCCTAAAAAAAAGAAAGAAAAAAGTCTGCCTCTACATTTCCGACACTCACAGTCAGTCCTGGTGGCAGGTATTCACTGTTGTACCACAAGGGTCTTATCCCCATTTCCTAAAAGTTTGGAAATCATTCAGTGGAGGTTCTCCCTATCCCTGCCCCATCAGGAACTAGGCTCCCTCTTGAAAGCTTGTTAGCCAGTCACTTCTTCCCTTTATAGACCCCCCCACAATTTGGGGTCTGGGCAGTTTCCAGCCCCTCTCACAGTATTATAGTCAGTTATAGGCTGAAGACAGGCTTACATGTTTTCTGTTGTGATGTTTCTGGCTATCCCCCACCCTCTAGTACATATTTCACAATGATAGGCAAGAGGGACCAAGATTCAAAATATAGCCAAGCATCCTAACATTATTCCCCTCTTTTCCCCTTTTAAGCCATCCCTCAATCCCTGTATCCTGAAGCCCTCTTATTCCACGGTTGTGCCTACATTGTCACTTACCTCTGTCCCACCTAGCCATTGCAAACCTGCACAACTGTTCTCCCTTCCGCTTTATTTTTCTTTTCAGCCTTCCCATTCTTGTGTATTGTCAAATCCCCCTACCCCCCGCTCCCAGGCTCTCCTGTGCTCTTTTTTCCCCTCCCTCCCTTCCCACCTGTCATCCCAAATATACCGGTGATCAGCAATTATATATAGAAATTTTTCCCCCTTTTGGGTGGGTTCTTTTTCTTAGTCTTTTATAATAATGATCTTATGTAGTGACTGACCCTCAAGGTTCATCCATGTTAAGCGGTGGCTTGCAACTTCCTTGTTGTTCTTCAAGGTAGCATAGTATTCCATTGTATGCATGTACCACAGTTTGTTTATCCATTCTTCAACTGATGGGCA
>NW_006408658.1:2158670-2159691 GCF_000296735.1 Chrysochloris asiatica
CACTATATTGTAGATTTATCTATTTCTTTGCTTCATATATCTTTGTACTCTCTCATTGGGAACGTAGATATTTATTATGGTTATGTCACATTACTCAATTGACCCTTTGATCATGAGATAGTGTCCTTCTTTGTCTCTTATGCTGGTTTTTATCTTAAAGTTTACTTTGTTGGAGATTAGTATTGCCACTCCTGCTTGTTTATTGCTGCAGTTAGCTTGGTGATTTTTTTTTCCATCCTTTAACTTTTAGTCTGTTTTAGTCTTTGTGTGTAATGTGTGTCTCTTGACAGCAGCATGTTGAAGGGTCTTGTTTTCTAATCCATTCTGCCACTTTCTGTCTCATCATGGTGCATTCAATCCATTGACATTCAATGTAATTATCAATAGGTATGAATTAATTGTTGCCATTATGTTACTTTTTTGGTAGTGCTGCTCGTTCTTTTGTTCTGCATGCCTTCTGTGTTGGGTTTGTGTTTTTTGTGCTATTTCTTGTCTGTTCTTAGTTTTCATGTTCTGCTTGGAAGTTCATTTTCATGGTAAGTTGTGAAGTATTAACTTTCTCTGGGGTTACCTTGTAGTCTACTAACTTTTCTCTCCATTTAAGAGAATCCATTATATCCTATAACTTACCTGGCATCCTCACCACCAGGGTCTCTGTTGCTATATTTATCACTTCTTTGACATTGATATAATTTTGATCTTCGGTTGATCTCCCAGGTCCTTTGAGTTAGTTGTTGTAGTCTTGTTCTGTTCTGGACTCTATTATCTGTTGGCGGAGTTCCAGGTGGTGTTGCCACTCCTCTCAACCTCTGTTCTTTGTCTGTTCTTTTTGGTTATCAGTCCACAGAACTCCCTTTAAGATGTTTTGAATTGCTGGGTTGGTTTTGATAAAATCTCTCAGATTCTGTTTATTATGGAATGTCTTGATCACCCCATCATATTTGATTGATAGTTTTGCTGGATAGATGATTCTTGGTTGGCAGTTTTTTTCTTTTAGGGTTTTGTATATGTCTTCCCATTG
>NW_006408658.1:2159901-2177543 GCF_000296735.1 Chrysochloris asiatica
GGTACGTTTGGCTTCTTGAATGTTTATCTTCTCATCTTTCAAGATGTTAGGGAAATTTTCTTCCAGAAGCTCTTCAACTATCTCCTCTGTGGACTTCTCTGATTCTTCCTGTTCCGGAATGCCAATAATTCTTAAATTGTTCCTCTTCATGTTATCCAGCATGAATCGTAGACTCTTCAGATTTTTTAAATCATTTTTCTGCTTGCTCTTTTATCTTAGCAGTATTGAGAGATTTGTCTTCCAGCTTGCTAGTTCTGGCTTCCATCTCTTCTATTCTTCTATGACCCAGAAATCCCCCTACTTGGTATTTATCTCCAAGAAACAAGACCCATGACATGAGTAAACATATGCATACCTGTGTTCATCACAGCACTAGTCGTAATAGCAAAGAGATAGAAATAGCCTAAGTGCACATCAATGGAAAAATGGATAAACAAACTTTGATACATATGCATAGTGGAGTAGTATGCAATGTTGAAGGATAATGATGAATCTGCAAAAGACCTCATAACATGGATGAACTTGGAGGACATTATTCTGAGTTAAATTAGTCTAGTACAAAAGGACAAATATTGTATGATGCCACTATTTTTAAAACTAAAAAAAAAAAAAAATGGTATTTGTTCCAAAAGAAACTTTCTTTGATAGTTACCAGTAGGGGGGAGGAAAAGGAGAGTAATTCACTGGTTACAGGGTTGTTGTTGTTGTTAGGTGCCGTTGAGTCAATTCTGACCCATAGCAACCCTATATAGGGTTTCCAAGAAGCATCTGGTGAGTTTGAACCACCGACCTTACAGTTCCAATGACTTTGCAGTCTGATGCATTAGCCCACAGCACTACACCAATTTAGAGGGTAGACACAAGTTAACTCAGGTAACTGGTAAGACAATGTACAGGAGGGACATTGGCAGAAGAATGACAAATACAGATGTGGACACAGACAAGATGCAAAGTTTATAGGGGATAGAAATAAATATTATTATATATATATAGCCCTAAACAACAGTGTTCTGTGGGTAGATATAAAGACAGATACTCAGTCTGAACAGGCATGGGAGGTAGAATAGAAGAATAGCCATACATAGATAAGGGTTTGATAGAGAATATGGATACATGGACATTTATCCCTGTTGCAAACACACCGATGAATATGGTGGCGCATACAGTGAACAAAACTTCTTAGACATCACTAAACACCTTGAGGCAATGAGTTGTTGGGCCAGGGAGCTCAAGACCACAGTCTCAGGGAACACAATAGTTAATTGGCATAACACAATTTACAAAAACATTTTTCTGCATCATACCTTGGTAAGTAGCAACTGGCATCTTAAAAGCTCATGAGTGGCCATCTAAGGTGCAACTACAGGTCTCTTCAAATGTAGGAGAAAGAAGAGTGATGAAAATTAAAGGTGCTTGGAATCAATTAGTCCAATGGATTAATAGAACATGTGAACATCAGTCTTCAAGACTCTGAAACCAGAAGAATTAGATGGTGCCCAGCTACCATTACCAACTGCTCTGAAACGGATCACATTAGAAGGTCCCAGAAAGAGTAGGAGAAAATGTGGAACAAAACTCAAAACTCCAAAAAATGACTGGCATTACTGGTCAGAAAGAGCCTTGAGGAACCAAGACTATGGCTCTCAGTCACCCTTCAGGTCTGGAACGGAACTCATATTTATGGCCCAATTTTCAGTCAAATGGTTAATAGGTATGTAGTAGGGGCAGCAACACAAGTAAGATATGTTCACCATGGAATGGCCAAACATTCATAATCAAAAGGGCAACATTTACTTAAGGACAAAATGCAGAAGGATTGAGAAGGAAATGGAATGGAGATATGAATCATAGGGAGTAACTGGGATAACTGTTGTTACATGGAGGGGATTGCAAACATTAAAATGAAACCAAGTGTATGATTTCTTGAATATGAAACTGATAATCTGCTCTGTAAACCATAAAATTCTCAAAATAAATGTCTCAAAAAAGGTTGAGTTTATTTTTTTATTCATTCTGATCATCGTTGGCTTTTCACTGAAGCATTTGTTATTGTTGTTGTTGTTAAGTGTCGTCAAGTTGGGTTCCGACCCATAGCGATCCTGTATAGGGTTTCCAAGAAGCAGTTGGTGACTTGAACCGCTGACCTTGCAGTTCAAACAGTTTTGCAGTCTGGCACGTTAACCCAGAGCGCCACACCAGAACTCCCTAAAGCGTTTTGTTGTTGTTGTTATGTGCCATCGAGTTGGTACCAACTTACAGCAACCTTATGCACAGTAAAATGAAACACTGCCTGATCCTGGGCCAACCTCACTACTGTTGCCACACTTGAGTCCATCAATGCTGCCACTTGGCCAATCCATCTCATTGGGGGTCTTCCTCTTTTTCTCTGACCTTACCAAACATGATATCCTTCTCCAGTAACTGGCTTTTCCTGACAGTATGTCCAAAGTAGAAGAGACAAAGTTTGGCCAAAGCATTTAGTTCACTTAAAATTGATGTTAATGAGCAATACATTTTTGTTGCCAGTATTACCATGTCTTTTCTGTTAGAGCCATTCATTTTGTGTTCCTTTTTTTCTACTTGCCAAATTTATATTAATCAAATATATTATATTATTTAATTTTTCCCACTGTTAATATGACAGTTATACCCTCTTTTCTATTTCATTTAGAGTTTATACTAGAAATTGTAACATGCATCCTTGGATTACTAAAACACTCCAAAGTTAACTGATATTTGACCTTTCTGCCAAATAGTGCAAGCACCTGGATGTTTTAAATTCATTCAGCCACTCTCTCCAACTTGTATGTGATTGTTGTCATGTATTTTAAACTTCACTAATTTATGCATTTATTTAAAATTGTTGTTGTTGTTGTTAAGTGCCGTCAAGTCAGTTCCGACCCATAGCAACCCTGTTTAGGGTTTCCAAGGAGCTTGAACAGCTGATCTTGCAGTTCAAATGACTTTGCAGCCTGGTGCATTAACCCACAGTACCACACCAGAGCCCTCCTGTTTAAAATTATCTATACATTTATCCTTTTTATTACTCATTCATTCTTTCTATATCACTGACCATCTGCTGATATTTCCTTCTCTCTTCCTATATCACTGACCTTCCACTCATATGTCCTTCTCCCAAAGAACACCGTTTAATAATTTCTTTGATGTGCATCTCCTAATGGCAACTTCTCTCAATACAAGAAGGCTAGAAAAAGTTTCTGGAAAAATTGAATTAAAAGATACTGGAAATTTGCCACAGACTTTTTAAACCCCTTCTGATATGTTTCCAAGGTCCCTTTAATCAACATGATTTTAAGAGATATCTCACTATATAGAATTCTATGTTGTCAGTGATTTTTTTTAATGCGTTAAGGATTTCATTCTTCTGTTTTCTGATTTCCATTGGAGCTGTTGAGAAGTCACCCCTTTCTCATTTTAGTTTCTTGAAGGTAAACTGTATTTCTCTAGCTGCTTTGGTCTTTGTCTAATTGACTTGTTTTTCTGAAATCACTATGATATGTTTCAATGTTAATTTCCTGTATTTGTCTGCCCAATGGTTTTCCAAGGTATTAAACCTTGTCTTTAATTTTTTTACTTAATCTTCTCTTTAATTGGTAATTTTAAGTCAGTCTTCCTGCAAATATTTCTTCTGCCCCATGACTTCTCTTCTCTCTAGAACTCACATTATATATTAAATATTTTCACTGTATCCTATATGTTATACACATATGAATATAAGAATGTTTGTATTCTACCACTATCTCTTTCTGAAGTGCAACTTCCCTAATTACATGTCTATCTAATTTAGTTTAAAACTCATACACTTAGTACATACTCTTGATTATTTTATTCATTAGTTTCCATATTTCTAGGGTTTTCACTCAAATCTGCAATGTCACTTTTTATTATTTCCTTATCTACTTTTAGGATTTAATTTATTCTTGTTTTGACTCATGTTATCATGTCCTCAAGAGCCCTGGTTATGCAATGGCTCAGTGGTTGACTGTAAACCAAAAGTTCAGCAGTTTGAACCCACCAGCTGCTCTGTGGAAGAAAGATGTGGCTGTCTGTCTTCCTTGCAGATTTAAGTTTTGGAAACTCGATGAGGCAGTTCTACTCTGACCCACATGGGAAACTACAGTGTGAGTCAGATTGACTCAGTGGCAGTGGGGCTTTGAGGATCATGTCATCTCATTTACATGGCCATTTTATACTTTGAATATTTAAAATGGGATTTTAGAATTATTTATAAAATAACTTGAGGACTTGTTGCTGTTGTTAAGTGCCACTACATTGGGTCCAACTCATAGCAACCTTGCATAGGGTTTCCAGAGAGTGGCTGGTGAAATTTAACCTTTGACACTGTGGTTCAAGCTGACTTTACAGTGCAGAGCATTAACCCACAGCACCACACCAGGACTCCTAAGTGAAGACTAGATCATTTTTATTTTCCACAGGAAGAATGCTCACTTGCTACTAGTGGGTACCTGTGGGAACCCAGAATCTGAGATTATTTTAATGAAATTTTAGGACTTGATATACTCTGGGCCCAGTTAAAGCTTTAAAGCTTAGTTCAAATTCTGAGCCTTAATTGTGGATGGTCTTCTATGGGAAGGTTCTGGATTCCAGTTTTTGTTCATTAGTTTCCCATGACTTCTCAGCCTTTCATCTCTTCTGAATTAGTATATGGCCCTTAAATGCCAAAAGTCTCTCTTTGATGTACTTTTTCTGTCTGATATTTGCCAGATAATTCCTACTATCAAGTAAACTCCTTGAGACTTTAAAGAATTTATTTAAAAATTTAATCTGCTTTCCGCAATACTAAGAAGGGTCCATACAGCGTTGTTCTGGGTTCCCATTGTAACTTAAAGGGGAAACTTTTACAATGTCAGGAGCCCTTGATGTCCTGCAGATGAAGGAGGATGATGTCCTCAAAGTCCTTGCAGCAGGAACCAATCTTGACTTCCAAAAGGAACAGTACATCTACAAAAGGATAAGTGATAGTATCTGCATCAGAAACCTGGGAGAAGCTTCTCTTGACAGCTCGGGCCATCGTTGGCGTTGAAAACCCAACAGATGTCAGTGTCATATACTGCAGGAATACTGGCCAGCCAGAGGTGCTGAAGTTTGCTGCTGCCACTAGAGCCACTCCTATGGCTGGACGCTTCACTTCAGAAACCTTCACGAATCAGATCCAGGCAGCCTTCCGGGAGCCACAGCTTCTGGTGGTTACTGATCCCAGGACTGACCACCAACCTCTCACAGAAGTGTCTAATGTTAACTTGCCCACCATTGCTCTGTGCAACACAGATTCTCCTCTGTACTACGTGGCCATTGTCATCCTATGTAAGAACAAGGAAACTCATTCAGTGGGTCTGATATGGTGGATGCTGGCTCAGGAAGTTCTGCGCGTGCGTAGCACATATCCTGGGAGCACCCGTGGGAAGTCATGCCTGACCTCACTTTCTACAGAGATCCAGAAGAGATAGAAAAGGAAGAGCAGGCTGCTGCTGAAAAGACTGTGAGAAAGGAAGAATTTCAGAGCAAATGGGCTGTACCTGCTCCTAAATTCACTGCTGCTCAGCCCAAGGCTGCAGAATGGTCTGAAGGCATGCAGGTGCCCTCTGGGCCCACTCAGCAGTTCCCTACTGACTGGAGTGCTCAGCTTTCAACTGAAGAGTGGTCCGCTGTCCCACTGCTCATGCCACTGAGGGGGTAGGAACAACCACTTAAACTTAAACTGTTTTTTCAGTCTTTTAGAAAATGAAAAAATAAGGTCGATGGAAAATAAACATCAATTTATAAAGAAAAAATTTTTTCGATCTACCTATTTTAGATATCTTCAGTTGGGAAAGTTAGTGTGAATAGCTTAAACTAAGACTAAAGTCTAGATTCGAATTTTAGTGACACTGAGGAAGATGGAAAGCACAATATTAGAATAACTATATGAAAGAATGGCTTACAGTGAGGTGAATATTATAACAATCCAATAAAAATATAATGAGGGTAACATATGAAAGAATGAAGGGGGAGTGAAAATAAATAGGTGAGATTCAGGAGATGTTTGAGAAAATAAAATGAAGACACAGAGATATCAATTCAGAGTAATTGATACGATAGTATCATTCAATGTGAAGGAATCCCACAAAGAAGGGAGACATGAATCATTTGTGAAGTCAAGACATAAACTCTCATTTCATCTGATCTCTAAATATATGATCTTAAGGAATTGGAGGGTGGGAAAAAACACTGAATACAGGGATGGATTTGAATATACACATGCAGATTGGGGAGAGTAACTTGTTCATATGCTAAAAAGATACTAACTAGGGGTACATGAAAAGCAAAGAGAGAGTAACAGATATAAGGCAGATTAGAAGTACATTTCCAAGGCTCAAGAGCAACAGGAGAGGAACAGGTCAAAAGTAAATAAAGATAATGAAAGGTCCCAAGAATAAGTGACGGTGGCACTGTAGGTTAATGCACCAGATTGCAAAGCCGTTTGACTGCAAGGTTGGCAGTTCAAGCTCACCAGCTGCTCCTTGGAAACCCTATATAGGGTTGCTATGGGTCAGAATCGACTCGACAGCACTTAACAACAACAAGAATAAGTGAGAGATAGGAGCAAAACTAGTCAACACAGATCTAATTTAAAAAGGCAATCAACTGATGACCCTATTCTTATTTTAAAAATAAACATCAAGCTATCAGATATATACATATTTTCAAACCCAAATCCTCAATTTAATGCTTTCCATGTAACTTATTCTTGGACATGAGGTGCCAAAAGCCAAACTGTTAACTTGCAACTTACCTTGGCCATGAAGATGGCAATAGATGTTCAGAACAGCCAGATGATATCTTGCGCATACACAAATAAAAAGTGTAGCCAAAACTTGTTTGTTATAACAATGAAAGGAAGGAAAAAGAAAGCCTTGGAGAGTGGTACACTAATTATAATGCTCATTTTGACCATATGGCTTATTAGAGCACAGTCAGACTAACTGAGTGTCTGTTTTCTTCATAGCCATGGACACAGCAGCATCCATCCCTGAAGAGGACCGGCTCAAACAGGAAAGAAGACAAAATCTCCAAGAAATGCTGAGGGAATTGGGACTGTCTACTGAGTACTGGTTGCCCAAGCTGAAGGAACAACTGGGTGTGACATGTGCCCAAGCCTTACAAAATCTAGGAAAAGAAGATCTTCTAAAGCTGAAATCCCAAGCACAACATTCTTGGGAAAAACGGGCCCTGGAGAAGCTACTTAATCTGTCACACTCATGTCGTCTTTCAAAGGTCCAGGAGTATCAGAAGCATAACCAACAGCAGGCACAGCAAGCACTACGGGAGCTGGAAGATTTGATGTCACAAGGGAAGAAGCGACAGGAAGAAGCAGTGAGGGAAAAAGAAGCAGAGCTGAGGCAAGCTATGGGGATCCCAAGAGAGTACTGGCCACCCCCTGAGACGTCTCTAAGGGAAATCATAGAGAACATGCAGAAACAATTCAACCACATAGAAGGGACATTGTATGACAGGCAAAACCTCCCAGAAGAAGATCTGGTGAGAAAGGCATCTGGAGGACTGGCCCTTCAGGGAATCTACAAAACCAGCCAACATAGAGATCTGATAGAGAAAAGAGAGGAGCTGCTCAGTCTCCCTGAGGATTTCTCTCTGTTTGGTCCTGAGAAGGGCAGCTGGATGGAAACAAAGGAATTTTCATCTTCTCACGCAGAATCTGTATTCATCCAGACAATACAGAAGCTAGGATTCAGTGCCACCACCTCAGCCAAAGGTGAAGGCTGGGGATTCAGCGTGGAGGCAGGTAGAGACCACAGTCAACATTCAGAATCCCAGGGGAGTCAACAGTCACATTCTGAGCACTCTTATTTCTGCACAACCAAGTTCAGCTACATCCCACTGGCCTCCTGCCACTTTCCCATCAACCAGCTCCAGTTCTCCAAGGCTGCTCTACAGGAACTAAAATGTATTGAAAAACTTTTGGGAAAAGCTAAAGGCCCAGACAAACTCCTCTTGCTGAGGCAAAGAACTGAGGACATCTTCCACAGGTTTGGCTCTCATGCTAATAAGGGTCCTGTGCAGCTGGGAGGAATCTACTGGTGGAAAGCTGTTGCAGAGGATTTCCGAAGTGGACAATTGGCAGAAGTGAAACAACAGTCAGCAAAGGCCCTGGATATTTACATGCGGGGCAGCTACAGTAGCTTTGGAAGGAAAATTGCTGCAGGTATGAACATTTCAAATTCTCATTTAAAAATGACCTCTCAGAGCACTAAATTCAAAAACCTCCAAACCAAAGTCCAGTTATTGGTGGGCCACACAGGTGGTCCACCAGAACAAGATAACCTACCCGAGTGGAAAGCTGGCCTCATTGCCAGCAATCAAACCTGGTGTGTCATTGACAGGGGGCTACAGCTGATACCCATCTGGGACATCATCCTCTCCAACCACAGAAGTGATTTTGAGGATCCATATCAAGTGGCTAAGTGCCTGAGAGACAACTATACTGCACTGACTGGCCTCGATGCCCACATCCAAGATGGAAAAGAAATCCTCAGTGCTAACAAGGACGCTCAAGTTTTCCTAGAAGATGTGAAATATTGGGAGGTATCAGATCCTGAGAAGCAGCTGAAAAAACTGATAGATTTTATGCAAGTGTTGAGTCAGAAAGTTAGAAGTTATGACATCTGGATTAACATATGTCTCACAGAAGGGAACTTGCAGAATTTTCTGGTAAACACGGTCAACTTTTGCAAAGAGTCTTCCATTCATTGCATTGAATTCATTAAGTGTCAGTTGCGTATGCTTCTGTACCCTCACATCTACAAAGTAGAACACTTTCCTCAGGTTCACACTATCATGCAGTGGATCTTCCAAACAGAGTCACACCAAGAGCAAGTCAACATCTCTCAATTATCTGAATTCATCAAAATCTTAAAGGACACCCAGAATGTTCTCATGGAAAAGAAGGCAAAATCTGAGTCTCAGGAAGCACTGGAAGATGCTCAAAGAAAAGCCACTTATGAGATCAGCTTGTCTCTCCACTCCTTCTTAGAGAACCTCCAAAAAACAGAGCAGCCTGACACACAGCTCTTGCTACTTCTCATCGCAACTGGGGCAGGGTATGACATGGTTCACAATACTTTTCAGTATCTCCTGGGTTATGATGAGTTAGAGTACTTGCATCATGAAATGCAAAAGGCCCATGATAAATACCATGAACTGAAAGATACTTGCAACTACAGGGCTCAGGCTTTCCTGGTGCTCACTGGTCTAACAGTCACAGTGGGAATTACAGCTGTTCCTCCAGAGATGAAAACACAACGTTTAGAATTAATGACACATCACATGGGACAATTCCTGTCTGAAGAAATTGTGAAACTCATCACCAAATTTGGAGCAGGCCATGATTGGAAAAACATAGAGAATGATCTAAGATTGCTCATTGATGGCAATTATGAAGCCTTTGTGTCTTCTTTCCAAACGGAAGAGGTGAGAAAGCAATTGGAAAGTCTTTTTTTGTGTCATGAAAAGAAACAGCCCCAGAAGACAGACGATAATGAAGATAACAACACAAAAGTGATAGAACATGGAGCATTCCTAGAGCTACTTCAGCGTCTAGGCCTAGAACATTACTACCCAAAGAGGATGAGCAGAGCTAACTTCCATCTGATCCACAAGGCCTCTGTGTATAACACCCAGCCCAATTCTGAACAAGACCTTCCCTTCTACTTCCTGCAGAAGTTGCTGGTGCTTGATTATAAGCTGAGATTCTTGGTCTTCAAAGGTGATGAGAACCCAGAAATTCCACTCTCTTCAAGTACCTCCAACAAGGAAAGTGAGTTTTTTGACCCATATGGAGACATTTTTGAACACAGTGACAGTTCCAGTAATACTTCAGTCATAAATCCCAGACGCAACATTCACCCAATGGATATTCAGATGGCAATTCATCACTGTGCAGATGACTTTGCCAGGCAATATATTTATGCTAAACTCTCCATTTGTCAGTTTGCCCTTCCTCTTGTGGTACCACATCCCTGCACTTCTGAAATTGAATTCTCTCTCTGGGCTCTCAGCCAAATTAGAAGAAGCTGGCAGCAATCAAGTACATCATCAAAGGTGAAGAACAATTACAAAAATCAGCAGATGACTAGTGTACCTACTTCCATAGTCTCCTTCATTAGAGTAGGAAATGGCTTCTCTACTTCAAAATCTCAGATCATGAACTCGCTTGTCAGTGAACATAAACATGATGTCTTTTTTCACCGACACTGCCCAGGAAGCAGCACAGACTGTCTCTTGATGAAGGGTGTGGTGGAAATCTGCTGGTTCTGTCCAGGAGGGGAAGAGAAGGACAGATTTGACAACTGTCTGACCTTCACCAATCTCCACGGAGATGCAAAGGAACATGGACGACAGCTCACTTTCTTGCAGAAAATCTCTTCACTCATTGTGGTCCTCATGTCTGCTTCAGATAACAACGAAGAAAACCGAAAAGTTGTTCGTGACTTATGCCAGTCATCAAAACCTTTGATCTGTCTGCTTGATGATAAAGAAAAAACCATGGTCAATAATTCCAGCCAGAAAGTGGTAATAGGGATCAAAAACAGAAATGAGGCAGAATTAACAGAGGAGCTCACAAATACAATCAGACGTTTGTCAGACCTATCAGACACAGCTCTCAATTTAGAGGACTGTGCTCACATTGCCCAAAAACAAGGATTCCAAATAGATGAAGATCTGAGAGATTGCAAGGAAGCCAAAGAAAAGGCACAGACACTAATTGCTCTCTTGGAAGAAATGAAGTTATCTAAGATAAAGGAAAATTTACTACCCCTTCAGGGACAACTATGGCACCTCTGGTGTAAGAAGGACAAAGAATTCTATCATCTGAGAGAAAAGGGGAATCGTAGCATTGAGCAACACAAGAGTGACATTGAGACAGAAAAACAAAGAATACGGCGTCAGCAATTGGACAAAGCGTTTCCTCTGAATGATTTAATGCGATCTTTCCTTGAAATTCTCCAAGAACGTTCTGAACCCCTCACCAAACTTTACTTCCTGCAGTGGTTAAGTGTGCTTTTGACCAACAGAAGCATAAAACCTTTGGAAAACCTGCATGAGCAGCAAAGGACTTTGTGGTCATCAATACAAACAGAAAAGCAAACGGTACTGAAGAGCAACTCCCTCGGAGACAAGCAGAATAAGATAGAAGCCATATCCAAAGAGATCAGTGATTGTTCCTTAGGAGTTGAGCATCTTCTCAGAGAAATTGGACAGATCTATGAAGCACTGGAAGAAGTTTCCTCCATTAGAGATCCCCTTTTCCTCTGCCTTCCCCATATTGCTGCTGACCTGATGATAGCTGGGGCTCCCATGGAGCTAATGGATGGGGATGCTTCCTACGTGCCTCTGAAATGGGTGGCTGCTATTTTTGATAAGCTCTCTGAGAAACTTGGAGACAAACGACTGTTTGTTCTTTCCATTCTTGGCCTGCAGAGCTCAGGAAAGTCCACCCTGCTGAATGCCCTTTTTGGGCTGCAGTTCACTGTCAGTGCGGGGAGGTGTACCCGGGGAGCCTACATGCAGCTCCTGAAGGTGGAGGAGACATTCACAGAGGAACTGGGCTTTGACTTTATGCTTGTTGTGGACACAGAAGGACTTCGGGCACCAGAACTCAACAACAAATCTCAGAATTGGGATAATGAGTTAGCAACCTTCATCATTGGACTAGGAAACTTGACTCTGATCAATATTTTTGGAGAAAATCCATCAGAGATGCAGGATATTCTACAAATAGTTGTCCAAGCTTTTCTCAGGATGAAACAAGTAAGACTCTCCCCAAGTTGCCTCTTTGTCCATCAGAATGTGGGGGAAGTTACAGCTAAAGACCAAACTATGGAAGCACGAAGACGACTAGAGCAGAGACTAGATGAAATGGCAGCAATAGCAGCGGAACAAGAACAGTGCCCACATGTAACCCGCTTCAGTGACGTCATTAAGTTTGACGTCAGTAATCACCTCTACTACTTTGCTCACCTCTGGGATGGCAATCCACCAATGGCCCCTCCCAATCCTCGTTACAGTTACAATGTGCAGGAACTGAAAAGCAACATTCTTATGACTGCCAAAGAGGAATCCAGGGGCACCATCATGAGGTTATCAGAAGTAAAACTTCGAGTTCAAGATTTGTGGAAAGCCCTCATTAATGAAAACTTTATTTTCAGTTTCAGGAATACCAAAGAGGTGATGGCCATGAGCAAACTGGAAACAATGTATAACCACTGGAGCTGGGAACTGAGGAGTCATGTGTTAGACTTACAGAACACGCTGACCAACCAGATTCAAAATTTCAAAATGCAAACACTCAAGCCCAACACAGTTGAGGCGTCAGTAAAAGAAAAATATGGAACCATCAAGATAGACCTTGAAAAATATTTTACTGAAGACCCAGATTATGAAATACTGGTTCAGTGGAAAGCAAATTTTGAGAATAAGCTAGAAATACTTAAAGAGGCACTTATTTCAGAAAGCCAAAGAAAAGCTGAAGAGCTCATTTATTTAAAAAAAAGCCAAGAAAAACTGTCTGCAAAGAAGACAAGTTATGAAAAGGAACTGTTGGAAAAAAGCAGAAAGTTGGCTTTAACTGTACAAGACAAAGAATTGAGTGAAGAAGAGCTAAACAAGAAATTCAATTATCTGTGGAAGGAATGGGTCTGTGAGGTAGCCTCAGCTTCCCCTCCCGCTAAAGAGCCTGACATAGATGTGGACTCTGAAAACACACTTTTGAATTACTTCACACAGGAGATACACATGCGGGACAGATTAAAGAGTAACTGCAGAGAACATTTTCAAATTGACTATGATAAACATATCAAAATGGGCAAGACATGTTTAGAATTCAAAAAGTCTTTAGAGGTCCATGATAAAGAGCACATAAATAAGACTACAGACAGCATTATTTCTAATTTTAATGAAATTATTGACAACATTAGGAGACAAAAGTGTGATTACAATCCAAGTTATTTCTACGAAATCTTGAGAATGATAGATAAGGAAATGGCATCTGCATCCACTGACAACAGATACACATTCACAAATAAATATAAAATTGATTTAGCTTTGTGTTTGTTTCAAAGAGCAAAAGAGAATTTTAAGGAGATACACAAGGCATTCAAGAGAGCAAATGATCCTGTAAACTATCTGGAAAGTAAGAAAGATGATTTCTTCATGAGTTTTAAGATTTCCTGCCAAGGAGTAACCTCCATCAAATCATTTGTTGATTTTCTGTGGAACAAGCTTACTTTTGCTATCTCCACTACCATATTGGATAAAATGGTCCTTAAAGTTTCAGGGCACATGCGGGCTACCTGCCCTGCATTCAATGGAAACAGGGCAAACCTAGAGAAACACATTCTTACCTCTCTGGCAGAAGAAGAAATTTTTCACAGTTATTGGCAGTACCTTACTAGCCCAAAGTTGTTTTTTGAGGATTACATTGAGCACCATATTCAAAGATACTATTTAGACAAAACTTGTGAAAAAACAAAGACCTTTTTAAAAATCAGTGTAGACGAAATCAAGACTGTCATCCTCGAAGCTATTCATGAATCCACTGCAGTAGCTAAAGATAAAAGCAGCACTGCATCAGAATGGTTGGATTTGTTTTGCGATCACTTGGGAAGTAACTTGGTGTTCCCAAGAAGCACTTTGGTAAGCATTGAACACCAGGAGATAAAAGATACTGAATTTCTCAAACAAGCCATGAGTGAAGCATTGGATCCTACATTGAAGAGAGTAGAACAGGACTTTCTGAATGTGTCTATAAAAAAATTGGCTCCTGAAACTACAAAATTGCTCTCTGAACACCTCTGTGGCTGCTGGAAACAATGTCCCTGCTGTAAAGCAATTTGTACAAACACAATTCCTACACATGAAGGAGACCACAGAGTTCCCTTCCACCGTCCTCAGGCTGTCAGTGGAATGACATGGGATAAAACGGACCATTTTACAATTGACTGCTGTACCAGTTTGGTCGCAAGTGACTGTTTATTGGTTTTAAGTGATGACAGAAAAATCCCATATAAGAATTACCGACAGGCAGGAGGGGATTATGCCACATGGAGCATCACCCCAGATTCAACCACACAGCCATACTGGAAATGGTTTATCTGTCACTTCAGAACAGAGCTAGAAAAAATGTATGAGAAAAAATTTGAGGGAAAAGGTCAAATTCCTGATGCATGGACCAAAATCACAAAGCAGGAAGTGCTTGATGATTTGAAAAGGCAATGATGTTCAGTGACCACAAATATCTGAACAAGGGCCAAACAGTATCTGAACAATCCTAAAATACTGCCTTCTTAAATGAGCACCTTTTACATTCTATTTACGAAATAAAACATCTAAACATACATCAATAAACACATCAAGTTCAAGATTTCCTATAAAGGGATTTCATTTTTCTCCTAGTTCTTTCTGGTTTATAAAACAAATTAGTAATGCTAAATAAGTGAGGAGGGTTAGACAATCATACAATCACACTGCATATATAGGTATGATTGTGGATATTTATGCATGCATATCTCTAAGTACTGCATACATACTCATAACGTATAAAATATATATATAATACATTGAGCATGTAATGATTTAGAATAACAAAAATATAGCCTCATGTAGAAGTCATGAGTAATATTTCCTCTATGTTCTTCTAAGTCATATTATTTTTTAATGAAGTTTATTTATTTAAATATGCATCATTAATTATGACACACAATTAGGTATTCATCATTCCTAAATCCAAATTTGGCTGCAACAACAAGCTTAAACTTAGCAATGATTGTGAGTATGGTGCAGTACCAGATTGTATTTCCTTCTGTTATACATAGGGTCATTATGAGTAAGAACAAATGTGACAGCACTTGATGACAACTATAGAGCATGTTTTAAAATTCTTGTACATAATTGCATTTTTTTCTTTAGCATAATAAAATCCATTTCATTTAATTCACTTCTCACTGATTAACTCAAGCAAATCAATTGATGTTAGGTCATATTTCTTCTAACTCTAACAATATTTACATAATTAACTCACAAAATATTTTTGATTACCTCTGTTCTTAAGTCACATTTTTTTATTTTCAAGTTGTATAATTTGATACAAAACTCTATGTACGTGGAATGTGTTTTGGTTACATATCATTGCATATAAAAATACTCCAAATATCATCTAAAAATACTAATTACATTTACTGGAAAAAGTTAACTACTTATTTTTCTTTAAATTGGATATAAGTTTCTAGAGGAGGCTGTCTAGGTGCCCATCATGGAAGAATTGATACACAAACTTTAATACATACACCATATAGAACACTATGCAACCTTGAAGAATAATGGTAAATCTGCAAAACGTCTCATAACGTAGATGAACATGGTGGACATTATGCTGAGTAAAATTAGTCAATCAAAAAAGGACAAATATTGTATGAGATCATTATTGTAAAAGCTTAAGAAATGGTTTCCATACTAAAACAAACATTCTTTGATGGTTACCAGTGATGGGAGGGAGAGGAGAGAAATTCACTGGCTAGAGGGTAGACACATGTTAGCTTGGGTGATGGGGAGGGCAATATGCAAAAAGGTGGCGTGCAATACACAAGAAGAAGGGTGGCAGATGAATAATGCAGATAGAGGAAGCCTTAGAGAGGTATACATGGGCTAAATGGGATAGCAGTAAATATTTATATACACACAACCTTGGAACAACAGTGTTCTGTGAGTAGATACATGGATTGAGACATAGGCTGAATGGGTAAGGGATGGGGGGAAAGTTTATATGTTTGACTGCCTTGTGGATATTGGTTTCCCCCGCATACTATTGTAAAATAGACATTCATGTGTGATAGAAATGAATATTGGGAATTATGATTATAGAAAGATAATAAGCCTTCCTTCAGCCTCTAATTGAATGGATTTGCTAAAATGGGAGTTAGAATTTTCCCAGAGAAACAGGCTTTTTATTAAGCCTGTGTAGATTATGAGGCTTTAGGTGGAGTCCTGAGCCCCACCCAGAGCCTTCTGAGTTGGTACATTTGCATTTGAAATGACATGCAGACCAACCTAGGGAGACCAGAAGATTCTTCTGCAGAAAAAAGTTGACTGTTGAGCTTTTCAAGTTTCAAGCAAGCTGTTAGCTTAGGAGGCATCTAGGCAAGAAAAGCCAGTCCATTGTGGAAAACCCCCTTCTAGGACTAAAAGGTAAAGAGAACCCACAAGCAGTCTAGTATGCTCACTGGTGACCACCTAACTCTACCTGTGAATAGAAGTGGGGGAAATGCAGCAATGAAGATATGGACTGAGTTTGGACATGTTCCATTGGTACCTGTTGACCTTGAGACGAGAGAGAGAAGAGGAAGGGCTGGTTGATCTGAAGTTTAGGGAGCTATAGGAACTCCTGAACCCATGGACACTGACCTAGCCCTTAGGGCTAGGGCTGACAGTGAAAGAGTCAGTTGATCTGAAGTGTAGGGTGGTGTGCATGAACTACCAAACTTGCAGCTGCCACCCATTTGACTTTACTTGGATAACTAACATTGACCATAACTGACCACATGAAAATAAAGATGTTTGAAACTGTCAGCAAGTATAAATTGCTATAATTGATAAACTGTACTTTTGCTTATGGATATAGTTGCTCAAAATTCCAACCAGAATGGAAGAGTCTTCATATCAAAGAACATGCTTGCCCTTTCAATGCAGTGGATTGATAGAGACAGACAATTTAGATTATCAAAAATGGGGGGACAGGGAAGAAAGAGGAGGAGTGTGACATGAACATGGGGAAGCAAAAGAAAATAAGGAAACATGATGTGAATGTTTAGTATCAAAGGTCAGCAGCTTCTAACATAACACACAGCTGGGCCCATCTTACCACATCCTGGTTGATACCAACTTTATCCACTTCTCCATTAAAGCCAAACTGGTTTTTTGTACAAGCAATGACGGACTGTCTGTATGCCAAGTGTGTCCCTTGTATAACGAACTGTGTACTGGCTGAAATTGAGAAGTTGGAGCAGAAGTATCGAGTGGCTCTAAGGATCTCCAAGGATCCAAGATTTGAAAAACTACCATGCCCACACAAAGAACCTACGCAGATGACAGCACAAGTGTTACATTATGGCAACAGTTGATGGGGACCGTAAACAAAAAATCTGGAGGATCCCTGGAGTTCTTATCATATACATTTCTAATCACAGGTACAACATTAAGAGGATGCCAGATGATTATGGAGTCCCATGGTTTTGATTCTTACAAGGCATAGTTCCTCTGTGTTACTTCAACCGACTTTCTCTCATTCCAGTTCAGTAAATATTCTATTTTATGGTTAATCATGTATGGTTACATCTGCTTACATTTTTTTTTTTTTCTTTTTTTCTTTCAGGATTCAATTTTTCATTTTTTCCAAAGATACCTATTTAGAAACTAAACTGAATAATAAATTACTATTTGGTTCAATGTTAGAGATAAAATTTTTACCAAGTCATTTCCACCCCAAAATTTTCATGGTTCCCAATAGTTACAGTTTATAAACTCATAACTTCTAAATAGAGTTTAAGGTCCTT